>NC_056733.1:715666840-715894340 GCF_019279795.1 Protopterus annectens | reverse complement strand
GCAGGACTGCTAAAGTAAGGGCACTGGGAAGTGTACTGGGTGGGAATGGTCTAAAACTGTTTCACCTACAAAAAAACACACACACACATATGCATACTCACATTTGCCAAGACTGAGATTAGAACCTCTACCTATCTAGTTATTACCTATCACACACACTACAGAGCTTATAGGGCTGATAGGCATCCAATGGCACTTCTAATGTGAATAGCAGCAGCAGATTTTGTGAAGTAGGGCAATGGGAAGTTTACTGAGTGGGAACGGCCTCCTAATACTTAAACCTACATGCACGCATGCACACACACACACACACACACACACACACACACACACACACACACACACACACACACACACACACACACACACACAGGCTAGTGATGTGATATTATAACCCCCACCTCAGTACTATTACACAATGGAGCCCGCCTTCATGCTGGCATGTGCAACTGGTTAAGACTGGTATGCAACTGTCTGCAGCAAGACATTACTCTATGCCATTCAGGGTATCCCTGTGTATGACTCACTCTGTGTGTGTGTCCCTGTGTGTTTCTCTCTATCTTGCTCTCTCTATCACTGTCTGTCTCTCTCTTCTCCACATCTCTGTGTGTGTATGCTTGACATATTGTTATATGCTGCCCATATATATGTCTGTGTATCACATGCAATAGATGCAAATATATCACATATGGGCCACCTACAGCTAGCTGAGGGTAATCCTGTCTGATGGTTGTGTGTAGGGACAGTTAGAGTGTACATCACTGTCTGTATGCAAAGACATAAGACATATACGCACAATACAGTTATATAGTCCGATGTGGGTTCTAACATGACCTGTGATTCTCTACATGCAGGAGCATGCCCAGTATGACCTTCTAATGTGAGAGTGGAACTCCATTCCAGAGATAGTTGTACTCCAGTCTGGGATTTTGTGTGCTACAACCATACCTCTCAAAAGTGTGTAGGACTTCCCTGGAGGTATTGGGTTTGTTTTAGCAGACATTCTCTGACATATCTGAACTTTTGACACTGGAATGTATTGTGTCATTACCTAGTGACAGACATCCTCAGATCATCACAGTGCTTTACCAGAGGAATACAAGATGTATGATGCATAGACCAATATTATGAACCCAGCTATATATACTCTTGCCCAAAAAGGCTAGTTGAGAGGTGTGGCTACAGCCGGTTGACTGATGAATCTGTGTAAACAGTCCAGCAACTTGGTGATATACTGGCTAGGGATCTCCTTCTTGCGTGGTACTCTTCTTACCTGAAAAGTCATATTCTGGTGTGGCCATATCTCTCAACTGTACATTTTTTGGCAGATTGTCCAGATGTTTGTCTAGAAGTTTCATCCAGTATAAATAAACTTGTGTTTTTATGGCAAGTTAGTTGATATACATGAAGACTGACATTACATACTAATGACAGACATTCGTGTTTCAGACTTCATAACCTTCAGACAATTCCTGCTAATGCAAAACCCGTTATTCAACCAACTTTCTCAGTATGTAAGGGCAATATTTACAGCATGTGCCTATCATTGGGCCTTTCTCCCACTTTTATTTATGACCTTGTCCAGATGTCTTGCTGTCAGAGGTTGAGAGGTATGGGTGTGAGTACAGAGTGCATTCTATTGTGCAAAAATGTCTCTTATATGTGTAGAATATTCCACAAAGCACTGTGACTTTCAGGTATTAGAGGCAGCGCAGTACAGAGTAATGTGGTGAACCACTGACAGACAGTTGTGTATAGGTTGATTGGTTGCTATGACGTTAGTAGGATATTGGCCCTGAAGCCCTTATAACCCACACAGACAAGAGTGTAGTCCATGTTACGACATGTCAGCACACAGAACCTCTGTCCAGCAGGGACACAGGTGTAATAACAAGACTGAATTTTGTTTCCCATGCACTTATACAGGAAGTACATCACTATGGGTATTGAGGCACATGGCTTGCTGTTGACAGGGAGTGTATTCCACAGATGGGGGAGTGTGTAGTACATGTAGCTATCACACCGACAAGCTGCACTCATATCACAGCCCAGGTTGATGCTGTGCTTACATGTTGATGGAGTGGGCCTTGAGTTCCAGATGTGCAATAGTCCAATCAAAGTAGGGTCTAGATTGCTTTGTATGCCAGACAGGGGTCACCTCAGCAGAGTCTGTGTGGAACGGGTAGAGGGACAGTGCTGTTAGTC
This sequence comes from Protopterus annectens, assembly GCF_019279795.1. Lineage (NCBI taxonomy): Eukaryota > Metazoa > Chordata > Ceratodontiformes > Protopteridae > Protopterus > Protopterus annectens. Next base: position 715,892,135 of record NC_056733.1, on the reverse strand, counting down.
TATCTGTGTAGGGTAGGTGTTTAGGGTTTGTGGTAAGTCCTTAGTGTTTGCAAGACCCTGGTGTGTAGAGTCTACATGGTCTGTGGTGTGTAGGTTTGTGGAGTTCTCATGTGATTTTGCCTCTGACATGTCCATTGCTTGGGTTTATGTTTCGTTGCAGACCTCCACTTACATGGCTGTGTGCTATGTATTTGCAGGTGATGTTTACTGACTTCATACACTGCATGGCACCTATGTTACTGCACAATTTGTTCTGGTGTGCACATTCTCCATTTGTCTGGAGAGTGGTTCCCCTTCCCCTTATGTGTGTCTCTTTGTCCTTCTGTAGTCCAGTCACAGGCTTTGGCCACAGTGGCTGCTTTTATGTATTTGTAATTCTGACGTGAGCTGGGTACATGCCATTACATAGCAGCAACCAATCCTCAGCTCGAACAGGACCAAATACAATTCCACAGACACTTCTTATAGCTTAAAACACTGGTTTAATGTTTTCCATAAATCCACAAAATGAACTCCTGGTTACAAAACGAACTCCTGGTTAAGCGCTTTCATCTGAGGAACTCAGATTTCATCAGAACCAATAGTAACAGTATTAACTCCATTTTATATGTGCAAATTGGCGCCAAAAACATTATATAGAACATTCTTAAAGGTACATTTCCAGATTACAAAGTAAGAACAAAGAACAAATGCTAGAACCTTATTTTGTACTGAAATATGACAGTTGCAACTACAAATACTTATAACTCAAAAAATAGAGACATATGTCATTGTGAAAACAGTAAATATAAGTGCTACATGTAATAAATATAATAAATATAAATACTATTTCTACTAAATTTATTTTGTTTAAATAATTCATTAAAATATTTTTAAAAAAGTTTTATGAAATACATGAATATATAGTAAAAAATAATGAATGAATGAAACTGAAAGATAAATTGTAAAGGACCTATCTAGGGCTTACACCCGGTCCAAGCTTAAAAAAGGCTTGATACTAATGTAATCATTTAAGCCGGGTGTAGTGGTGGCATCACAGTATATTTGCCACTCACTTTCTTTATATGCTAACCATGTTTTCCAGTTACCACCATAAGATGTTTTTTCTACCTGGTCTATAATCATAAATCTGAAGGAATGGTCATCACCCTTCTCCAAAACATCTTTACTAAGTGCATTTTTTATGTCTTTCTTCTTAATTTTGTATAGGTGTTCATATATTCGAGTCTTGAATTTTCTCTCTGTCTTGCCTATATAATAGGCAGGACAGGTAGAACAAGTGGCAAGATACACAACCTTCTGACTATGACAGTTCCCAGCTATGCTCCTACACCTGGTTCTCAACAAATTGTCTAGTGTGACCACACATTCATCATTGATGTTTTTACATTGCTTACAAGAACCACACTTTTTTGTAGCTTCTCTTTTCCTTTTTGTCCCACCATATGCACTAACTTCCAAAAGTTTTTTCAAATTAAGTGCAGTTTTGTAGACACAAACAGGGTTCTTGTCAATGTTTACCAAGTTGTTGTCTGGAATATTCAATAATTCCCAATGCCTTTTAACAATTTCTTTTACCAAGTTGGTATATGGGCTAAACAAAATAATGCAGACTGTCCTGCTAATTTGGGTATTCTTCTTTGTATTTTCTACTAAAACCTGACCTAACTGTGGTTTGTATTTCGTACCCCAATTTCCTTTGACGTAATTAGCCACATTTTGTACCATTCTTTTTGGATATTTTCTATCCAAAAACATCCTTGAAATGGTATCAATTTCTCTTTCCATACTCTCCCTAGAGGAACTCATCCTCACTGCACGAATGAATTGGCCCTTAATCACATTTTTAAACACGTGTTGTGGATGGCAACTACCAAATTCTATATAATCATTTGAGAAGGTAGACTTTCTATATATTTGTGAAGCAAAACCATCTAAGGTGGTACTAATAAAAGTGTCTAAATATGATATACCAACTTTGTCTACCTTATATGTAAACTTTAAAAAATTGGTACTTGAATTTATATAGTCCATAAAATTCCTAATGTCTTCTGGAGGCCCCTTCCAGATAATGAACAAGTCGTCCAAATACCTGGAATAGAGGGAAATATGTTTGAAAAACTGACAAGGGAATAAAAACCTATTTTCCCATTCTAGCATGACCAGGTTGGCAAAAATGGAGGCACACGAGGCCCCCATGGCCACACCCCTGGTCTGCCTAAAGTATTCTCCTTCATGGAGAATATAATTGTGGTCAAGAATAAGCCCCATCATATCCAAAATCAGGCTGATTCTATCCCAGCTTAACCCTGAATAATTTTTCAAACTGTTTTCAAAAAATTCCAACCCTATAGAGGCAGGGATGCATGAAAACAAATCTTTCACATCTATGGTTAGAAATGTGAGATTTTTAGACCAAACCTCCGGTGTAATTCTACTCAAAAATTCCCAAGAATCTTTTACCATATGGGGAACTTTTTTGTATATATGTTTAGTCCAGTGGTCAATAGTAACTCCCATGTTGTAAGTCTTCGAATATGAACCAGAAATAATAGGTCTAAAAGGTGGGGTATCTATACACTTGTGTATCTTTGGAATTCCGAAGATACTAGCAAGCCTTGGGAACTCATTCCTCAAAAATTTGTAGAGTTCGTCAGATATACGGTTGTCCAACAAATATTCTTCTAAAATTAAATCAATCCTGTGGTGTCCAATATTGATCTGATTTAATGAAATTTCTTCATAATTTTCTGAGGTGAACAAAATATCCTGAATTGCTTTATTGTAATTTTCAGAATCAAAAATGACAATACCCCCTCCCTTGTCTGGTTTCATTAATCTAATATTCTTGTTGTTGACCACATTTTGCAAACATTCTCTCTCCCCTCTATACAGTTGTTTCTATGTATTTTATTTATTTTATTCATTTTATGCAATTCAGACTTTATTTCAAACATTTCCCATAGTAATTTGAATATTTCTATCAATATCAGACATTTTGACTTATTTTAATAACATTTAGAGCATTCTGTATGCTTCATTTCATATTTTGTGAATAAAAAAAGGTTTTAACAAGTGTCAACATTAGAAAATAATTTCTGGCCTGTTGTATGAATTTTACTTTCAGCAGAAGGGTGGTCCACTCCTGTATATACCTTCAACTGTAGCTGAATGCCTCTTGAAGTCAAAGTAGCGAAACTGGAGTTCTTTCTGGCCATTAGATATGTTGCTTCTGACACTATGTCCTTTTTTAGACATGCCGCTTCTGACACCATATCACTCATCCCCTAATCCATGGAAGACAGGCACGTGGAGTAGTTCATTTAAGATGCTTTATTGTATAGAAACACTTCAAGATGGAAAGCAGTATCAGTAAATATAAACAAACTGATTAACAGATAGAGCTGACACACATGCATGCTTACATCTGAACAGATTATTACAAAATGGCACTCTATCTCTGCAAGTGCTCAGTAATCAATACACTTAGTACATGCCCACAGGAGGTTTCTTAAAGAGATATGAACATTGATCTACCTATATGTATTTTCTATTTGGCATAAGTTTGAATCCCACATTGTATAAATTACATTTATCAGTATGTAAAACCCCACAAAATATGTGTCAGTTCATAAAACTGATCCCCAACTTCAGGTTTTCAAAGTCATTTAACATATCATTGTTGACCATTGGACAAACTGTTGTCATATCTAACAACACACATGCCATAAATTAATGACAAACGTCACATTATCCATCCTATTTCATAAACTGCTTCCTCTCTGTTTGTCAGTGTTGCTCTCTGTGCACCATCGCACAAATGCTATTGGCATGATTGTGTGGGTTTGTGCACTTGCCATAAAATGTGATATCACAAATTAGTGGGAAAACACTTTAACCATTGTTGGATGAGCTGTGCAGACAAGGCAGGGGCTGGGAAGGACAGTGACCAATTCAAGTTTTAAAGATGGGGTCTAAAGGAGTCAAAAGTATCCATTGCACTCCTCCTAAACTGCAACAGCTGTATGCTGATGCAGGGGGACTATACCAGGTCTCAGTATAAAGCTGAGGCATGGAACAGTCTGACTAAAGCTGTCTCCAGTGTGACTGGCATTCCACACATTGGGGAGCAATGCAGGCATCATTATAATGACATGAAATAGTGTAATAGGTTTAGTATTGATCTTTTAGTAAGTCTTTTCAAACTTGATTTGAGTTTGTTAAATACCATGTTTTGAGGGGAGGGGTAGTTGTCCAGGAAACAATTAAAATCTTTTTTGATTATACAAAAAGGGTGGGATTATTGAAAATGGTTGTCTGATGAAGTTCTGTATTAGTGGAATGAAACCACTTGTTTATTTGTTATTTTATACTTGTGTCATTATTAAAAAATTTGTTATGACTACCTGGACCAGTCTCTCTCTGTCTCTGCTGTATTTGTTTTGACCTGAAATGGTGCAAGCAGGTGCACAGCCAGTGGCTGGATGAGTTTAACACTGCTGACAGCTTACAGTTGTCTATGTATATAGATAAAGCAATATTAACTGATGTAGAAAGCTGGAGATAATCAAGACTGGTATGCATAATGCTTTCCCCTTTTTCTTTTCTTCTCTATTTTTCAGCTTCTCAGGAGGTTTCAGTGAACAGGGAGGTGTATGCTAAATGCTTACAAAGACTCACAGAGGAAAGGGATATGTAAGCAGCAAAACTGAACATGGTTTTATTAAAATATTGTTCTTCAATGCATTACTATCAACTTAAGCATGCACATATTAAATGTAAAAGCAATTATGCATGCTTTGTTCTGTAGCTCAAGGTAATTGCAGCAGATAAATGAAATAGCCTATTTATATTTGGTGGGTTCAAATCCCACAAGTAACAAATGCATTCATATATATATATATATATATATATATATACATATATATATATGTATATATATATTTCATGTGTATATATATATATATATATATATATATTTTTTTTTTTTTCATATATATATATATATATATATATATATATATATTTTTTTTTTCATATTAATTTCATCAAAATGCCATGTTGTTAACTTAAAATGCATTATCTTTAAAACTATATATGCAATATATACATATTGCAAAAATATTTGGTACAAATCTCAGTCTTATTTTTGATTTAAAAAACTATAGCTACTGTAATAGTAAAATATATATTTGTTGTCTAAATTATTGTATGTGACATATAGTAGTTCTAATTCTCTTTTTTTTCTTACTTCACCCCTTATTTCTTTTTTTTGTTTTTTTATATGTATAATCACATGATTCTGATGTCATAATTTTCTGCTAACAAACAAAATAATTTCCAGAACAGGGAGGTAGGCCAACCATTGTGTCTCAGCCTGCCAACCCTCCAACAGCTGCCAAACCAGCACCCAGCACATCTGGAAGACAACCAGGCAGTATTGTCTCTGCAACCCCTGCACTACCTGTACCCTCAACATCAGGTAGCATTGCCCTGGTAGCTGGTGCATTGATACCCTACAGAAGTATTGGTGGAGGCTGGGATTATGTCATCCACCAGGAGCTGCCAGGCTTGGTATGTGAGGTGTTAGGAAGTAGCACTGGTGCATGCCTCAGCTGTCCAGAGAAGTTGTACGTGGAAATGTAGGAAAAAAATGTCAAGCAATCCCAAGGGAAGCTGAGGAAGGGGACAATGATGTCAGTTATAAGGGTGAGGACTAAATTCTATCTGTCCCATTGCTTGACAGGCACTCCCCAATCATGGTGCCTCATGAACGTTTGTGTCCATAACCACCCCTGTGTCTGTCTTGTTTATCCTGTTTGTCTGAGCCTGCTTCCTCACCTACCCTACCTACCTAACAATGACATTTCTACTTCCCTTCCCTAATATTTCTCTTGTTTTGCAATCACAAAAATAAGAAAGTGCACACCTGTCCCAAAACAAAAATCCCATACATAGCTCTTCACTTCGCATATGTGTCTTCTTGACACACTTGATTTGGTCCAACTGACTATACAACATGCTTCTGTTGTTGTCACCCATCTGTGTTGTGGAAACAGTCAAAATTCATCCAATTTTCTATATATGTTCATAATATACTGGTGAAGAAGTGGATAGCTATGGTTCATTTCTAATTCCCTCTAGAAAATTCCTATATTGTTTACCATTTGTTCTTCTCCCTGCTTGCCCCCCAATTCACCACTTTCTGATGTACCACACCTTTAATCTGGTCAATGCCTTCACTTTTTGTCCTCTGCATTTACATGTAGTTTGGCATCACACACCAATGCTGAGTGACATTGAATGTCTCGTCATGGTCTATGGCAAAACCTGGTGAGTTTTTGCAATCAGCCATACTAATCCAGTTATCTCCGTGCAATGCTGCTTAAACTCGCTGCTCTAAAGGAACACAGAGTTATACCAGAGTAAAGGCCGTACTTTGAAATTTTTATCTGACAGTTCTTTAGACTGCTGAATGTAACAAAATGCACATTCCTATCTGGGGTATTGACATAACTCACTTGACTGATTTATTTATTTTTTTTTACAGTAGCTTCAAGAGTTTTATTCCAGATGCATCTTCCATCATTTCTTAGTGTGATAATGTATGTGTATTATATATTTCATCACAGATATATTAACAATTTCAAAACTGATGATTTTTCTTGGATATATATTTATTGATTACTGCACATAAGTGGTATTTAAAGTGATATCTATCCTCACTGCTATCATATATTTGGCTAACTTTGATTTGCATGTCATAAGCCTGCTGTCCCTCTCCTAAGCCTTCTGTAACCTTATGTCACTCAACTCATGCTACCCAGCATGTAACAGTTGTAACGACAACAGGCAAAAAACAAGACCATTAATGTTACATTAAAACAAACACTGCTAGGTGTATTTTCATATTTTCTTGTATTCATCTCAGTCATCCAAATACTCTATATGTGTATGGATGTATTAGGTTGATGGATGGTGTCTGCAGACTGACTTGACTGTACTGATGCATAATACTAACACATTACCTTAATGCAATAGTTTATCATTGTTCATATACTGTGAAATTTTGTAAAATCATCTGTAGAATTCTGTTAGTGACATGTGCAGGTAATGATAAATGAAATCTTCATTTAATGCTATGTGCAAATTGTCCTTACTGTGTCAAAGCATTCTGCACACACTTTTCAGGATATATAGTCATATACAAATAGCATATCTGCTGAGTCAGAAATAATCATATGAAACATGTACCACCTCCGTTAGCATATCTGCTGAGTCAGAAATTATCATAGGAAAACATCTACCATCCCTTGTCAATACTACAAAGCTGGACACACTATTAAATTGTGTTTTGAAGTGAGGCCTTCAAAACAGCTAATATCTGTGTAACTGTATAGAGGTAGGCATTAGTGATAAAAGTTGTGGAAGACACACATAGTGTGTGTGTCTGTATTTGTAACTGTGTGTGTGCATAGTCAAAAGAGCATGACTCTGCCTGCTGTCATCAATCAAGTCTCATGGAGAACAAAACATTTTACAGTTGTACATGACTACACAGCTATTTCATACAGGCCTCCCAACATCTTTTGACAAACATTCACTAATGATGTCATCTGCTATAAAGTGTTCTGTAAAAGTGTAAAAAGTCAGACTTGTGCTGTGGAGCTTGGGTTAATATAGCCATTTCATACAGCTCTCCCACTTTTTCCCACATGTGCAGGAATTATCACATTTAGTTGTGTAATGCCATCCTGACACCATCTGTTAAAAAACGGAATGAGGTGGATTCTAACCCTGTGTTATATGTGCTCTGAACATAAGATAATTGCTCTTATACCTAGAGAAAGCTAGGCAGCAGGTGTATTTTTTACAGTCAGTAATGTCCAGAGTGCAGATGGCTAGACCTCTCCACTTAGTGTGTTTACGCAAAGCAAGGTGAAGCAATAGAAATATTACTATTTTCCCATTTAAGCAGGGAACCATGTTTACTCTTTACTTAACTCAGCTCAAATGAGGAAAGCAATAGCAACAGGTTTTAATCTCCTAAATGTTATGACACAACATTTACAGTATAAACTGCAGTATGAACACAATAGAGTCTGTCACCTATTTCTGCCATAACATATCTGCTTAAACTAATTCTCAAGATCAAGTTGTATTCAACAAATGTGAATCGTGCATGTGCAAACACTTTGCCACCATTTGTACAAAGCAGTTTCTCAGAGGTGTGCTATGGATAGTGGTATTTGGCATGTATTACTATGTGTATTGCCCAATTATTCTTCATCCCATCAAAACCATTTTAAAACACAACCAAAGGGAAGGGACTTGTTATTGACTGAACACATATGCACTCATACTTATGTGTGCCCTGCCTCAATGCACTTGTAAATGGACAGACTATAGAGCCATTTCATACAGGCCTCCAAACATCTTCTTTCAAACATACACTGGTGATGTCATCTGCTATAAAGTGTTCTGCAACAGTCTAAAAGTCAGAGTTGTACTGTAGCACCTGTGTTAAGTACTGTGTTCTCTAGCTTGTTCAGCTAGTTTGGTAGGGTTATAATATCACTGCAGTCAATGTGTGAGTGAGTGTGTGTGTGTGTGTGTGTGTGTGTGTGTGTGTGTGTGTGTGTGTGTGTGTGTGTGTGTGTGTGTGATTGTGCATAGTCAGAAGAGCATGAATCAGTGGCTGACTACCCTCACTCAAGTCTCATGAAGAGCAAAGCTTTATAGTTGCACTCGACTCTACAGCCATTTCATACAACCCCCTCAACATTGTCCAAACATACACTGATGATGTCATTTACTTTAAAGTGTTCTGCAAAAGTCAGACTTGTGCTGTGGTGCTTGTGTTAAGTATTGTGTGCCCTGGCTTGTATAACTAGTTAGGTATAGGTTCTAATCTCACAGCAGTCAACTTGTGTGTGTGTGCTTGTGTTCAGTTAACTGCCATTGTCGAGACCATTTTGGAGCAGAATGTGAGACACTCCTACTAACATCTTCTTCTTAACACAAATTGATGATGTCATCTGCTATGAAATGTATGATACTATGAAAGTCAGACTTGTGGGGATTGTGTTAAATACTGTGCTCTGTAGATAGGTAGGAGTTCTAATCTCACTGCATTAACTTGCGTGTGTTTGTGTTTAGTTAGCTGTCATTGTGTAGACCATTTTAGAGCAGTGTGTAAGACAATCCTGCTAACATCTTGTTCTCAACAGACACTGATGATGTAATCTGCTATAAAGTGTTGTCTGACAATAAAAAAAAATCAGACTTGTGCAATGACATTTTCATTATGTACTGTGTTCTGTAAATCGGTAAGTAGGGGTTCTAATCTCACAGCAGTCAACATGAATGTGGGGTCTTTCAAATATTAGTTCAGAGACAATTTTACACTGAGATGTGACTCCACATCTATGGCAACACTCCTCCCAACATCTTCTTCACTGCATACAATGATGCTATCATTCTCGATACAATGAACCATGACACTGTTAAAGTCAGACATATGTTGTGATGCTAGTCCTACATTCTATGGAATCTAGCTTCTATACCTGCACAGATTTAATGTTCAAATCTGACCTCAGTCTTCAGTCGACTGCTGTGTGTGCAGTTGGTTGTGGATCACAGTCACTGTATGATCTTGTAAAGCTCTTTTCATTTGACTGCCAGTCAGAAGAATCTTTAACATAGGCCCATGAATCCATACCCCCTTTTCCCCTGTGCACACATAAAATCCTTTCTGCAGAATACTGGAGGATGTTATAATCTCAAAGATATATACACAGTTTGTGAAGCAGAGTCCTTCCATGACCATATGCAAGCCAACTCTAGACCACGTTATGTGTGATTGCTAATTTTGTCATACACATGTTACATATGCACACAGGCAGTATGTAATACACTCAAACACATATACACATAAGCACATACCCTTGCTATCTTCTATCATATAGATATAGCAATTTTTGTTTAATTGGCATAATAATGGCTTTGATTTTGGCCATTAACTTAGTAATGTCCTATGACCCTATGAACATTGCGCATGTCAATGTTGCTATCATCCAAATTTGCTGTGTTGAGCTGCGGATGTATGGTAGCCATACAAAAGTGATTCCAATCTGTGATTTGAGGTAATATATTGATGGCCACTGCTGCCATTTGATTACATGTTCCTTTCATAACAGCTGCAGTAATATGCATCCTGAGAACTGTTGACATGGGATGATGCTATGTATATTATTGCATTACTTAGGCATGTGCTTTTGTAGTGGAGTATATCAACATTCTGCAAAGTTCTCATTCGACCATCACAGTGACACTTGCAGTATGGCACAAATGTGCATGTGTATACCTACCATCTTGAAATGGTCTATGACATACATCAATATAATGTCATACTGATTACATGAGCACATATAAGACAGGGTTGGGTGGGTGGCCTAATGGTTAAGGTGTTTGCCTTGCAAACACAAGGTGCAGGGTTTGAGTCTCACAAGGGATAACTGGACAGGCTTAAAATGACTTGCAAGAGCAGTTAGCTTAGTACTAATCTATGAACCTATGAACCTATATGTCTTGTTTCATTCAGGTGTTGTAATGCTGTTATACACACAAACGTATAACAAGTTCAGATTCAACTGCAACCTTGGGGAATTAATTGTATAAGCAATTATGTTGCTATTCACATGGATTATTGAGGTAGTCCCCAGCAGCATTTTGTGAGCATCAGTATTTGTGTCAGTAACTGTTCTATATGAGCCACATCCAACTCATTTGTAATGTGTCCATATATGGTATCAGGGTGCTCACCCACAGCTTTCCAATGAAAAAACATATAGGCATATAATGCAGAATTGATGTAATTACATGACCTAGGTAGAAATGTATGACTGTAAGGACAGTGCCACTGTGTGGTATGTGATGCATACCCAAGGTTGTATTTGGAAGTGTTGTCACAAATTATTTATTTAAATAACTGTGAACTGTTAAGGGAAATGCATAACTAAGTGCAGAGCTGTTTGTGGATGCCACCAGCCATACTCAAATGGAGAAAATAGACAATCTTTTAGTTGACAGAGCTGGATTAAACTTCATTCCCCTGTCCCCACTGACCATCACCTAAAGTATACATGCAAACATTACTCAGTTTATTTCTTTCAATACAGCAGCTTGTCTGTAGGCTCTATGGCTAAAACCATGGCATCAGTGGACACTGACAACATCCAAAGTTGCCTTTTCAATAACTTAAAACCTGATCTACAGTTGAATCCCTACTTAACCACAACCTCCAGATAGATTATGTTCTGGCAGAAGGGTGGACAGTAACAGCCATCCATCTGAAAAGGGGGGACCATCACCTGACCCAGGGAATTATAGACCCATAAGCCTGCCTCATCTCTTCTATAAGACAATCAATAGAATCAAAATGGACATTATCAAAAAAGACACAAGTAATCTCCCAACTGTGTATGCAACCCATTTTTGGTTTATTAAGGCTACATGATGTCTGTTAAATCTGGTCGACTTCTTCAAGAAGGTCACCAAGGGTGCGTATGACGGAAAGACATCCCATCTAACTTGGCCTGGCCAAGGCATTTGACACAAATCCACACTTAGATATTACAGATAAACTGTTTCAACTGCACCTAAACACCTATGTCACCTAGTGGGTAGGAAAATGGATCACTGACAGGATATCAAAGTGTATGAATTCACTGTAGCACGAGGCTAGTGACCAGAGCCATATCACTGGGCTCTGTACTAGGACCTTTCCTATTTGGCATTTAAGTCTCAGAAGTCAAGACAAACTTAGACAGCCTTTGTTTGACCAACTTTGCGGATGGCTGTAAATTGGGGATAATCACTGAATCCATAAATACTATTGATATACTGCAGAAAGTATTAATGCACAAAAATGATTGGTGCCAGAGCCATGGAGACACATTAAATGACCAAACCACATAATTATTCCCTTTTGGAAAACAAGTACCCAAACAAATTGCAGTGCAGACAACACACCCCTATGAGTGCACACAGTGGTACATGATCTCTGTACTCAGGTAGATAGTAATTGGAAGCTTGACTGCCATGTGTTCACAGTGGTGACAAATCCCTTCTATGTGGCACAACTCATAAATATGGGCACGCCATCCACATCAATGGATATTATAATTCCATTGTAGTCGGCCCTTATCACACCAATAATTGAGTACAATGCACCCTTTTGCATGTACCTCACAAACATCTGCAACAGTTGGAGTAACCACAGAGTTTTTGCACAATAAAGATGCATAGTGTAAAAAAGAAAGTCCTATGTGGAAATATTGAAAGCCCTATCACTGTATTCTGTCCCCTACAGACTACTAAGGGTTGATCTGTGTCTGGCCTACAGGGCAGTCTCCATGCTGGCCTTGATGGAAATGTTACACATTGGTAACACAGACTGCATGAGGGTCACTCATTCCAAGGATGTTAACCTAGCCCAATGCTGGTGAACCTATGACATGTGTGTCAAAGGTGACATGCCATGACATTTTGGGTGACACAACAGCATTCACCAACACCAAAGTTACCAAAGAAACTGAATGAACAAAAATACAAGAAATATGTGACCCTGTACTTATCTATTAAAACCCAGCAACAAAAAAGTCATTATTTTTTCATTTCAGTATTACTATTAAAAGTAGGGTCATTTTTTGATGCACTGTTTTAAGCCCAATTATCAGTGTGCATATCATTTTCCCTGTTGTAAGTCACTGATTTTTCTTTTACATTTATAATACATAGCAGCACATGATTGTACTGTATTTTTTAAATAGATTAATATGTAAAGAATTGTTTTTCTCTTGTTCGGGGAGGTGGGAGTGGCACACCAGCAGAGTCATGTCAAGCATTTTTGGAATTTGTGACAAACCAAGCACAAAATGTTTGCCATCACTGACCTAGCCTCTGACATAATAAGTCATGTTGGAGGATAGATGCATCTCTCAGTCACTATCCTTTCTCTGGAACAAGCTTCCCATTCACATAAAGCAAAGGCCTTTCCTGATCCTCTTCAGCTGCAAGCTGGATCAATGGATGGTAAATCACAAATGTACTCCTGGTGTTGTGCCCATGTCCCTCATGGATAGAGACAGTTGGTATTAGATAACATCCACTTCCCCAGAAAAAAAACACATTTAACTCTTCGCATAGCTCCACTGCCCTACTTTTAACAGAAACATCCGTTCTTAAACATAATGACTGAAGTCATTGTGACAAAAGTGTGCTCTACCTCCTTAAGAGTCAAACTTCTCCAGTGGCACTTGCAACTAATACAGTGCTGTCTGGATCATGTACCTGGATAGGTAGGAGGCTCAATGTGCAACATGGGAAACATCTGTGTAAATATGTATACCAGTTGACTTTGTATCCACTTCCTCTGAGGAGAATGCATTTAAATTTGCACATAGCTCCCCTATTCCACTTTTTTTCAGAAACATACACTTTGCAAAACTTTGCAACACAGTGATATGGTCATCATGACAAAAGTGCACTCTCTCCCCTTAACAGTCAGACTTCTGTGGCATTTGTGTTTCTTACGCTATTCTCTGGAATGTGTAGAATGATAGGAGGTTTGAATACTGCAGTGCATAACTTCTACAAGTGTGTGTGTGTGTGTGTGTGTGTGTGTGTGTGTGTGTGTGTGTGTGTGTGTGTGTGTGTGTGTGTGTGTGTGTGTGTGTGTGTGTGATGGCAAATTAATTCAGGATTCATTTACACACATTGGCAGTGGCAACTTTTGCAACACCAGATGGCTGTACAAGTCATTTTACCAGACACATATCCTTGGCAATACACTTTTCATGTCACCATTTCATAGATGCTATATGCCTCACTTGTCCTCAGTATTCTCCTGTGACACTGGCTGCTGATATTGTGTTGTATAGACTGTGTGGGTAGGTGGTTCGAGTCTATCCCTGCTTAAATACTGAGACTGTGATTACTGTCATATACCACTGACCACCCTTATGTATACTTCCACACATAGTACGACTCATGAGCAGGATATAAAGTGGCAGAGTGTTTCATTCACAAATCCTATTATCCCCAGGAAAAGTAACTTTTTGACAACACAATGATTACATTATGCTACCATAACTGCAGTACCTCACAGATGGAGTGCAAAATCACCTTTGTTGAGTGACTTTTATATTGTGCTTTGTACACTGTGTAACTACATATGGAGGATGTTTGAGGTCAGACATGATTGCGTCTTTCACCCTAATACTGTGTATACTACTCTTCGAATACATATATGACATGCAGCTGTATAGTATTATTATTATTATTTAAACACCTTTATTGAATTATCACTTGTGACATAGGCAAATTTGCATTTATGCAAAAATAATCAAACTGTTTAAATAAATTAACATTAACAGACATTGTACTTCACATATATTGCTATATATCATATAACCTAAGCGACATTTATATAAATTATTCAATTCCTCCCCCCCTTTTTTAAACAAAAAGCATCTTTATTAAACCATCACTTACAACATAAGCGATCATACATTTATATAAATGAAAACAAACCACGCAGACACAATCCTATTTGCAAGTATTTTACATCACAATCCATACTGATACACTCCCACTTGTAAACATTATACATCACTTATAATCCACCCAATCATTTTCAGTCAAACACTACATAGCTCATTTAAGTCCTGCCTTCTTTTGAACCTCATTCCTTTCCTGTAAGTATTGTTCCCACAGTTCCCATGTTTTCCTATGTAGTTTACTCCTACCCTTTCCTAAAGATCTCAATTCCAAAACCTTCTTTCTCTGTTACTATATTCACTACTTCTAATAGAGTTGGTTTAGACTGACAGTGCAGTGGTGCAGTGGTAGTGTTGTTGCTTGTCAACAATAGATTTTCTGGTTTGATTCTTGGGTGGGGTGCCTTCTGTGTGGAGTCTGCATGTCATCCCTGTGTTTGTGTGGGTTTCCTCCTATGTTACAAAGACATGTGTCTGGAGTGTTTCTCCCTGGGCTGCTGCTGAAAATTGGCTTTGTCCCAAGTCACACTTTCTCAGTAAACAAATGTTAAATAAAAACAGATTTTGACTTCCATTTCCTAGTAATTGTTTTTTGGCAGACAGCATAATTACACACAGCAAGTATTATTGAGAACTTTGACTACTTTTTATCATAAACTTCCTGCAAATAAACAGTGGTCATGTCATCTGTTTAACTATGTACTGTCTCGGTTGTACTTCAACATGTCATGTGGCACTTGCAATTCAGGCACCAATCAGTAGCTTGTGCTTTTAGGTAGTTAGTTCAGATCCAGCCATTACTGTTCAGACTATGTTTTGCCAGTCTTATTCTAATTGTACATTTGGCTAACACTGTTGTCAACACATCTACTGTGAACACATGGAGATGCTGATTCATCTTACAAAAAGCTCTGATCATTTTTCACATAGAAATGCTTTGTTCAGCATGACAATGACATGTGATTAGATTTTCCTTACATAACATATGTAGGAAGCATTATTGTTTCCTTAGTTCAGCAATTACAGGCGCACACAAATTGCTTCAAGCGGTATACTGACATATCTTACAATTGTAGTGACACTTCTACTGTGGTGCATTCACCATGCACAATATGACATATTTTCTGTTGCCAAGCTCTCATGTGTCCACCATCCACATCCACTGCCTGCTAACATTGTTTGGCTTTATACTGTAATATATGATGGTATCCACCACAGTTATACTGAGTCCATTTACAGTGAGAGAGGCATCCACCATCCCTTTTATCTCAAAGAGATTGCTTACAACACACACACACACACACACACACACACACACACACACACACACACACACACACACACACATATATATATATATATATATATTATGCAATACATTAGCATAGATGGAGTGTCAGAGTTCTGTTAAGACTTCCACTGCATCACTTGTGGTTCATCCACGTCATTAGTAGAGTCACATAGCTTGCTGTTCAATTCCTGAAAGGGCAACATTATATGAATGTGCTAATATTATGCAAACACCATTGTAGCTAATTATTCTTATCCATTGTTATGTTGGGCAATGATATATCATTACAGGTTGTGATTGCATGGCAGTGAAATAGTTAATCAAAGCATTTCATGCTGTGAGTCCTCCTGTGGCATGCGCATTGAGTACTGGTTTGTATAGCATACTAACACAGATAAGAATGTGGTTCAATTCTGGGACAGTGTGTGTAATCCACAATGGAAACAGTTTCCTCGGCAAAGAAGCATAGGTTCATAGGTTCATAGGTAGGTACTAGGCTATTGGCCCTAGGGCCTATATAAGCCTATCCAAAAAGGTACCCTCGCTTTCGCCACCCAAGAAAATGATTTTCCTGTGCCCTTGTCTAGCAGAGCCACAGAAGTGATCCCCAGGGTGAATTTCCTATCTCCCATCCAGTCATCAACATTTTTTCTTGAAGAGTGCTAATGAGGAGCTTTGTTTGTTATAGATAGGTATGGGAAGTCTCTGGGACAGGAATCTATCCCTCCAGCATGTTCTGTTTATTGTGGTGACAAGGTTTAGGTCCCTAGAGCATGTAGCTTGGAGTGATTGGGATTTCTTTAAGTGGAGCATGTCTAACAGCTCTGGGTTTGACATAGCTTTGTATGTTAGCCAGAGATTGCCTCTGAGTAGGTGACATGCAACAGAGTAAAGATGGAGTTTTTTGAGACTGTCTGTGTAGAGCATCTGTTTGAGGCTGGTAATCCTCCTTGTGAGGTATTTCTGCAGCCTTTCCAGTTGTTGTAGCTGTCTTGTGAGGTACATACCAAAAGGAGTGTTGTACTCTATAATGGGTCTAATGAGTGATGAGTAGAGGGGAACAATGACCTCTTTTTTCCTGGATGAGAAACCTTTTGTGATGAGGTGTGCCATGTAGAAGGATGTCCTGACTACTGTGGCAATTTGATTATCAAAGGAGAGACTACTGTCCATCTGTGTCCCAAGGTCTCTTATCACACTTTTGGTGTTAAGTAAACTACCGCCTATGTGGTAGTTCATGGGTACAGAGATTTTACTAAAAGGGATGACAATGCACTTTTTGGCATTGAGCTTGAGGCCATGGCTTTGACACCGGGCATCTGTCTCACTGAGGCCCTTTTGTAGGATGTCCACATCATTAGGAGTTTTGATTATGGCTCTTAGTTTGCAGTCATCTGCTAACTTCATTAGCCAAAGACTTGTTAGCCTGTACTTCAGAGAAGTACATACCAAACAGGAGAGGACCTAGGACTGAATCCTGTAGTACTCCACTTGTCACTGGTCCGAAGTCGGATTTGGAGTCTGTTACTTTCACAGTGTGGGTTCTGTCAGTGAGCCACTTGGCAACCCATCTTGTGACACAGGGATTTATACCTAGTTTAGTGAGTTTATCTATAATTCCAGAATGGGGGATGGTGTTGAAATCCTTGGCAATATCTAAATAGGCTGTGTGAACCACCTTATCCTCATCTACAGCTTTGGTGACCACTTCAAAGAAGTCTATCAGGTTTAGGAGACATGATCTGCCTTTTACAAACCCAAACTGAGTGGGGTCCAGAGTTTGGAGATTACCAGTGTCATTGTTTATAAGTTCCATGATGATACGTTCCATAGCCTTGCAGACCATGGTGGATCCCCCTTTGTGGAGTGGGATAACCGTCACTATGCGCCATTCAGTGGGCACAAAGCCTGAGGCGAGACTATGATTGAACATGGTACTTAGGTGGGGTGCCAGTTCATTCTGTAGTTCATGCAGTATGCAACCTGGGATGTTGTCATGTCCCATGGATGCTGTATTCTTGACTTTGGAGAGTGTGTTTTTTACCTGTGCAGCCGTGATTACAGGAACTTCGCATTCTTCCGGTACTGAGATGGGCCCTTTAGGGGGTGAAAGGGGGGTAAAGTTAGCACTGAACCTATCTGCCAGGATGGTGGCAATATCAGTTGGTTCTGTATATTTAGTGCCATTGTGCTGTAACTCTGAGCAGATCTGAGTGTTGCCATTGAGATTCTTGACATAGCTATAGAATGCTTTGTGGTTGTCATTAGAATCAGTGGCAATTTTGTTTTCGTAACTAGTTTTGGAGGATTTTATGAGGGATCTCAGCTTCTTACTGAGGCTGACCAGGGAGTTCCTCCAATCATGAGATTTTACTCTTTTTTGCAACAGTTACTTTCTTCTATTGTAGAGTTTGTTTATGACAGGGGACCACCAGATTGGCTTCCTTGTTTGGAACATAGCATCTTGGTTCTGTTAGGGATTGCACAATCCATGCACTTGTGTAAGTTCTTATAAAGTGCATTTGTGTAGGATTCAGCAGTCGTACCTCTATTGTCCATCTGCATGGGTGTCGTGAAGTTTGCCACTTCTGTCTTTAGAAGCATGAAATTGGCTTTGGAGAAATTTTTTACAGTGGTTTCCCTAATGGGGGGTGGGGGCAGGATGTAGATGTCTAGGGTGATTAGCTTGTGGTCAGATCTGACCAACAAGGATTTAACCTCTGGTGTGGAACACTGGTTGCCCATGTTGGTAATGACCAGGTCTAGGATATTGCTGCCCCTGGTGGGGGTATGGATATATTGATCCAAGGTGTTGGAATTTATGAATTCCAGAAAACGTTGAGCAAAAGAGTTGGTACATGAGTAGTTTTCCAAGTTAATGGTGGGGTAGTTGAAATCGCCCATTATTAGGGTGTTAGGTTGTACCCTAATATTTTCCAGTGTATCAAGAAATGAGGAATGGGAATCCCAGGTTATGGTGGGGGATCTGTAGCAAGCTACAATTTGGATTACAGTCTTGCCCAGAGTTAGTTGCACTTGGATAATCTTGGATGTATTATGCTGAGCAACTAGCCTGGAGGTGTGGATATCCTTAATGGATATGGACACGCCTCTGCCTTTAGTGTTTCAGTGCAGGTTAGGTGGCCGAAAGGTGTGGTATGAATTATAGCCTGGTAATGCAGGGGTGCTCTCTGGAGCCTTGAACCAGATCTCTGTCACTGCACAATGTTCTCCATTTTAAGGAGTGCCTCGAGTGAGTGCATTTTGAGGTTTAGACTTCTAGCACTGAGTAGCATTATCCTCAGATTTTGCTTGCTTGTACCTGTCATGGTGATGAATTTGTCATTTGTCACTTGCTGCTGTACTGCACTGATACTGTACTGCTGACCGATGTGTGCATAGTAACATGTGGAGTGCCTTTTTGGCATTCTCACTAAATCAGACAGTTCAGATTATATTAGTAACTCCTTTCTTAATGCACACATTCAACTCAATTATTTGTGGATAGTTTCCATTGCTATCAGATGTGGCACATGCAGGCAATGCAGACATATGGAGAGAGCCTAATATAACAGGCAAGGGTTAGAATCGGGTAATATCTGTCTGTCAGACAGCAGTGGTTTATGCACAGACAATAGTTATGGCATAGTCAGAGGGCCACCTTATTCTACATGCAGAGCATCCATACCCCTTTTGATAGGAAAGTGCTGTAACCCCTTCAAGTGTGTTCTTCATGACATAACTGATATGCATATTTCTGTGGTGTCCATGACTGGTATGCATCTCTGTGGTATCTCTCCTGGTATGTGCTTGGAAATTACATGATGCAAATATTTACTAAATCATTCATTGATCACAGGCATTACCTTTTCCCAAAATAATTATGCTCTGCATTACATGCGTTATCACAAAATTTCTTTATGACTATTATTGTTTTTCTCACAATACACAGTTGAATGGCAGATGAGGGTTTCCATAAGTATTTATTACTCTACGGCATGCAGCCAGACCATCTGAAACTGTGATTGGTCCTCTGTTACAATACTTCCTTGTATGCAGGTTTTGTTGAATTGCTTATGTTACTGTTTCCTGTAATTCCATGTGAATATGCCCAGTATAATCATGTCTGAGATGTTTGCAAATCAGCGATAGACATTTTGAAGTAATGAATACGATCTACTCTGTGTTGTCATTTTTCACTTATGTGTGTTGTGTTATTAGACAGCCATTTAGCATTTACATGCCTATATAACATTTGTTTGTCTGTTACATGTTTATAGGTGATAAACCCCTTTCATATGGGAGCCACTGACATTTCTTTGCAAACACATATGTTCATAATAACAGAGCTGTAAGGTCCATTTGTTCTTGTGTATACAAGCTGAGGTGCAGTATACAGCAGTGGTGCTATCTTGCACACATAACATTCCCTGTATATACATCTCATATGCAATAACTGCAGTCCGTCCATTCATCCCATAATGCATCTTCTGTCCTTGCTAAGTGTATCTCAACTTAGCATTCTAACATGCATATCACATTTTAAATCCCCTTTGTTACACTGCAGCTTTGTAACCCTATCACATCCTTTGTGAGCGTGTCTGTTTTTAGATATGTACGTAATGTATTGTCATTGACATTAATTATCATTACATTAATGTGGCAGGAGTCATGTCAATAATGTTTCTTTGATGCTTCAACGCATTTATCTGCAGTACACTTTATCCATTTCTTCGTCCCTATTAATTATTATGTTGTACAAACCATTATTCTATGTGTACAACTGCCCTAGTTCACTTTCACTGTGCTTGTCCTTAATATTTCAGGGCTACAGTGCTTGCTGCTATCTTAGCTTTGCCTGTAAGTGAGCTATTTTGTTTACATTTTGTGGTCATACATGCAAACAGCTTTCTGTGGCTGTGAACACTATTGTTCACCATGAAGAGGTGCTTGCAAAAGTGTAGGTACAATAAACAGCATGCATCATCACACTAACTCTTACATCGTGCAGGCTTAGTGCAAAGCCTACATGATGGCTAATGAATCACAGATACATACAAGACAGGGTGAGTTAGATACAACCCAATATCACCCACCTACAGCTGACTGCCTGGAAGATTCAATTCTAATACCTTTTTAGACACTTATTTCACAAAGGCATGCAGGAAGCAAGAAAACCTACTACTAATACATTCTATATTGATAAGTGGAAGTGGTTTTCTAATTGCTGACAAACCAATGACCAGGGACCAGTGAGGAATTCTGTACCACTGGTACTCAAATATTTGTGCGAGTTACTTTCCTCCAGCCTTATTTATTCTTTAATAAAAGTTCATCTTGCAGCCATTTCAATATGTCTGCCCATGGATCATCCTGTTTATTCTATGTTTGTTATGAAACCATTTCTGAAATGAGTTTTACACCTGAGAATCCCTTGTAAATAGGTTGTTCCTCCTTGGGATCTTAACTTTGTTTTGGAGAAATTGACTATGTCACCTTTTGAACCTGCCCATTGACCTGATTTAAGGTTCTTGACTTGGAAATTGTAGTCATCATCGCTCCAACATTTTTGAGGAGGGTATCTGAGTTGCAAGCTCTCATGGTAGATTAACTCTATTTGATTGTTTATACAAATAAGGTCTCAACAACAAACCCCTCATTCATGCTCCAAGTGGTTTCAGAGTTCACTTTGAAGCAAGCTATCAGTCTCCAAGTTTTCCACCCAAAACCTAAAAACCAGAGAAAATAGATTCTGCAAACTCTGGACATGCCTAGGCAACTCGGGTGCCATCTTGAAAGAACTAAGCCCTTTAGAAAAGTTGATCACATTCTTATTTTTTGAGAAAAAGACAATTTTCTAATGGATATCCTCATCTATTGTTTTTTGTTATACTCTTCATGGCAAATTCATCCCAGGCAGTTTCAAGGCACAGTCCATTAGACCCTTGCCTTTGTCAATGGCATACTGAAAATGGGTGGTGGAATCTACAAGCATTCTAGTGGCAGCTATATGGCCTCTCTATATACTTTTATAAAGCATTGCAAACAGGATTCCTTTTCGTGGTCCAGGACAAACTTTGTTAGGAACATTCTCTAGGGGCTCCTGGAACCATTGACTTCTTCCTCCAACAGTGGAAAAGTGTTGGTATTCAACTCATATAGGGTCATAGGTTAGTACTAGTTAGTGGGCCATTTTAAACCTAGACAGTTAATCAATCAATTAAAAAAAAAAAAAAACATTTCTTCTTTAACCTCATGACAGCATATTTTCCAGTAAGAAGGACCATGTGTGCATCTTTACTATGCCACTTGCAAGTGCATGTAAACACATCCTGCTGCCATGTAAGAGAGATGTGCTCAGAATTTAAACTAGCCATTCCCTTCATTATCTTAACTCTGTACATGTACTGCCCTAGTTAAGTGGAGCAGGTTGGTTAATTAACTTAGTGAGGCTCAAACCCTCTGTATTGATTATAGGAGACAAGATTGGGTTACCACCTGTCCCACTTTGCGAGGGACAGTCCCTCTTTGGGTAGTTGTGTCCTGCAGCAAAATTGTAAAAATGACATAGGTCCTGAGATTTTAGGACACAATTATTTCCTATATTTTATATAATAGTTGCATATAACAGTTATTCTGTATCTGAAACACCTAAATTGTTATAAGAAACAGAATAAGCAACTAAAATGCTACAAGAATAAGCTTTTATTTATGCAAAAAAAGTGAAGTTCTGTCCTTTGTACTGGCCGTGGGTATGTTTCGACCTGCAAAATCTAACATTTGTACCAAATATGTCCCACTTTGGGCATTTGAAAAGGTGGCAACCCTAAGACAAGAACCTGAATCCTCTGCACCAACTACCAGACTGCGGATGAAATTGTGCGTTTCAGTGCATTTTCAAGGAATTTTGAGTTTCAAGGAAAGAGAAGTTTACTGTTGTTCATGCCAAGTCTGTTTTCAATGCGCAACTGTTGCGTTTACCAAATAGCAGTCAGTGCATTTCAAAAGGATTATGAGTTTCCGTACATTTTCAGGGAATTATGAGTTTTAGTGCATTTTTAAGAACTGTGAGTTTCAAGGGAAGGAAAATTTTTGTTGATCATGCTAAAACTGTTTCCAATGTGCAACTGCTGTGTTTAACAAATGGCAGTCAGTGTTTGTGCTGTAGAACTTGAAAGCAGGGTTAGTAACACAACAGGTAGCATACTTTTTTTTCAGTGCAGAAGTCTATGGGTTCAATGCCCACACAATGTCGATGAATTGCTGATTCTGCTGTGCACTTTAAGGGGGGATGGGGGTGCTGCACTCCTGAGTGTGTTTTTTTCTATTGACGAGACACCTAGTAATTAGGGACTTCTTGTTGGTTTGTCTATCATTCCCTATTGCCATATTATCAGCTTTTTTAATGCAATATAGGCAATTAATTATTCAAGGGCAGCAGGCACTGAATTTGTAGATGAAACATGGAAATGTAAAGTTGTTTGCCAGTAGCAATCTCTTCATTAGTTATAGATCTCTTTAATGTGGAATTATGCAGATAACTTTTACTTCTGAAGAGATTGTGCTTATTGACTGATATTGGTGAATTGTAAAGACAGAACTTTGAGTGGCCTTTTATAGTTGAAATGTTCTGAAATGGTCAGTTTTGCCATTATTTATTCATAGATTATTTTTCATTGCTTACAGGAAAAATGTTTAAATCTATAAATTCAAAACACATTCTAACAAGTAGTGCTGTATTATAAAAGGAATATAATTTAACACAATCAGTTAGGTGAATTAAAGAACACGTGCATGGATGCTTGGTCCTGAAAATGCGTGCAGGGTGCTATGGTTTGAAGA
Organism: Protopterus annectens; assembly: GCF_019279795.1. Lineage (NCBI taxonomy): Eukaryota > Metazoa > Chordata > Ceratodontiformes > Protopteridae > Protopterus > Protopterus annectens. The sequence continues at coordinate 715,868,441 of NC_056733.1, read as the reverse complement.
CAGCCCAAAGGTACACTTAATCTGCCACTGGCCAGATGCATTTTTTTAATGTGGGTTTCAATGCCATTTCAATGAATGTGAGTTTCAAACGTGGAGAACTTTACTGTTCATGCTAAGTCTGTCATCATTATGAAACTGTATTTGTTTGGCAAATAGCTATCACTGTTTGCGCTACAAAATTTGAATTAAAAGTTTTAAATAAAATATAAATTTCTGCAATCATTGTAGAAGTAAGGAAAAAAATAGTATGTAAACTGACTCATTTGAACAGTGTTTATGGTAAGTGAGGAAAAATAATAAAGTAATGGAACACTGGAATGGCTGCTGGGGACTGCTGCGGGTGGGTGGGTGGGGGGTCTGCTGTGGAGGTGCCTGATCTGTTACCCTGTCTAGGGCACCATTTGACCATGATCCAGCCATGCTTTTAGGGATTAGCCAATCAGCAGTCAGAATAAAGGTGTTGGGGGAGCCAAAGCTTTTTGAAGCTAGCCAGCTGTTGTTTCTTACAAGGGAAACAATCCATATAGCCTAAGGTCACTCTGTTTTAGGTTCATAGGTTCATACTAGGCTATCTGCCCTAGGGCATTTATAAGCCTAGCCAGAGTGTGTTTGGCTTTCACCACCCATTTTAAAATAATTTTGCAATGCCCTTTTTCGAGGTTAGTATACTGTGCCTCTGTCTAACAGTGACACAGAAGTGATACCCGGGGTAAACCTACGATCTCCCATCCACTCATCAAGATTCCTCTTGAAGAGAGTCAATGAGGGACTCTGCCTAACCTGGACTGGGATTTTATTCCAGAGTGAAGGGAGTCAATGGGTTATGAATCTGTCCCTCCAGCATGTCCTATTTATTTCAGTGCTGAGGTTCAAGTCTCTCGAGCGCGTAGCTCGATGGGATTTGGATTTTCTGAGGTGCAGCATGTCCATTAATTCTGGGTTGGACATGGCTTTATACGTCAGGCACAGATCACCTCTGAGCAGGCGGTATGCCACTGAGTAGAGCTGGAGTTTCTTTAACCGGGCAGCATATGGCATCTGTTTGAGCCCTTTGATCCTCTTGGTGAGGTACTTTTGGGGTCTTTCCAGTTGCTGCAGGTGTCTGGTAAGGTACATCCCAAAAGGGCATTGTACTCAATTATGGGCCTGATGAGGGATGAGTAAAGAGGCACAATGACCTCCCCTGATCTAGATGTGAATCCCTTCATGATTAGGTGGGCTATATAAAATGTTTTTCTAACCACTTTGGCCACGTGGTTGTCAAATGAGAGATTGCTATCAACTTGGGTCCACAGGTCCCTAATTACTTCTTCTGTACTTAATGGATTACCACCTATGTGGTAATTTGTGGGCACTTTGTTTTTGCCAAAGGGGATGACTATACACTTTTTGGCGTTTAGCTTGAGGCCATGGCTCTGGCACCAGTTGTCTGTTTCTATGAGGCCCTTTTGGAGGATGCTTGTGTCAGCTGGAGTGTCGATTATGGCACCCAGTTTGCAGTCATCTGCAAACTTGGTCATCCACAGTCCTTCCGTGTTGGCCTGTACCTCTGAGAAATATATACTGAACAAGAGTGGTCCCAGGATTGAGCCTTGTGGGACGCCACTTGTAACTGGTTTGGAGTCTGACATGGCTCCAGCAATTCTAACCATGTGGGTTCTGTCCTTGAGCCAGTTTGCAACCCATCTAGTGACATAGGGGTTTATATTTAAGCTGGTGAGCTTATCTATAATGCCCGAGTGGGGTATTGTATCAAAGGCTTTTGTGAGGTCCAGGTAGGCTGCGTGGACCACCTTACCCTCGTCAATGGCCTTAGTGATTGTTTCAAAGAAATCAACCAGGTTTAAGAGGCAGGATCTGCCCTTAACAAAGCCAAACTGGGTAGGATCCAGTGTCTGTAGGTCCCCAATATCTTTATTTATGAGGTCCATGATGATCCTTTCCATAGCTTTGCAGACCAAGCTAGTCAGGCTTATGGGGCGATAGTTTCCAGGATCCGTTGATGCACCACCTTTGTGGAGAGGGACCACTGTTGCTGTACGCCACTCTTTGGGTACATATCCTGTAGTAAGGCTGAGATTGAACAGTAGTTTTATGTTTGGGTTTAGCTCTTCTTGGAGTTCATGTAGGACGCAGCCCGGGACACCGTCTGGTCCCATTGATGCTGTGTTTTTTGCTTTGGAGAGGGCAGCTCTTACCTGAGCATCTGAGATGTCAGGGGGGCAGTACTCTGCTGGGATAGATATGTGCCCTTTTGGTGGGGGGGGGGTTGCGCTGAACCTGTCAGCTAGGATGTTGGCAATGTCTGTGGATTCGGTGTATTTTTTGTCATTTTGGACTAATTCTGAGCATTTCTGGGAATTCCCACCCAGGTTCCTGACATAACTAAAGAAAGCCTTGTGATTATCCTTAGTGTCCTGTGCAATTTTTCTCTCGAAGCTGGCCTTAGACGATTTTATGAGTGCCCATAGTTTTTTGCTAATACTGATCAGAGATGCCTTCTCTTTTTGGGATTTTGCTCTATCATGTAGTAGCTTCCTCCTTCTATTGTATAGTTTGTTTATGGCTGGGGTCCACCAGACAGGACGCCTAACTTTGGAGGATTGGGACTTGGTTTTATTTGGGATTGCATGATCCATGCATTCCTGAAGGTGTTCATAGAATGCATTTATAAAGGATTCTGCGGTCTGGGCCGTATTTTCCACAGGCCCGGGGGCTTTGAAGGATTCCACCTTGGTTTTAAGGAGTGTGAAATTTGCATTAGAGAAGTTTTTCACTGTGGTTTTCAGGGCAGGGGGTGGAGTCGGGATGTGAATATCCAGTGAGATTAGTTTATGGTCTGATCTTACCAATGAGGGATACACTTCTGGTCTGGAGCATAGAGTCCCCATGTTGGTGATGATCAGGTCCAGTATGTTTTCCCCTCTTGTGGGAGTGGTAACAAGTTGTTTCATAGCATTTGAGTTTATAAATTCTAGGAACCTTTGGGCTAGGGTGTTGGAGCTAGAGTAATGCTCGCAGTCTATGCTTGGGTAGTTGAAGTCGCCCAAAATAATGGTGTTTGGAGAAACCTTCATATTTTCCAGTGTTCTCAGGAAGGCCGAGTGGGGTTCCTGGGTTTGGGAGGGTGGTCTGTAGCAGGCTATAAACTAGAAGGCAGTTTTACCCACTGATAGTTGCACATGGATAGTCTCTGATGTTTCGTGCTGTGCCACCAACCTGGAGGTGTGATTTTGTATTATGTTTCCTTCCTGTGCTGTATTTATGCTTTTCAGGTATTTTGTTGTGGCTTAATTCCCCTGGATTCCATCCTCTTTTAAGGTATAAGAGAGACAGAAAAACAGAGAAAGAGTGGGGGGACTTATTTCGAATTATTTCACTGTTTTTGTTTCACCCATATATACACGTCTTTTACAAACACACAGACACAAACACAGAAACACACACACACACACACATACACACCATACCTCTCAGATTCTAAGCACAAGAAATCTGGACAAAGCGAAAAATAAAAACAAACCGATGGTCAAAATTAGGAACAGATTTATAAATTTAGAAAATTGCTAGAATGATAACTTTCCCTTTAGCATGGATTTTTCTGAAAAACATGAATTCTGAAAGTCAAATGTTTATCATTATTTAGTGACTTCCATCCTCTATGATCTGCCAGAAAACCACAAATTTTATGAGGAACAGACCAAAAATATGAGGTAAAAATCTGGACATTCTGTAAAAATCTGGATAGTTGAGAGCTTTACACCCACAAACACATACACACACACACACACACACACACACACACACACACACACACACACACACACACACACACACACACACACACACACACACACACACACACACACACACACACACACACACACACACACACATACACATTCACATTCAGCTATGCACCCCTAAGCATTTTTCATGAGTTGCTAACTAATGCCTTGGCTGATTCCTCTGCCAGCTAATAGTACTCTAAAATTTTAACAGTGCAATGCAGTCTTCAGATAACTTCACTGATGCAGATAAAATTTGTTTCAGTTCCCCATGCGACTGTATGACTGTGTATAAAGGAGTGTAGTTGGGATCCCGGTTAGCACAGTAGTAATCAGCATCATCCTCTACCTTCACATCGGAGATGGTTAAAAAACTATTTTTTGCAGAAGCATCTTTCATTGCAGAGAAACGGTCAGAGGTACCTTCACCTCTATGTTTGTATTGCTCAGAATGATAATATAGAAGGTATACTGGAGTATTGCCAGGTTTCTGCTGGAACCAGTGAACATCACGTATGGTTCCTCCATCCATAGCGCAGGTAAGTTTAACAGTGTCCCCAAGAGATGAGGTTACTGATGAAGGTTGAGTCAGATGACGCTGTTTGCTGTAACCTGGAGGAAGGTTATTATAACTTGGTGAGCAAAGAAATATTACAGACTATATTCCAGCTATGCATTAATTATCTTGTGGAAATAGTGATTTATGCAAAAAACTCAAGGTTTGTCATAACATGTTGCAAAAAGAAATACAGAATTCAGCATTTATCATACAGCAGAGATAAAAATCAACTTTATTACCTGGCCAGCAGGATATAATCAGTGTGAGGATGGAAACCCAAAACATGACAAAAATGCTAGACAGTCAGAAGGTTACAGAGTTAGGAGAAATTATGTCATTAATTCTAAGCTGCTCTTTTATGAAACACTGAAGCACTGAACCCTGCCCTTCATGCAAATTGCCTTACTTTATACTGGTTCTTCTTAGCCCAGACTTTCATTAGTGCATTGAAATGGAATGGCTGCTGGGGACTGCTGCAGGTGGGTGGGTGGGGAGGGGGGGGTCTGCTGTGGAGGTGCCTGATCTGTTACCCTGTCTAGGGCCCCATTTGACCATAATCCAGCCATGCTTTTAGGGATTAGCCAATCAGCAGTCAGAATAAAGGTGTTGGGGGAGCCAGAGCTTTTTGAAGCTAGCCAGCTGTTGTTTCTTACAAGGGAAACAATCCATATAGCCTAAGGTCACTCTGTTTTGTATTATGTTTCCTTCCCTTGCTGTATTTATGCTTTTCAGGTATTTTGTTGTGGCTTCATTCCCCTGGATTCCATCCTCTTGTAAGATATAAGAGAGACAGAAAAACAGAGAAAGAGTGGGGGGGACTTATTTCGAATAATTTCACTGTTTTTTTCATCCATATATACATGTCTTTTACAAACACACACACACACACACACACACACACACACACACACACACACACACACACACACACACACACACACACCATACCTCTCAGACTCTAAGCACAAGAAATCTGGACAAAGCCAAAAATAAAAACAAACCAATGGTCAAAATTAGGAACAGATTTTAAATTGTAGTTTTATAAATTTAGAAAATTACTAGAATGATAACTTTCACTTTAGCATGCATTTTTCTGAAGAACACGAAGTCTGAAAGTCAAATGTATATCATTATTTAGTGACTTCCATCCTCTATGATTTGCCAGAAAACCACAAATTTTATGAGGAACAGACCAAAAAAATGAGGTAAAAATCTGGACATTCTGTAAAAATCTGGATAGTTGAGAGCTTTACACCCACAAACACAAGCACATACACACACACACACACACACACACACACACACACACACACACACACACACACACACACACACACACACACACACACACACACACACATTCAGCTATGCACCCCTACGCATTTTTCATGAGTTGCTAACTAATGCCTTGGCTGATTCCTCTGCCAGCTAATAGTACTCTAAAATTTTAACAGTGCAATGCAGTCTTCAGATAACTTCACTGATGCAGATAAAATTTGTTTCAGTTCCCCATGCGACTGTATGACTGTGTATAAAGGAGTGTAGTTGGGATCCCAGTTAGCACAGTAGTAATCAGCATCATCCTCTACCTGCACATTGGAGATGGTTAAAAAAACATTTTTTTCAGAAGCATCTTTCATTGCAGAGAAACGGTCAGAGGTACCTTCACCTCTGTGTTTGTATTGCTCAGAATGGTAATATAGAAGGTATCTTGGAGCATTGCCAGGTTTCTGCTGGAACCAGTGAACATCACGTATGGTTCCTCCATCCATAGTGCAGGTAAGTTTAGCAGTGTCCCCAAGAGATGAAGTTACTGATGAAGGTTGAGTCAGATGATGCTGTTTGCTGTAACCTGGAGGAAGGTTATTATAACTTGGTGAGCAAAGAAATATTACAGACTATATTCCAGCTATGCATTAATTCTCTTGTGGAAATAGTGATTTATGCAAAAAACTCAAGGTTTGTCATAATATGTTGCAAAAAGAAATACAGAAGTCAGCATTTATCATACAGCAGACATAAAAATCAACTTCATTACCTGGCCAGCAGGATATAATCAGTGTGAGGATGGAAACCCAAAACATGACAAAAATGCTAGACAGTCAGAAGGTTACAGAGTTAGGAGAAATTTTTATTTATTTATTTATTTTTATTTTACATTTGTTGACCGGGATAGTCTGACTGGATGCATGTCCATTTTCAGCGGAGGCCCGGGAAGAAAATCTCCAAGGGTAAGCAGATACAGCATTACATAATACCAGCATTACATATTACAAACAGACTATTTACAGAGATTACATAAGTAAGCAAGTTAAACAAGTTCCACAGGTTACAGTTAATCCTGAGCACAAGTCAGGATTAAATTAAATTACACAGTAAACTGGTTAACAGATTTTTACACATTCTAGAGAGAGTTAGCCAGGCTTGATACATTGACATAGCCAGTTAAGTTACAAATGTTGTTTGAGTCTAGTTTTAAATTGACCTAAGGTGGAAAGTAAGGTAATAGAGTTCTAGGATCTACTTACAGAGTTTGCAAAGAGAGAATCACTGGCTGTGTTATTAATTTTGCTAGTCTGAATTAGTAGTTTGTTAGAGGATCGAAGCGGTCTAGGATTGTTATAGGGGGTGATAATGTTTTTAAGTGCAGGAGTATTGTCCGGATTATAGAGGATTTTATAGGCCATAATCAGTTGGTTATACTGGATTAGGCTGGGTAGTTCAAGCCAACCAAGCTGATTTAGATTGATGCAATGATGTGTCCTAAAAGGCAGCCCAGTGGCAAACCTGGCAATGTGGTTGTAGCAAATTGAGAGTTTGTTAAGGACAGTCTTGTTCAAATTCGAGAGTAGACGGGATGCATGCAGAAGGGTTGAAAGAAGGTGAGAGCGAGCTATGGCAATTTTAGCTGGAGGGTTAGGAAGGCTTTTATTCTGTAAAGTGACCCTAGTTTTTTATTGATGGTTTTGATAGTTTGATTAACAAGTAGGTCAAATTTTAGATTATTGTCTATGATGACACCTAATAGTTTTGTAGATGGGTCAGCGGAGATTATTGTGCCATCATTTGATTTTATGGTAAAGGTGAAAGCGGTAGACCTACGTGTTGGTGAAAATAACAGCATTTTAGTTTTTTTGGGATTTAGGATCAGACAATGTTCAGAAAGCCAGTTTTCTATTGTATTAAAGGTGGTCTGGGTAGCTGACCATAACTCTACTGGAGATGTGGCTGAGCAAATCAGAGTAGAGTCATCAGCATATTGGATACAGCTGACTTTTGGGATGACAGTATAAAGGTCGTTAATGAAGATGGAGAACAGCAAGGGCCCTAGTATAGAGCCTTGTGGTACTCCGAGGGTGTTAGGTAGAAGGTTGGAGAGTTTGTTCTGACAGAGGACAGCCTGCTGTCGACCATTCAGGTAGGATTGAAACCATTGGAGGGCTCCAGTATCTAGACAGAATGTTTGCAGGGTGTGGATTAAAAGTTGGTGATCAACCATATCGAATGCCTTGGGAAGATCCAAAAAGAGGGCTGAGGATATATAATTATTGTTGCGATTATGGTTTATGGTGTTAGTAAAGGCTAGGAGGGCTGAAGTAGTGCTGTGATGAGGATGGAAGCCACGCTGAGTGTCTGCCATAAGGCGATTTTGGATTAGGTGGTGCATGAGTTGTCTATGAATACATTTTTCCATAATCTTTGCAAGTGGAGAGAGTATAGCTATCGGACAATAATTGGAGAATTCAGTAGAGCTGCCTCCCTTGTGAAGTGGGATTACATAGGATATTTTCCAGATGGTGGGAATTTTAGCTTCTACTATGGTTCGATTGATTAGTATTGAGACGGGGTAAGCAATAGCATCAGCTGATTTTTGTAGGCACTCGTCAGGGAGTTGATCAGCAGAAAGTGTAGTGGGTTTTAATTTTTTGATCAAGGTACGGATAAGTGAAGTGGCGACTGGTTGGAAGCTGAACGCAAGTAGGTTTTTAGGGGTGTTACTTTCAGGACCAGGGGAGCTAGGAGGTAGTTGGCTAGCTAGGGTTTGAATTGTCTCAGTAAAGAATTGGTTAAAACTATCAGAAACATCTTCAGGGGTTTTATCAATAGTAGTAGCAGGGATTGGGGTTGAAGCTTGTCCAGGATGTAGTAGATAGTAGTATTGTTTTTTGTCTTGTAAAATTGATTTTTTGGTTTCATTCCTGGATTGCCTGTGTTTAATGTGATCTTGAGGGTCTTTAGAAGAACACCATAAAGCCCATGCTTTGTTTCTAAGGGTAATTTTGAGTTTAGACTCTATAGAAAGCCATGGTGCCGTTTTTGCCTTGGTTCTCTTTGAACGAACAGGTGCATGCAAATCAAGGATCTCAAGGAATTTGTTGTTAAAGTATGCTACTGCTTCCTCTAAGGGGAGGTGTTTTAGAATAGACCAATTACATGAGTTTAGTTCTTGTTGGAATTTGGCAGGGTCAAAGTTTTTATTGTTTCTAACCTTTCTGAGTAAGGGTTGTTGGGAATTAATGGTTTTGTGCTTAATTACATATGTGAGAAGGTGATCGCTTAGGCCATTAAGGAGGGTACCAGAGGTGTACAGTTGGGGGTGACTGTTTATGAGTACCCAGTCAAGTATACTTTCTTTTTGGTTGGGTTTACCTATCCTGGTAGGGGTGGATATGATTTGTGTAAATGCATGCAGGTTAATATGGGTGGTTGGGGATTCTAAGGAACAGGTGCCCCAATCTATCTTAAAGTCTCCAAGTAGTAGGGTTTCTTGGGGGTAGTGACATGATTGCCAGTGCAGGATATCTTCAAATGTATATATATTGTTACCTGGGGGAATGTACATACAGATGATATTAATGCATTTATTTTTATTAAGTTGCAATTTGGTGGCAAGAATCTCTGAGTTATTAATCTGAGGAGGTTATATTACATCTATGGTGACATTCAACTCAGATTTATAGAGTACAGCTACCCCCCCCTTCCTTGAAGCACTATCCAGCCTGTGTATGTTGTACCCAGGTAGTAACACTTCATCGTCTTCAGTGTTAGGTTTTAACCAAGTTTCAGATAAACAGAGAATCTCAGGGGAGTGGACATCCAGAAGTGCATGTAATTCATGTACCTTGTTATTAATGCTTCTAATATTGAGATGACAGACTAGGAGAGAGTTAGTTGGCCTATTAATTGTAGGTTTGTAGCTTAGATTACAAGTAGAGGGGGTTTGTGTATCTGAAGTGAGTGGGCCAGGGTTGGGGTGAATATCACCACCAAGTATTAGGTTGAGTCTATACTTGGTGATGAACTTCAGTAATTTGTTTATTAGGTTGTGGTAGTGTTTGGATCTAGAGCTAATGTGTCTGGGGTTGAGATGTTGATAGACTGAACAAGATGTTGGATAGGATTTGGTACTGTAAGTATGGTTGAAGGTGGAAGGATTTACAGCTGGGGTGATAGTATGGCCTTTTGGGACCTGAAATCCCATGATAAACTGGTTTTCATACAAGGTAAGGAGGTATGGTGTGAACAAGAGGGGTAGTAAAGAGGAGTATATCATTATATGTGATTCAGCTAGTGAGTGAAGGAACTGTTTTACCTGGTGATGCAACACCAGAAGATAGAGTGGTGAGGTAAAGGTACTGGAAGGGGGATGGGAGAATGCCAGATGAAAGCTAATATGTGCTATTAAAATGTAGGTAGTAGAATGGGGGTGGGTGGAATTATCCCAGATGAAAGCAGATAGGATCTAGAAAGTGGGGGAATGACTATAGTACTATAAATTTAGAGGTACTGGGGGGCGGGAGGGAATTGGGGGCAGGGAGGGGAGCGAAGAGAGCCCGAACGTAGCGAGGGCGAAAGTAGCGGGGCTATTGCAGTTTACAAGGTTTCCTAAGGTGTCCTAAAGCTATAAGGTAAGTATTACAGTTCTTAATGTAAGAGTCAATTTACTTCAGTTACAGGGGAAGGAGGCAACCACTCAAGTAGAAACAAAGAGCCCTATGGCTGACCAATATGGTGACCTGCTTAATTACAAAGCACTGTAAGTGAAAGCTTAACAAATGCTTTTTGTGTGTAACCTACTCAGTTTAAATGTTGAGAGAAACTGATTGCAGTCCTGTAGACATCGTTTTGTAAGGAACTGTAGAGTTCAACTAGGAAAAGAGAAAATAAGAAATTCTAGGGTAAGCATGAAGGCAACAACAGGCAGTTATTATATAATAATGCATTCAGAAAGGTTTGGTGGGTGGTAAAGTAGCATACTTCAGAATGAACTAAGATTTATAGCTAAGAAACATAAGCAAGAGAGCAGTGCAGTAAACAAACACTTGCCAGATTTTAAAGATATACCAGAAAAACTAAATCAATTATTCACAATTGTACAACTGGTAAATTGCCGGTAAAACAACTTCAGGTATAGCTAGCCCAAGTTATTCAAGTCATAAAAGCACTTCTTCAATGTGTGTGTGCAATTTAAACATTAAAAAACACATGCAGCAAATTATGTCATTAATTCTAAGCTGTTCTTTTATGAAACACTGAAGCACTGAACCCTGCCCTTCATGCAAATTGCTTTACTTTATACTGGTTCGTCTTAGCCCAGACTTTCATTAGTGCATTGAAATCTACCATCTGATGTCATTTAAGTGCTTTTATGCTCTCTCTCTCTTGGCCTTCATGCAAATCCCTCTTGACTCATCTTAGCCAGTCTCTAATGTTTTACCAGTGCATACAAAGCTGCCTTCTGATGTGATTTAACAACTTTAATGCCCTAACCCCTGTCCATTTCTCTGCATAATCTATCAGCTGCTGATCCTGTATAACACCTCACCATCTGATCCTTCTTCTCAGTAACTCGTCTAGGAAATTCTCTTTCTAGTGCATTTCCAGTGGTACTCAACGAGTCTACAGCTGTCATTTTGAAAATATACTTTGTTAACTTATTCCTAAGTCACCTTATTCACAGGTTCAGATTTTACTCTGTTTTATTGCCCCTTATTCTAAAATATGTAGCCATCTTAAACACTGGCAGTCTCTTTGGATGTTAAGAGTCTCTGTCTTGCTCCCTCCATCACAGGTGATAAAGGTTTCTGTCAAGCTTGCTAGCATCCTCACCACTCACCCCATAAAACTTTCATCTAGGTCATGAAGTCACATTTATATAACTTTTTCTGAGACCTCAGCATCTTTCTAGATGGTCTTCTGTGATCTGCATCGGCCTCTACATATCCTTGTTGAGATGGGGGCTGTGCAGCTGACGACAGCACTCTGTATGCAGTCTCTCTTTGCACAAAGTAACAATAACTTCCAATTGCTACTGCTGCAAAATCTTTCATCAATGCTCTTTGTACTACATTTATATACTTCCTACTTTCTTTAAGGTCATCTGAAATTAGTACCTTATGGTATCATTACATTATTGCTTTTATGCAGTACATGCCATGGCATTTTTCTGTTTTAAGATTAAGAATTATTTTCACCAACTCCTTATTTATTTATGTATTTGTTTGTTTCTTGATTCATAGTTACATTGTGCTTTATAGACAGTTGTAGATTCCATTGAATAATTTATTTTCAAATCTGTTTATAAATCTGTGACTTTCTCCCTTAAAACTGGTAGCCCTTCCCAGAGAAGTATGACTGTGTTCACAGAATTCTCAAACCAAACCCCTACAACCTCATACTAACCCTGGATAATTCCACTGTAATCCTCCAAAGAAAGACCGTAGAGCTGAAGCTGCTGTTTATACTTCTGATCTCTATTCCTACCTAAACAGCTGTGTGAATGAGACATTCCCTGTTGCCACTAAATATTCAGGGTAATTCAAAAGTAAAACTTGGTGGGATGGTCCTGTAAATAAACTATTTAACAACAGGAAGAAATCGCTTAGCACATATAAGCCATCACATTCTGCCCAACTTACTAAATCACATAAGTAGGCTTGTAAAGGTCTTAGTGGTACTATCAGAATTCTTAAGGTTGACTATAATATCAGAATAGCCACTGAAACCAAAAGTAACCACACATTTTATTTAACTGTGTAAGGAGATAAGGAACACAACTCAACAATGTTCTGAGCTGTTACAAGATAATACCACCTACTGTTTCCCAAAAGAAACTTATGTACTAGTTGACAAACTAAGTGCAAATTTTACCCTGCCACAGTCAGAACTACCCACTGATCCCCCAGTCCCAACTTCCCTCTAAAATTACTGTGGAGCAAGTCCTCTCAACCTTATTAAATAGTAAGAGCGCAATGTCCATCTATCCTGATAACATGTTGTAATGCTTGACTACTAGTGCAAAATATGGCTTATCTGAACCCCATTCAATCTGTTTAAACTAAGTCTCTCCACAGGTTATATTATCAGGGTGTAGATAATAGCTATCATAATGCCATTACACACAGATGTCCCATGAACTGACACAAGCAGCCAGAGACCATTCAACCTTATATGTAAAGCCATGGATTGTATACTTTCTGGCCTCATTAATTTAGACATTAAACTTCTCTTAGCCCTGATCCCACATCATATCAGCTTTGTCAAAAGGAAGTATTTCCTCCTTAACCTCATTCATTTCTTAGAAAAGAATGAACAGTGGCATTGCAGGACACACAGAATATTTTGACCTGGACAACACATTTGATACTATTGCCCATGTGGGTATTATTGACAACTTTTTAAAACTCAGTATAAATCCATATGTTGCAGTGTAGGGAATTAACTAGATGGCTGATATAACCCATGCAATTAGAGTTGCAGATGCCGCCTCAGTAAATAAAAGTGTCACAAGTGGTATCCGTCAGGGTTTGGTACTTGGCCTGATCCTGTTTGGCATCTACTTCTTAGATCTGCAAGCCAAAACACCATGTGTCTAGTTAACTAAACTTGTGTATGCCTGCAAGTTATGGGGTATTATGGGGTATTATTCATTCATCCACTGACATGCAAATTCTACAGCAAGATTTAGACTATACCACTAACTGATCAAGGCAAAGACAATGGCCTCAAAATAATGCAAAAAAATGTAGTACAGTTCAGTTTGGTAAATGAAACAATTTGATATGCTTCCACATAGATGACCCGCTCCTGACTCCATCACTAGGCCCTTTTGTTGATAGCTGCTTATCCATTGACTATCATGTTTCCACTGTAGTCAGGAAATCCTTCTAAATGGCTCATTCTGGCCCATTTAATAACTAGGGGCATTTCCTCAAGATATAAAGAAAACTTTTGCCTGACCACTTTGACATCTACCTGTCAAAACATATTCACTGTTTAAAGTTCAATGTAACACAAACAGTTGGTCTCAGAGAAGACCTTAAAAGAGTTTGTCATCTGTCAGGGAATTCCATATACCTTGTTACCAAACCATTTGTCTGAATTAGGCTTACACGTTTCTAGACTAGACTCCCTTTTGATCCCTAATTTTAATTCATAATGTTGCTCAGCTTGAAAGATCTCAGACATTCCCTATAAACTAAATCAGAGGCCTCAAGCATCTTACCTATTGTGACCCTCACACTGCCCTTGTATAGATTGCAGTGATCTATTTTTAGCCTTTTATGCCATTAAAGACCCTATGGTCCTTGTCCTCGTATGTCTTTGCAGAACTAATGGTTCTTCAACCACTTACATGAAGGACCTAAATCTTTTTCTGCAAATTAGGACATATTGGCATATCAGATTTATATCCCAGTCAGTCCTAATCTCTCAACTACTACTACATGCCAAACAACATAATACTTTACCGCATTAAAGATTAATCTCAAAAATGGGATGGACAATCACAAATCTTCCCTCGGCCTATCATATGTATTTTTTTTTAAGTATGGAAGAAGTTCTTGGAAATGTTTTTTCTGTCTAGACTTCTTCTTCTTTCAGCTTTTTAGGGGTCGCCACAGCGGATCACCTGTTTACATTTCTCCCTGCCCTCTGCATCTTGCTCTGTCACACCAACCACCTGCATGTCCTCTCTAACCACATCCATAAACCTTCTCTTAGGCCTTCCTCTTTTCCTCTTACCTGGCAGCTTCATCCATTGCATCCTTTTTCCAATATACCAAGCATCCCTCCTCAGCACATGTCCAAACCAATGCAATCTCGCCTTTCTGTCTTTGTCTCCAAACTGTCCAACCTGGGCTGACCCTCTAATACACTTATTCCTAATCCTGTCTGCCCTTGTCACACCCAATGCAAATCTTAACATTTTTAACTCTGCCACATCCAGCTCTGATGACTGCCTTTTTGTCAATGCCACTGTCTCCAAACAATATAACATAGCTGGCCTCACTACCCTTTTGTAGACATTCCCTTTCACTCTTACTGGTACTCGTCTATCATAAATCACTCCTGAGACTCTTCTCCACCCACTCCACCCTGCCTGTGCTCTCTTCTTCACCTCTCTTCCACACTCGCCATTACTCTGAACTTTTGATCCCAAGTATTTAAACTCATCCCCCTTCGCCAACTCTGTGTAGACTCATAATGATCTAAATACTGATTCCCTAGTATTTAGTTATGAACCTGTAAATTTATTCTATATTACTTGTGCTTATTTGATTTTGTCTTTATTTATTAAAACATTTCCTTAAAACACTAGCATATTTCTCAATAATCTGGGGTCCATTAGCACATGCATCAATGATTAATCATACCAGATTTTTTAAGGTAGGTAGACTAAACACAATGTCCATTTACTGCTATAATATTGTTACAAAACAAAAGTTATAACTTATAGATATATGATAGAAATATAACAATATAATAATTTAATCACAACTCAGTGGTACATAGTTCTTTAGCTAAACAACAAAGTTCCAGTCAGCACTTTGCAGTTCACACCTGATTCAACCATAAAAAAATATTTATACTCACAGCTGCAGGGCAATGGTTCGAGCAGGTGGTTGCCAAAATGAAAATTCAGTTGGCAAAGAGGAGGCAGAGACCTAAGGTTTATTTGGACGGTGTTCCTTGGTTTAGATTCTCAGTAGGATAATGTTTTTGTGATGCCTTATAATGAATTGTTTGGAGTGAGAAGATGGAAAGGTTTGATATCTAATGATCAAAGATATTAGGTGAAAAGTTTAATTTTTAAGGAATGAACTTGATGGATGGTAATAGTTAACATTAAGGATTTTGTATATTCACATGTTGTTGTGTCTTTTGGCTTTTCCCGGTTAGGGGTCGCCACAGCGGAACTCCGGTCCGCTAATGATTGGCAGTAGATTTTCACGTGCCGAGTTGCCAGCTCTGACGCACAACCTTCAATGAAGGTAGACCCATTCACACATGTCGTCACACAGAAGATGCTCTAGCTGAGAATCGAACGGGCCAAGTCTTATTGCGAGGCGACAACGCTACCGCAGCACCACCACCACAGTTGTATATTTTCACATGAAGGATGACAATTTGGCCTAGCTTTTGAATTCCTAAGGCTTACTAGGGGGTACCAATTACTTGAGCATTGATTGGCACATTTTATATCTCTAAAATAGTTATTCTCAGCATTGCCTAGACTTCATTAATACCAATGCAATGGAGCAAATAGTAAAACTACGCACTAGAGTCTCTAACATTCTTGACCTGCTTCTTACAAACCTAGCCACTACCTGCACCCCACCCTGCATCGCCTCATCCCTAAATAGGTCTGACCACAAATCAGTCATCTTGTCTGTTAGACCTTGTTGTACTAACCCCCCCACACACACATCCATACGCACAGACACACACACACACACACACACACACACACACACACACACACACACACGCACACACGCACACACGCACACGCGCACACGCGCACACGCGCACACGCGCACACACACACACACACACACACACACACACACACACACACACACACGCACACGCACACACACACACACACACACACACACACACACACACACACACACACACACACGCACACACACACACACACACACACACACACACACACACACACACACACACACACACACACCAAGTGAAACCATCTTTAGGGCCTTTGCCAAGACAAACCTACTTTATCTTGTAATGAGAGGGCTGCTGTAATCACCTCTGACTTTTTCCAGCACCTGAACATTTGTATGGAAAGGTCAGTACCCATCCATCCTAAATCTAACTGTGAATTCAGAAAATAAACTCTCCGGTACAACTCCTGTGTTGATAAATTGTACAAGAAAGGAAAATAGTGAGACACTGAAATAAATGCCCACCTTCTTACCTCACAACCACCCTGAAAACTGCTAGCAAAAAACGTGAAAGCATTACTAGAAAACGTAAAGCAGAGTATGAAATGCAGGTCACTACAGATTCCGAAGGAAACCCCAAGTCTTTCTTCGGTTATATCAGAAAATTAAGGAATACTGTCCAATACAGCAGGGAGCTCATCCATAATAATATCACCCATTCTGACCTCAAAGATATAGTTAATATATTAGCAGAGAGATTTAGTGTTACTCTTTTTCCCCTCCTACCCACATTGTTGCCTCTACTATCCCCATTAGTTTGACTTCCCCTGTGATCCCCTTTGAGCAAGTCTTAGAATCCCTGTCAAAGACTAGAAATAATACTTCCATGGGACCAGACAGCATACCAGGCTGCATTCTTCTCAGTACAAAGAATGTACTGTCTGAGCCCTACTGAAATGTTCAACCTCAGCCTATCTATAGGGTTTCTTCCTGATGCCTGCAGAGTAGCTTCTATGACTGTTCTACGAAAGTGTGTCCCCTCTATGAACCCAGGCAATTAAAGAGCCATCAGCTCACCAGCCTTATATAGCAAAGCCATGGAATGTATCATAGCAGACCTGGTTTAGGCAGACACAGATGACTTATTTGGTCTAGATACCAATCAATTTGGTTATATGAAGACAGAGCCTGCCATCTGAATTTAACAAGCTTCTTCAAAGGGTTACAGGGGATGTAGGCAGTGGTCTTTCTGTACCTATCTTGATGAAGCCAAGGCTTTTGGCACTATTCCCTATGCTGGCATTATTGAAAAATTAGATAAATTTTGTGTAACCACCTACACTGTCTGATGAATTGCAAATTGTCTATCCAATAGATACCAAGTTATGGAAGTTGCTGATTTCCTCTATGAATATAAATTTGAAACTAGTGGAGTACCATAGGGATTGTTTCTGTATCCACTTCTGTTTTATATTTACTTTGCAGATATCCAAGCTAATATACCAGAAGTGTGGTTGACCAAGTTTGCTGATGAGTGCAAATTGGGCACTGTTATCCACGAGTACACCAACACAAACAGCTTCAGCAAGGGCTGGAATATGCACCATTGTGCAATGATTCTTTAAAGAAAAGAAATGGGGGGAGATAGGAAAGTGGTAAAAAGGGGAGCAAGCGGGGGAAAAACTGCACTGATGGCCACAGTGTCTGGAATGTCCTGGTATTATTTAGGACCATGATAGAGAGTAGTGTCTCCACTCAGAGTAGGCATGCACCAATTGTGTGATGCACAATCCTACGCATCAGACCTGGCTGTTCTGCTTGGATGACAAAATCACCCCCATTGTTTCTATTTCTGCTCTCAGAGGGAACCACAAGCCTATCCTCTGCAGCAGAACTAGCTAAGGGTTCAGGTAGGGCAGAGACAGCAGGGGTGGTTGCAGCCAGGCTGCAGACCAGAAGTATTTGGCCATGGTGCAGTACCCAGTGGAGGGAATGGAGGTAGACCACGGGGAACTGGACTACCCTGTCATGCTATAGTAATAACATAAATAAAATTAAAATTCCACAATGAAATAAAACATAACACAAAATAATGGGCAGAATAACATTAAATAAAATGTAAGCATATAAAAATAATAGGTAATAAAATTACAAACACAATGAAAAATAATATGAAATGAAAAGGTCTTCTTCTTCTTTCGGCTTTTCCCATTAGGGGTCACCACATTGGAGCAATGGTCTGCAGAACAATTGGCAGTGGAGTTTGTACAGTGTCAAGATGCCAGCCCGGTGAACAACCTTCCACAGAAGGTATACATATACACACACACACACACACACACACACACACACACACACACACACACACACACACACACACACACACTCACTCACATCTAGGGCCAATTTAGAGTGTCCAATCCATCGTCATTATGTCTTTCAGATGTGGGATGAAACCAGAGCACCTATTGGAAGCCCATGTGACCACAGCAGGACATGCAGACTCCCCACAGAAGGCACCACAGCCAGGAATCGAACCGGAAAACCTCTTGCTGTGAGGTGGCAGTGCTGACATGGAAAGGTATTTAACAGAAAAACAATAGAAAATTATACATAATAAACAAATCATAGGTAATAAAAAGAATTATGATAATGAAAAATATGATTATATACATAATATGGTAATAATAGAAATAATAATAAAAATATAAATAACATAAATAAACAAATGAAGAGAAGGGGTGGGGTGAGAGAAAAAAAATAGCATTAATTACCACATAGATAATATTTAAACATATCTACAACTAATGTACACTATTCTGATAAATTTTACTTGCAATAATACAAAATGCTAATAAATACCTTTATTCCTTTGATTGCTACTCTGTTGCTAATACAGACACATTATAGTGCAGATCATATAGCATCCAACAATCATTCTTGGGGACATATATTGCACATATTTATTTATTTATTGACATTTGTTAACTGGGTTTGTCCAACTGGGCTTGAGGCCCATTTTCAGTGGAGACCTGAGGAGAAAAGCTCCAGTAATACATTTTAAAACAAGAAAAGCTCCAGTAATACATTTTAAAACAAGTACAATTTTAAACAATATTGATATAATTGCAGTTATAGCAAAACGATTCACATATGTTGGGTTACATGCATAAAGTTAAAGTTGCATTAAAAAGAAGCTGAGTAAAAATTTCACATTGATATAGTTCAATAGGTCAACAATAAACATTTTTTGTTTGTATAAGATTGTGCAAATGCATAGTAGACACATTGGAGAGAGAGGTGTAATGAGGTACTAAGTATGGTCCTTTTGAGGGTACATAAAGGGAAGGAAGACTAGGTAGGGTCATGGCAAGGGCAGGATCTGGACTTATTGCATATGTACATGTTCCACGTACACTGATTACATCTGGCAATGGGCCATATGAGCCATAGCTATAGAGATGTGCACTTCTACTGCTATCATTATGAATACGTAACAATACTGTACTTTTGTTGATAATAACCTAAAACAGTATTCTAAATAGCTGGTTTTAAATATGGGGAGTGTGGTATTTGAATCCACAAGCAGTGTTTATTGTAATACTGTGCCTTTTCTTTGTAATACAGCATAACGCAAGCACTCTTTCCTTTTACACTTTATAGATACATGTGCAATAGTATAATGATAACAATTTGCAGCATGCTTTTGTTGCCCCTGGT
The DNA here is from genome assembly GCF_019279795.1 of Protopterus annectens. Lineage (NCBI taxonomy): Eukaryota > Metazoa > Chordata > Ceratodontiformes > Protopteridae > Protopterus > Protopterus annectens. The sequence goes on along the minus strand of NC_056733.1, from coordinate 715,848,678 downwards.
ATATAGGTCATGTTATAATAATAACAATCTGCAGCATGCTGTTGGTGTCCCTAGTATACAGGTCATGTTATAATGATAACAATTTGCAGCATGCTTTTGTTGCCCTTGGTATACAGGTCATGTTATAATGATAACAATCTGCAGCATGCTGTTGGTGTCCCTAGTATATAGGTCATGTTATAATGATAACAATCTGCAGCATGCTGTTGGTGTCCCTAGTATATAGGTCATGTTATAATGATAACAATCTGCAGCATGCCGTTGGTGATCCTAGTATATAGGTCATGTAATAATGCTAACAATCTGCAGCATGCTGTTGGTGACCCTAGTATATAGGTCATGCTATAATGATAACAATCTGCAGCATGCTGTTGGTGTCCCTAATATATAGATCATGTTATAATGATAACAATCTGCAGCATGCTGTTGGTGTCCCTAGTATATAGGGCATGTTATAATGATAACAATTTGCAGCATGCTGCTGGTGACTCTAGTATATAGGTCATGTTATAATGATAACAATCTGCAGCTTGCTGTTGGTGTCCCTAGTATATAGGTCATGTTATGATAACAATCTGCAGCATGCTGTTGGTGTCCCTAGTATATAGGTCATGTTATGATAACAATCTGCAGCATGCTGTTGGTGTCCCTAGTATATGGGTCATGTTATAATGATAACAATCTGCAGCTTGCTGTTGGCGACCCCATTATATAGGTCATGTTATAATGATAACAATCTGCAGCTTGCTGGTGGTGACCCTAATATATAGGTCATGTTATAATGATAACAATCTGCAGCATGCTGTTGGTGTCCCTAGTATATAGGTCATGTTATAATGATAACAATCTGCAGCATGCTGTTGGTGACTCTAGTATATAGGTCATGTTATAATGATAACAATCTGCAGCATGCTGTTGGTGACCGTAGTATATAGGTCATGGTATAATGATAACAATCTGCAGCATGCTGTTGGTGTCCCTAGTATATAGGTCATGTTATAATGATAACAATCTGCAGCATGCTGTTGGTGTTCCTAGTATATAGGTCATGTTATAATGATAACAATCTGTAGCATGCTGTTGGTGACCCTAGTATATAGGTCATGTTATAATGCTAACAATTTGCAGCATGCTTTTGTTGCCCCTGGTATATAGGTCATGTTATAATGATAACAATCTGCAGCATGCTGTTGGTGTCCCTAGTATATAGGTCATGTTATAATGATAACAATCTGCAGCATGCTGTTGGTGTCTCTAGTATATAGGTCATGTTATAATGATAACAATCTGCAGCATGCTGTTGGTGTCCCTAGTATATAGGTCATGTTATAATGATAACAATCTGCAGCATGCTGTTGGTGTCCCTAGTATATAGGTCATGTTATAATGATAACAATCTGTAGCATGCTGTTGGTGACCCTAGTATATAGGTCATGTTATAATGATAACAATCTGCAGCATGCTATTGGTGTCCCTAGTATATAGGTCATGTTATAATGATAACAATCTGCAGCATGCTGTTGGTGACCCTAGTATATAGGTCATGTTATAATGATAACAATCTGCAGCATGCTGTTGGTGACCCTAGTATATAGGTCATGTTATAATGATAACAATCTGCAGCATGCTGTTGGTGACTCTAGTATATAGGTCATGTTATAATGATAACAATCTGCAGCATGCTGTTGGTGACCCTAGTATATAGGTCATGTTATAATGATAACAATCTGTAGCATGCTGTTGGTGACCCTAGTATATAGGTCATGTTATAATGATAACAATCTGCAGCATGCTGTTGGTGACTCTAGTATATAGGTCATGTTATAATGATAACAATCTGCAGCTTGCTGTTGGTGACCCTAGTATATAGGTCATGTTATAATGATAACAATCTGCAGCATGCTGTTGGTGACCCTAGTATATAGGTCATGTTATAATGATAACAATCTGCAGCATGCTGTTGGTGACCCTAGTATATAGGTCATGTTATAATGATAACAATCTGCAGCATGCTGTAGGTGACTCTAGTATATAGGTCATGTTATAATGATAACAATCTGCAGCATGCTGTTGGTGACTCTAGTATATAGGTCATGTTATACTGATAACAATCTGTAGCATGCCTTTGGTGATCCTAGTATATAGGTCATGTTATAATGATAACAATCTGCAGCATGCTGTTGGTGTCCCTAGTATATAGGTCATGTTATAATGATAACAATCTGCAGCATGCTGTTGGTGTTCCTAGTATATAGGTCATGTTATAATGATAACAATCTGCAGATTGCTGTTGGTGTCCCTGGTATATAGGTCCTGTTATAATGATAAAAATCTGCAGCTTGTTGTTGGTGTCCTTAGTATATAGGTCATGTTATAATGATAACAATCTGCAGCTTGCTGGTGGTGACCCTAGTATATAGGTCATGTTATAATGATAACAATCTGCAGCATGCTGGTGGTGTCCATAGTATATAGGTCATGTTATAATGATAACAATCTGCAGCTTGCTTTTGGTGTCCCTAGTATATAGGTCATGTTATACTGATAACAATCTACAGCATGCTGTTGGTGTCCCTAGTATATAGGTCATGTTATAATGATAACAATCTGCAGCATGCTGTTGGTGACCCTAGTATATAAGTCATGTTATAATGATAACAATCTGCAGCTTGCTGTTAGTGACTCTAGTATATAGGTCATGTTATAATGATACCAGTCTGCAGCATGCTGTTGGTGACCCTAGTATATAGGTCATGTTATACTGATAACAATCTGTAGCATGCTGTTGGTGTCCCTAGTATATAGGTCATGTTATAATGATAACAATCTGCAGCTTGCTGTTGGTGTCCCTAGTATATAGGTCATGTTATAATGATAACAATCTGCAGCATGCTGTTGGTGACTCTAGTATATAGGTCATGTTATAATGATAACAATTTGCAGCTTGCTGTTGGTGTCCCTAGTATATAGGTCATGTTATACTGATATCAGTCTGCAGCATGCTGTTGGTGACCCTAGTATATAGGTCATGTTATAATGATAACAATCTGCAGCATGCTCTTTTTGTCCCCTGTATATAGGTCATACTTTTACATTACAATATTTATGCCAACTTAAACAAGTACTGTATACTTTAGATGTGTGGTTTACTAAATTACCACACCAGTCTACTCTGTAATACTGGGGTGTTGTTTTAACTAACATATTAATGCATGCATGCTTTTGCTTTACACTGGAAACATGCGTATTCAATGTGATGCATGTTTTTACCTGAATAAGTTGTATTTACTCCTAATACTAAAATAGCAGTACTGTTAGCAAGTATACATACCACTTGCATCGCTCATCCTTCTCATTCTTTCTTCATAGGTCTGCATATTGGATGCCCTGTCCGCATGAGCTGTGGGAAAAACAGAACACAACAGACTACCATTAAGATACCAGTAACAAACATATGCGGCTGCTACCTTCTCCAAGTTGTGCCTGTACATTATACTTACACATCTGTGGGGTGCCATCATTCCTGCATTCCTCAATCCAAAAATCGAGGGTATACCTCTTCCTCATCCTGAGGTTTCGATAGTGATTCCTCCACTGTTTGCCAGTGCAGGGGATACCAGGAACAGTGTACAAATCCCGGGCCAAACTATTCCATGTATCCAGTTTGTAATCTGACCCATGATAGTGCACCTGCAACAGCCGGGGACAATAATCATTCATCAGGAGCTCAACAAACACTTTGGGCTCCTGCACACCCCACCTTTGAGGCCAAAATCTCAGACCCTTTCCCTGAATAACAGCTATGTCCAGTGCAGAAGAACACCAGTGTATAATGACTTTTCCTGCCAATTTTAGTTATGACATACTGAGAATGCACATTATTGAAATTTGCAACTTTTGAAATTGGTGTGCACTGCTTAGCACTATGCATTTGCACAATGGGAAACAATAAAATAAAGTTCATTAATACAGATATTATCATATCATTACACAACTGACAATATTACTGTGTCATACTTCAGGAAAATACATACAATATGAGAAATACTAGCCAACTGCTATAACTCAGGTTGACTATAATGTGAGGTAGGACACCATTGAGAAAAGAGAGATGTCTGCTGTAGTAGAACCATGGACCTTATACATGGTAGTCCTACACTCACAGCTGTTGTCAGTAGAAGAATTAAAGAATACATGTATCTGTTTAATTACATTGCAATGTAATGCAAAGACACATTAGTAAAATACAAGTTGCAGTCTTTGTATCAGAACACAGGACCATGTGAACTTCAGGCGAACACTTAACATCTACAGCCACAGGGGAGGTTAACTGAAAAATTACTACATTAATATTGATCCTGAGATGTGCACTGTTACAGACAGTGCAATGTCGGTTAGGGGGTTTGTGCTATGCAGACTGACATTATGAAAATGCATCTGAGGTCTATTTGTAGATGTCTTGGTCCCATCTGCTACCTGAGTGGTCCACGTCTACAGTTTGTGCACTGCCTCTTTGCACGTAAACCAGCTGCACATAGCTGACCCCATTTGTGCTACTCACAACAATGCGCAAACAGTGGTTCCAAATATTAAGATAAAAACAAGTGATAATAGGCAGCATATGAAATCAATGTAGCACTAGACTACACAACTACACAGGAAATATCATCATACTACCTGCCTTGACCTGGCCAAGGCGTTTGACACAGTACCCCATATGTCACATGGTGGATAGCCAGCTGGCTCACAGACAGGACCCAGGAAGTTAGAATTGGGGAGTCCACCTCTACAAAGAAGCCAGTCACAAGTGGAGTCCCTCAGGGATCAGTCCTTGGACTGTTCCTTTTTGGCATTTACTTCTTAGAAGTCAAGGCCAATGTCAGTGGTCTCTGGCTGACTAAATTTGCAGATGATTGCAAATTAGGAGCTGTCATTGAATCTCACAATGACACAAATGTTCTCCAGGAGGGACTGACACAGACAAACAACTGGTGTCAGAGTCATGGACTAAAGCTAAACGCAAAGAAATGCATAATAGTATCCTTTGGGAAGTCATCCATCCTTGGTAACTATCATGTTGACAACACACCCCTTAGAGTTGACCCAGTAGTCAGGGACTTAGTGACACATATAGATAGTAATCTAGCCTTTGATCATCACATGTCTACAGTGATGAGGAAATCATTTTATGCTGTGCAACTTCTAAACAAAGGTATGGCATCTAAGTCCAAGGAAGAATTTGTTCAACTGTATTCGGCATTCATCATACCTATCATTGAGTACAATGCCCCCTTTGGTATGTACCTAACCAGGCATATCCAACAATTGGAACATCCACAGTGATTCCTCACTAAAAGAATACAGGGCATAAGTAATATATCCTATGCAGACCGCCTCAAGGCCCTGTCCCTGTATTCTGTCTCCTACAGGCTTTTGAAGGGAGATCTGTGACTGGCATACAGGGCATTGTCAGACCCCACTCTGATGGACCTCCTGCATATTCACAGAACAAACAGTACCAGAATTACCCATTCTAAAGACTTAATCCTTCCTGTGATATAAATATGACCTGCTGAAGAGATAGATATGTATCCCAGAGACTGCCCTGTCTATGGAACAGGCTCCCCATCCACGTGAAGCAGAGTTCCTCCCTAATCCAATTCAAGTGCAACTTGGACAATTGGATGGAAAACCAGAAATTCATCCCTGGTTTGGCACCTATGTCTCTGATCTAAACAGTTAACCTGTAAATGGTTCATCTCCTAGGCCCATGCTTACACTTATCAAGGGTATCAGAACTTGTCAGAGATTTGAGATGCATGACTAGGCTTAAAAAGGCCCTTGTGGTCGTTAGCCTGGTAAACACCTATGAACCTATAAATATACTTCTAAAATTCAATTCACCATCTGATGCACATGCCAAACACAGGATGGGTGCCTTAACCCTGTGTTTCATTCATAAACCATTGCAACAAGCAGCAACAGGCATCCAGCACCATATCTCTCAATGTCTTAGAGCAAGGAATTTGGACAAAGGCACAAATAATGGGTGGAAAAGGGCATAAAAATAGGGACAGTCTTTAAATATTGCTCTTAAATACTTAGGAAGTGGATAGAATAACAGGCTATGTATTAGAATGACCTTTCTGAAGTCTGAAACTCAAATGTGTGCCATTACTTCCTGACTTCAGTCCTCAATGATTTGCCAGCGATGTTACAGAACAAAAAAAACTGCATGAGAAACAGACCAAATATATGGGTCCAACATCTGGACATTCTGCAAAAATCTGTACAGTTGTGAGGGATGTTCAGCACACAATCAAACTGAAAATAATGTACAGTCTTAATAAAATATTACATGTTACCTGTACATCTAGTGAAATGTTTCACATTTACAGTACTGCACTTACTGATTACACACCTTGTTATGATGTTTCTGCAAATATACATTAATAATTTGCAACTCTGTGTTTCTTGGTCATTCATCAGTTATCTGTCCAGTAGCCTGGGAGATACAGTGTGTACACCATTCAATATCATTGCATTTACAATGTCAATGGGAATAATATGATACGTGGCTGCCAACTAAGAAAAGATGGGTTGGATGTCACAAGCAAACACTGACTGCTCTTTTCAGGGTGGGAGAACAAAGATGTGTGTATGTGCTATGGTACTAACAAGACTGTCAGTCTGGTAACCCTACATGTCTGACATCTTGCCTGTTGTACAATTTGGTTATCGTTGGTATCTGTTATCTGTAATGCATCTCTAATGGAGATGTAGAGTGATCTCAGAGGATGGTTTTAGCCTCCTAGGTGTTGAGTCAGTATGCTACGGCTTATCTCATAGACAATGCAAGGACTTACTGAGCATGGCTATGTCTGCCTCCAACCACACCTGTTGCTGGTTTGTCCTATGAGTCATCCCTAGCCTGTGGCTGTGGTGACCTTGGGATTGATGGTAGGATGTGTTCCCCATTCCCTTGATGATCCTGCTGCAGCTGGTCCCACTATATTAAAAGGGGTAGCATAGCACATTTATTTATTTATTTATTTATTTTATTTTACATTTGTTGACCGGGATATTGCATACTATGAGCATTGAGGAACAGGTCAGTGGATTGTAATGGTGCCCTCAGCCAGATGTATGTAGGCACTGGCACTGTGAGTGCAATAGCTGAAAAAACATGCTGTATGGCAACACTGTATGTCTCATTATGGTATTCCTCTGTGTGTGTGTGTGTGTGTGTGTGTGTGTGTGTGTGTGTGTGTGTGTGTGTGTGTGTGTGTGTGTGTGTGTGTGTGTGTGTGTGTGTGTGTGTGTGTGTGTGTGTGTGCGTGTGTGCACATCTCTAATGGGTTTCCTCAGCCATGACTCCAGTGCATAGCATGCATCGACACCTAAGTGAGCCTTGGAGATATCTCCCATTACACACATCTGGTGCAGTTGGGAATTTGGCACATATGCAAGACATGCTAACTGCAATGGTTGCCAGCATACACGTTCCACATGATTCCCATTACATTACACATGACTTGGCAGTTTTTCGAGTGGTAGACCTTACATTTAATGTAGACCCTACAGTGTTCCCCAAGTGTTGTTCTCTTGTGTTCATGACTGTGAAGTATGGCACACATTACTGGAGAGTAGTGCAATATATGTTACAATTGTAGCATACTTTGTCTTCTCTCCTCAGAACTTATGTTAAAATATATGTGCTCCCTGCTATGTTGTAGCATAGCATGCAGGAATGTTCGGAAGACACTGGATGCTGATGCCTATAAAACACCAAGCATGTCCCCTGGTAGTCTGTTAACAGTACCTGTGGCTAACATACTGGGCCAGATTCACGAAGGCTTGCACGGAGTCTAAGAGTAGTGTAAGACTCCATGCAGCCTTCACGATCCAGGAACAGCCCAAAGTCCGTGTAAGAGACAAGCTAAAATGGCTCTTACACGGAGTGGGCGTGGATAAGCTAATCACCTCACTTGCAGACGAATAACATGCAAATGAGGATGATTAGCGATCCAGGAAGCCCAGAACAGCCCGTGTAAGAGCTGTTTTAGCTGCAGAAATGTACTCAGTTGACAACTGAGTACGTTTCTGCAAAAACCGCAATGGAGCCATGTCAGCTCCAAATAAAGGGTGCATATGTGTCAGGCAGCATGCCAATGACCAAATATGTGGCCATTGGCAAGGTAACCTGATGCAAATATCTTAAAAATATAATTTTTTTTTCGGCGATCGCCAATGTTTAAATCTAGCGCAGCCCCGTGCAAACGGGCTGCGCTGTATAAAACATAAAAACGAAGGTTATAAACCCACAAATATGGGTTTTATGCAATACATGGAATGTCAATGCAGGGACCAGCAGACCAAAACCAACATGGCCACCGTGTAGTGGTTGCTAAGGGAGGAAGCTGAGTCTAAGAGATGTAACTAAGCATTATAGGCAATCTGATGCAAATGGGTGTTAGGATACTGAATTCCACTGTCACATAGCAAATGAGCACAGTCTGAGTAGTGTAAGAGTTACAGAAGGGGGAGGAACAGAGTAGGAGATAGGTGACATCACAGGGGGGAATGGTAGAAAGAAATGCAGTTCATTGGAGGTCAGAGTTACATGACAGATGTCAGACAGATATCATGGAAAGATGTGTGCCACTAAATAAGCATGAGAAAGTCAAGAAATGGAAGGTGTACACTGTTGCCTACACCAAAGTTTCTTGCTGGGCATGCATGCGCACGCCATGAAGCGCGAGTAAGGCAGTGTGCACGCGTGTAAGGCAGACTGAGCATGTGGGAGCGTGTTGGGGGATGTTTAACACTGTTTGCACGGGTGTGCACGAGTTTTAACCCGAATAAGCAGATTCTGAACTGTGTAAGCATGTGTGCGCATGTGTAAGCCACTGTGAGCGTGTTTCTGCTGGTCTGCACATGGCTCCTCCCTGAGGAAACAGAGAGGAAAAAGGAAGCAACAGATTTAGTAGGAAGCTAGCAGGGAATACTGATGGAGCTAGCAGGTGAAAACAATTAGAAGCAGGCAATTACACAGGCAGAATAGTAGCCCAGCCCAGCACTTAAAACTCTGCAAACAGCAGTGCAGGATGTTTCTCTCAAGAGACACTGCAAGACAGGAGTTAAGTTATTAGAAGTGAAAACTGAAAAAGCTGAACTCAGAGCAGAAATGTTAGGGGCTGCCATAGCTGTCATAATGAGACATAGGCGACTTGCTGAGGGTGGTGACAATGCAGATGGTGCCAGACAACCCACAGTGAGGAGACGGAGAAGAGTGTACAGGCCCAGGGTCACCTACCATGGGTTACATGAGCTGGAGATAGTAGAGTGCTATAGAGTGGACAGAGACCTCCTGCAGCAAATAGTGGAGCTGTGCAGGCCACGCCTCACACACAGAACCAACAGAGGGGAACCCATCCCAGTGGAAACCAAGGTATGTGTTGGCCTAAGAATACTAGCAACAGGTACCTTCCAGAGACCAACTGGTGATATTATGGGGATATCACAGGCATCAGCCTCCAGGGTACTGCACCAGTTCCTGGATGCCATGTCAGCACATGTCGGTGATCATGTATATTTCCCCAATGCCTGTGAGGTATGGGCCAGCAATATGCATCTCTTCCAGCAAATAGCGGAATACCCTGAGGTAGTGGGTGCAATAGACTGCACGCACATACGCATCAAAGCACCAGCCGGTGAGCGGAGTATGGCATACATCAACCACAAGGGCTTCCCCTCCATCAACTGCCAGGTCATGTGTGATGCCCAGGGCATAATAATGAATGTGTGTGCTGGCTGTCCTGGGAGCTACCATGATTCCCACATCTGGCATTTGACGCAGCTGTACCAGACATTTGCCAATGGGGATGTCCCGCACGGACACCTAGTGGGGGATGCAGGTTATGCACTGGAGCCGTGGCTGATGACACCCATCAGAAACGCACACACACCTGAACAGGAATGCCATAATGAGGCACACGCACAAACACGTAATGTAATAGAGCGTGTGTTTGGGCTGCTCAAGTCACGGTTCCGGTGTCTGGACACATCTGGTGCAGCCTTGCAGTACACACCAACTACATGTACCCAAATTGTCATGGTATGTGCTATGCTACATAATATGATCTTGCGAAAACAGCTGCAGCAGGACCAGCATAGGGCTGGGCCAAACAGCCCCCCACCATTGCCAAGGCCAACACAGGCAGAGCGTGACTTGAAGGAGGAACAACCTGAGCCTGTCCCAGTAGGCAGAAGGAGGCATGCCCAGTATGCCCTGGCCTTGGCAAAGAAGCAACGCATAGCACATACACTGGCTCAGTAGGAACCCTGGGAATGATACCCCCTCTGACTCACTCAAATAATAACATGGATGCCTACAATGACATGACCTGCTCACAAACATGTACAGGGAAGTGTAATATGCGCATCCGACAGAGGCAGCCCTGCAGCACCACCTGAGGCATGAATGCCATGTGTTAAGTAATGTAACACCATGTACTATATGCACACCTGAGGACCCTGACTAACATCCTACCCTCACCAAGCATCATGCCACAATATGACAATGAGATGATCAAGTGCAATAATTGTCTGAAGTATCGCAGTTAGTCAAAGGGGATCCAATGTGTGCCAGTCTGGGATGACATGCTGAGCATGACATGATGCTCCACCTGCTAGGACTGGCGTGCACCTATCAGTGCAGGCCGTATGGATACTGGCAAAGGCTGTTGTTACCCACAGTGTGCCCTGAATAGGTAAGGCTCAAAACACAAACCTATCTCCATAGGTATCAGAAGGGATAAGAATAAGATAAGGGATAAGTTGAAACAGCAAGATGCATGCAGTCTAAACTCACCCAGTATGGAAAATGTTGATATCTGCGCTGTAACAGAAAACTGAGTCAAGGCTCACAACAGCACCCTAACACTACCAGGTTACACCTCATACTGTGCTGTACAGCCTCAAAACATGGAACAAGCTACAAAAGGAGGGTGACTAGCAAGAATTGTCAAGGATAACCACACCCCCATGTTGGTACCACAACATAAAGCAGCATGGACTAGCCATGGTCAAGTAACAGTGGCTAAAACTGCCCCCCAGTTTATAGCCTGCTACAGACTACTGTCCCAACACCAGGAACTGCACCTGGCCTATGCTGGAATACATGAATATATCAAGTCCTCCAAACCACATTATATTGGGTGACTGAAAATACCCAGACATAGACTGGGAGCATTATACTAGCTCCAACAGTGTAGGACAAAAGTTCATAGAATCCATAAACCAAAAATCCCAGGAACAACGTACCACTCCCACAAGAGGGGTAAGCATACTGGATGTGATAATCAGCAACATGGGTACTGGATGGCAAGACGAGAAGTGTATTGCTCACTGGTAAAACCAGACTATAGAGTAATCACACTGGATATACAAATCCTGACCACAGTCCCTGGCCAGAAAACCACAGTGGAAAACATGTGTAAAGCAATATTTGCACTCCTCCAAACTGATGTGGAATCCATTAAAGGTCCTGTGCAGGTGCAAAATATGGGCCACACCTCAGAACCTGTAATACAGCCATTCCATGAACACTGCCAGGAATACTTGGATTATGCAATCCTAAATTAAAACAAGACACAATGCCATACACGCAGGCATCTGGCATGGTGGAGACCAGCCATAACCAAACCATGCAAGAGAATGAGGAAGCTACTACATGATAGAGCAAACATAAACAATGAAGTAATCACTGATCAGTAGTATGGCAATAAAATCTGTCCACACATACAATCCACTAAGGCCAGCCACAACAAGTTGAATCTGTGAATGTTGAGGCAATGTTACACCTGCCCCAAGTACACAGACAACCCCCAACTCCACCCAAGAAATACAAATATATGTGAGAGATGCAACCATCTATCCAAACTGGAGGCTGAGCTCCCTCAACTCAGTACTCCCAAAACTAGTCAGGAGGAGAAGGTAACCACACACACCACAAACACAGTCCCACATAGACCTATCACAACTGCAAACCAAACACATAAACACAGAAAAACATTCCCGGAGGCACAAATTACAAACACAGCACACCAACAGAGGCCTCTAAAGCAGACACCCAATCAAACAACCTCCAAACATAGCACATGCAACACATAGTACACAAAGCTGGTGTGCCAAACAGTCACAGGCCAGAAGGAGAAACAACATGCCTGATACAGTTGTAATAGGTGACTCCATAGTCAGACACACTGCTGTCCCACACACCAGACTGAACAAGGGAAAGGGTACAGTAAGCTGCCTGTAGGCTGCCACAATACGCCACATAACAGAAGTATGCAGGTCACTCCAAAGCAAGTAGAAATATGATGCAGTCATAGTCCATGCTGATGTGAATGACCTGAGATGTACCTCCCTAGACTACATGAAAAGAGACATAGATGAGCTCTCTGATTATGTAGTCCAGGCCGGTATGACACTTACCGTTTGCAGCATCCTACCCTTACCAAGAATAATGCCACAGTACAAACACGGAATGATCAGTCATAGCAAGTGGCACACTTACTGATGTCATTCCAAGGGGATCCAATGTCTGTCTGCTTGGGATGTCATGCTTGACAAGCCACGCAGCTGTTCTTGGGATGGCTTGCACCTGTTACCCCTGGGCATCTGGATATTGGATAAGGCCTTTGCCACCTCCATAGAGCCTTTTGTAGGCAAGGCTGAAAAGACTGACCCACCACCCTAGAAAACATAAGTGGAAAGAAACATAAGGGTAATGCTGACCAATGCCAGATGTGTAAACCCCAATATGCATGCTCCCAAGGCCATCCCCAGTATGGAGAACATCGATGTCTGTGCAGTGACAGAAACCTGCTGCAAGCCTCCTGACAGCAAACCAGCACTACCATGTTATACCACATATTATGTGTCATGGCCCCAAAACCTGGAACAAAACATAAAAGGAGGGTGAGTATCCATATTCAGCACAGACACCCATACATCCAGGTAGCTGACAATGCACAAGGCATTGGAGTCCACCCATGTGCAACTAACTGTAGGCAAGACTGCTGTACAGTCTGTAGCATGCTACAGACCACACTCTCACACACAGGAACCCCACCCAGCCGTCCTGAAGACACTGGACAGTATGAATGTCCCACCAAATACCAAACAAGGTACCACAAATTACCACATAGGTGGTAAACCATTATGTATGGAAGGAGTAACCAGGGACCTAGGGACACAAGTGGACAGTAACCTGTTATGTGACACCCACATTGCCAATGTGGCTAGGAAGACTGTCTACATTTGACACCGTATCAGGAAAGGATTTACATCTACGTCAACAGAGGTCATTGTGCCCCTATACTGTTCTCTTATCACACCCATAATCTAGTACAATGCCTCATATGGGATGTACCTTACCTGACACCTGCAGCAGTTAGAAAGACCTCAAAGGTACCTCACCAAGAGGATAAAGGGTCTCAAATATGTCATATGCTGCCTGGCTGTAGACACCCCAGCTGAATGCAGTCACATACTGACTACACAGAGGCATTGCATGCCTGTTGTAGAAGGCCATGCCCAACACAGGAGTAATGGACATGCTCCACCCCAGAAAACTCAAAGCCATCAGAGCTGTGAGAGTGAGAGATGTCAACCTCAACAAATAATGAAATAGGATGTGCTGGTGGGACAGATACATAATCCAGAGGCTCCCCACACCCTGGACCAGAATCCCACTCCATGTTAGGCAGAGCCCCTCACTGACACTCTTCAACAGGAATCTTGCCAAGTGGATGGATGATTGTAGAGTTACACTGGGGGTCTTCACTGTGTCATGTCCAGACAGAGGCACAGCAAAGCAAATCATAAATGACCATAATGTTCACATAGCAAGGGGTGGCAAAAGCCACACACACTCTGGCTAGGCTAACAAATGCCCTAGGGTGGATAGCCTAGTATGAACCTATGAACCTATGAAGATACAAATTGTACAGGACACTAAGGATAATCCCAAGGCTTTCACAACTGATGGTAGGAACCATGTTGGGAATTCACAGATATGCTCTGAATCACACAAATATCACAAACACACACACATATTGCCAACATACATCCTGACAGGTGCAGTGCAACCCCGAATGCAGAATATCTATCCCAGCAGACTGCTGGCCCCCTGACATTGCAGATGCTGAGGTAACAGTCAGCATCTACAAAGCAAAACACACAGCAGCAATGGTATGAGATGGTGTCCTGGGCTTAGTGCAACATGGACTCCAAGATGAATGGAATGCCAAATCACACTACTGCTCAATGTCAGCCTTACCACAGAATATGTACCCAAAGAGCAGTGTACAACAACAGTGGTCCTTCTCAACAAAGGTGTTGCCTGAATGGATACTGAAAACTACTACCCCAGAATCCTGAGAAGCTCGGTCTGCACAGCTATGGAAAGGATCAGCATGTACCACAGACATAAAGATATTGGGGACCTACTGACACCGGACCCTACCCAGTGTGGCTTTCTTAAGTGCAGATCCTGCCCCTAAACATGTTTGACTCAATTGAAACAGTCATTAAGGTCATTGATGAGGGCAATGTGGTCCACACAGCATAGCTGGACCTTGCAAAGGCTTCTATACAATACCCTACATGTTCATTATAGATAAGCTCACCAGCTTAAATATAAACCCCTTTGTCAGTAGAGGGGTTGCAAACCAGACCAAGGACAGAACAGACATGGCCAGACATGCTGCAGCCATGTCAGACTACAAACCAGATATAACTGGCATCCCACAAGGCTTGGTCCTGGGATCTCCCTCGTCTGGTATATATGTCCCATAGGTACAGGCAAACATGGAAGGACTGTGTCTGAACATGTTTGCAGAGGACTACAAACTGCTCACCACATATGATCCACCAGCTGACACAAGCATCCCACAAAAGGGCCACATAGAAACAGACAACTGGTGCCATAGCCATGTCAGCAAGCTAATTGCAGAAAAGTGTATAGTCAACCCCGTGGATATACAGTAAGTGCCCACCAATTACCATACAGGTGTTAACCCATTATGTAGTTAATATTTAATGAGAGACCTGGGGACACAAGGTGATAGATATCCTGCATTGGACAAACATGTGCTGTAGTGTTTACAGAAACATACCATATACCCACCTAATCATGAAGGTTGTCAGATCTAGATAAGGGGAGGTCATTGTGGCTCTGCAGTCATCCTTCATCAGCGGTACAATTGACTACAATAGCCCCTGTGGGATGTACCTCAGCAGACACCTCCATCAACCGTAAAGTCCCCAACAGTACCACACCAGGAGTATCAAAGAGTTTGCACAGATGCCATGTGTTGCCTGTGTTGCTGGTATCAATAAACATGCTGCACATTGTACAATCTGAATGGCAGTGAGCTATGCACATGAGAGACCTGAACCCTAGCACTGACTTACATAGGACAAGCTGTACTGCATGATTCATAACACAGAAGCCACCCCCACCCATGAGTGAACTCCCAGTACAGGTTACCCATAGAGTCACTTATCAATCTTCCTCAATAGGAATCTTGATGAGTGGATGGGAGATGGTAGCTTTATCCTGGGTATCACTGTCATGTCACAGGTAGACAGAGGCACAGTATACTAACCATGACATATGTCATGGCAAACTCCACTTACAATGTGTGTTGAAGGACAAACACACTCTCCAACTAGCATTAGACATGGACTAGGGCACATCGCTAGTGTTTGCAAATGTACACCTATGTTTTGGAATACACTACCAATGTTGTACAAGCCTGGTTTAAGTAGTTCATATCTGAACAGAATGCAACATGGTCAGATGTACACAACTGGCCCCTAACCAGGCTGTTGTGCTCACTATCGAAATGTAAAGCAGTGATAGCACTAAAGCCCAGGATACTGTCCACCACAGTCAAAGTACTACCAGTACACTATACAGTACTACAGTGTTAGGTCAGTGTGAAAGGATGTTGACAACTGTATGCAAAGTATCCCATGCAAACACTGCAGGCACAGTATAATCCTGTTGTGTTCACACACAAAGCAGTTGTACAGTAACTACACAACATGACACACAACACACAACCATAAACGGTGATATTTGTTGAAGTTCACACTCATCCACAAATGTGGTGGGCTGCAGAGTCCAACATATGGAATGCTCACACTGGGCATGCTCACACACTTTGATAAATGAGACATATGTCAGACAACATGCCATGGGAAGGCTGCACTGGACATGCTCACACACTTAGGCCAAATCTCAGTTTAGCAGTTGGACACACATATCTGGTATTTTTACGTGTTATTCCAGGAACCAACCACATTACAGCAGTCTGCACAGTGCACACAGTTAAATTACTACAGAGGCATACGTGATATAGTGGATCCCTCCCATATGCAAACATCTTCCACAGATGCACAAGTTGTTCATACAAACAGGGAATGCTATGGCAATAAAGATGTGCAAACAAGTCTATCAGCAACAAATAATGTGCATTTGACAATTAAACATATGGGTGTAGAGGTCAACACTAGGCTCTTTGCCCTAGGGAATGACAGCTTAGCCAGAGTGTGCTTGGCGTCTGCCTCCCCACAGGATGCACATTCCCCTTTCTAAACACCGATGATGTCAGCACCCTATAAGTACAGCAGGAGAAAAGAAACCTCCCAGTAATGCGAATAGCGCACTCTGGTAATGCGTCCGTCACAAGTGTCATAACATAATTAGGTAGGGGTTTGAATCATGCAAATGCTCTGTGTGTGTGTGTGAGTGAGTGGGGTTGGTGTGTGTATAAGTCTGTGGGAGAGAAATGTCCCTTTTGGCAACTAAGAAAACACACTACAGGATGCACATTCCCCATTCTAAACACCGATGATGTCAGCACTCTATAAGTATAGCAGGAGAAGAAACACCTTCCAGTAATGCAAATAGCGCACTCTGTTAATGCGTTCGTCATAACATAGTTAGGTAGGGGTTTGAATCCTACAAATGCTTAGTGTGTGTGTGTGAGTGGGGTTGGTGTGTGTGTAAGTCTGTGGGAGAGAAATGTCCCTTTTGGCAACTGGGAAAACACACTACAGGATGCACATTCCCCTTTCTAAACACCGATGATGTCAGCACTCTATAAGTATAGCAGGAGAAGAGAACCCTCCCAGTAATGTGAATAGTGCACTCCGCTAATGCGTCCATCGCAAGTGTCATAACATAATTACGTAGGGGTTTGAATCCTGCAAATGCTCAGTGTGTGAGTGGGGTTGCTGTGTGTGTAAGTCGGTGGGAGAGAAATGTCCCTTTTGGCAACTGGGAAAACACACTACAGGATGCACATTCCCCTTTCTAAACACCGATGATGTCAGCACTCTATAAGTATAGCAGGAGAAGAAAACCCTCCCAGTAAGACGAATAGCGTTCTCTGCTAATGTGGTCGTCTCAAGTGTCATAACATAGTTAGGTAGGGGTTTGAATCCTGCAAATGGCAAGTGTGTGTGTTTGGCTGAGGGGGCTTATTGTGTGTGAGGAAAATGTCCCTTTTGGCAACTAGGAGAACAGACTACAGGATGCACATTTCCCTTTCTAAACACTGATGATGTCAGCACCCTATAAGTACAGCAAGAGAAGAGAAACCTCCCAGTAATGTAAATAGCACACTCTGCTAATGTGTCTGTCTCAAGTGTCATAACATAGTCAGATAGGGGTTTGAATCCTGTAAATGGCAAGTGTGTGTTTTTGGCTGAGGGGGGGTTAGTGTGTGTGAGGAAAATGTCCCTTTTGGCAACTAGGTGAACAGACTACAGGATGCACATTTCCCTTTCTAAACACTGATGATGTCAGCACCCTATAAGTACAGCAAGAGAAGGAAAATCTCCCAGTAATGTGAATAGCACACTCTGTAATGTGTCTGTCATAACATAGTCAAATATTGGTTTGAATCCTGCAAGTGTGTGTTTTTGGCTGAGGGGGGTTAGTATGTGTGAGGAAAATGTCCCTTTTGGCAACTAGGTGAACAGACTACAGGATGCACATTTCCCTTTCTAAGCACTGTTCAGCTGAAGGCCATGGCTCTGGCACAAGTTGTCTGTTTCTATGATGCCCCTTTGGAAGATGCTTGTGTCGGCTGGAGAGTCGATTATGGTGGCCAGTTCGCAGTCATCTGCATATTTGGTCAGCCACAGTCCGTCCGTGTTGGCCTGTACCTCCAATAAATATATACCAAACAAGAGAGGTCCCAGGACTGAGCCTTGTGGGACACAACTCATAACTGGTTTGGAGTCTGGCATGGCTCCAGCAATTCTAACCATGTGGGTTCTGTCCTTGAGCCACTGTGCAATCCATCTAGCGACATAGGGGGCTTATATTTAAGCTGGTGAGCTTCTCTAGAATGCCCAAGTATTGTTGTGAAGGCTTTTGCGAGGTCCAGGTAGGCTGTGTGAACCACCTTCCCCTCGTCAATGGCCTTGGTGACTGTTTCAAAGAAATCAACCAGGTTAAACCTGGTAGTGCTGGTGTGCTCTCAGTAGCCCTGAACCAGGCATCTGTTACTGCACAGATATCGATGTTCTCCATGCCAAGGAGAGTTTCGGGTGCATGCATCTGGAGGTTTAGACTTCTGGCGTTGGGTAGCATTACTCTTAGTTCCTTATCCCTTGTGATACCTATGAAGGTGGGTTTGTCATTTGAGCCTTGCCTAACATAGGCACTATGGGGGTAGCAAGAGCCTTTGCCAATATCTGAAAGCCCAGGGGTGACAGGTGCAGGCCATCCCTAGCGAAGCAGGTAGTTCAACAGAAGATGAATGTGAAGGTGTAGTGCCTGTGATTAGTTAGCAGTAGCATATATGACTGCTCACATGGACACATGCCAGGTAAGTCATATGCACTGTGTCACAGGCAATGTACATGTGAACAGGACAAACAGTGACATCCTGTCAAGTGGGACATGGACATACATATAGTAAGCTATGCAGATGGCACTAGGAGTCCACAGAAGCTCTATAACTATGCATTGCAGGTGTGATCAGTATTCCAGGGTAATTGCAAGCAAACATGCATGCAAACAAAGCTACAGTAAACAGGGCTGCATGTAGTCCATTGTACAACAAACAAGCTGTACCAGTTCCAGTAGGTAACACTGCAAATATGCAGGCACTATGCACA
The DNA here is from genome assembly GCF_019279795.1 of Protopterus annectens. Classification (NCBI taxonomy): domain Eukaryota; kingdom Metazoa; phylum Chordata; order Ceratodontiformes; family Protopteridae; genus Protopterus; species Protopterus annectens. Next base: position 715,829,469 of record NC_056733.1, on the reverse strand, counting down.
TGTACATGGAAATACACGGGTCAGATGGCTAGGGTCCAGTCTCAGTGCACACAAGTGTACAGACTGTGTACTGTCAGGATGTACTATAACTGGATGGAAACCCATGTGCTCATACCTGCAGTAATACACATGTCAAATAACAGACACTGAGCCTTCACTCAGTGGTTCCATACTTAGTAGGATGTATGCTACCTGGCCTGCCACCACAGTATCCCTGACATATATGGGGACTCTCCCTCCTGTGACAGTTAGTTTTGTGTGTTGGGGCTGTCTAGCATGGTATGAGATGTGGGCATGCAGTGCTAGGGTGCTCCTGTGTGTCCTGTAACAGTCGTGTAGTACTGCACACATATCAACATCCTCAAACATCTGCATTGCAGAGTCCAGTGTGGGCAACATGCCACTTGCAATTTACATGTCCATCATTGCGTATTACTACATTCATTACCTTATCCCCTGTGCTACCTATGTATGTAGCCTTCTGTAGCCAACATATGCAGATGATACACTATGATACTTACCATGGGTGTAGACAACAGTACATGACAATCACACACTTACTGCATCAGGCATGCTGTGATATACCCACAATTAATTCAGCACACAGTACTGTTAACAACATGATTCTATTACTACACATCTATGTGGTCACCCTGTGCATCAGCAACATGTTAACCTGTACCTGCACAGTTGTTACAGATTGCAGGAGGTGGCACAGTTTCATCATATGCACAAGGTGTGAACTTGGTATGCCTGAGTCAGCCACCGATACCACCAATTGACATGTATGTGTATGTGTGTTGGTGAGGGACAGCAGTAGAAGGTGGGGCAATGTTGATGCAGTGTGCGTGTATGCGGTAGTCCTAGGTGTTGTCAATTCGCATGTGTGTATGGATGCACACAGTTCCACCTCATGGCTGCCATATACTGGTGTTTGTGGACAGCCACAGACTGTACCTGCCAGGTCATACAGATCAGTGTCTCTGGCCACAGACACGGTACCTGTGCCTTGCAGGGGTGCTATGGACCGTATCCGGTACCAACCCAGACTGGGTACTGTCATCAGAAGCAGGTGTTCGTTGACTGGACACAGATCCCTGTCGGGCCTGGCCAGAGCCACGTGCACGTGGTCTCCTGGGGTGGTCTGATGACAGAACAGACCCAGCATTGCTGGGGCTGCTGCTGGCACTACAGGGGTGGCAGCGGCCCTGTTGTTGTCCGCGACGACTGCCAGCTGCTGCTGTTGCTGGCATACGGCCACGTCGACGCCTCAACCGTTCACCATTGCCCTGGCTCATGGACATGTAGTTGTGGAACCAGTCTAATATGTCCTCACAACGTCTGTCTATGACATCAGTGAAATCACGGATGGCAGCCGCAATGTCACACATACTGTCAGTCATGGCTGTGCGACATGCTGTCAGCTCCCTCAGACCCTGTCTGGTGTACCGTTCCATACATGACTGTGCCTGCATGACAGCCCGAAACATAGCTGAGGTTGTAAGACCTCTGTGGGCATGTCTGACAGGGGCAGTATGCCCACAGATGCTCCCACGAGAACCCCTGGACATCTGTCTGTGTGGTACCACCTCTGGGCCATGCCCATGGCTGCAGTGTGGGGAGGCATGTGTCACAGATACCACATTACCCTGGTCAATGCCCACTGTATGCTGTCCATCACCTAGGGACATTGGTGACAAAGGGTATATTGGCAGGATAACTGTGCGCATTGATGGGGTCGACAGCTGTGTACTGTCAATCGGCTGACCAATGGTGGACCCTGGCATACCTTCCTCTGCCATTACACAGATGTCATCATTATCAGTACCCATGGCACCTGATTCAGGTTCCCTGCTACATGACACCAGAGCAGCACCAGAACCTGTGGGAGGGAAACAGGAAACACAGTTTACAATGTCTACACATTACCAGTGATGCACACATGCACACATGCACACATGCACAGGTGCACAGGTGCAGACATGCACATGTGCACACATGCACAGGTGCACCATGTACACATGCACACATGCACAGGTGCACATGTACAGATGCGCACATGCACACATGCACAGGTGCACAGGTGCACACATGCACAGGTGCACACATGTACACATGCACACATGCACACATGCTCAGGTGCACACATGCACACATGCACAGGTTCACACATGCACACATGCACAGGTGCACACATGCACACATGCACAGGTGCACACATGTACACATGCACACATGCACACATGCACATGTGCACATGTACAAATGCACACATGCACACACGCACAGGTGCACACATGCACAGGTGCACACATGCACACATGCACACATGCACAGGTGCACACATGCACACATGCACAGGTGCACACATGCACAGGTGCACACATGTACACATGCACACATGCACACATGCACAGGTGCACACATGCACACATGCACACATGCACAGGTGCACACATGCACAGGTGCACACATGCACACATGCACACATACACACATGCACGCATGCACACATGCACATGTGCACATGTGCACACATGCACACCTGCACAGGTGCACACATGCACAGGTGCACACATGCACACATACACACATGCACAGGTGCACACATGCACAGGTGCACACATGTACACATGCACACATGCACACATGCACAGGTGCACACATGCACAGGTGCACACATGCACACATGCACACATGCACACGTGCACACATGCATACATGCACACATGCACACCTGCACAGGTGCGCACACATGCACACATGCACACGTGCACACTTGCACAGGTGCACACATGCACACATGCACATGTGCACACATGCACAGGTGCACACATGCACACATGCACACGTGCACACGTGCACACATGCACACCTGCACAGGTGCGCACACATGCACACATGCACACGTGCACACGTGCACAGGTGCACACATGCACACATGCACATGTGCACACATGCACACATGCACACAGTTTCACACAATTGTACAGTACTCAGTATGCGTAATATCAACACACAGACACAGACACACCTACATGCATACAAAGAGCACTACTAAGTGAGCCAAATAGTACTATTACTATGAAGACTATTACAAGAATTGTTAATACACACTCACCAGCATGGATAGGCTGCATTGCTGTTATACCAGAGGGACCTGCAGACGTGAAGAAACTAATGTCAGTGGGCACAACTGTGCCATTGTTACTGAGTATGATACAGGTCAGTAGTACAACAGTCGCCTTTCACAGGTCATCTGCTAATATTGAGGATATCACACTTGCACATTAAATACTATGGTGACAGCTACAAACCAAGGACACACCTCACACGCGTGGCTCCAGCCTCCATCATAATGCATGTCTGCTGCTGTTGTTGTTGCTGGCGGACTGCAGCCACTACACTCATGAGTAGTCCCTCCAGTCTGGTGAGTGGGGGATGTGTAGCCACCCCACCACCTGTGGCGACCTGTTGCCTGTGGATATCCGACGCACACTGATGGACATGTCTGATTAAATCACTGCAGTGATGTCGTACCTGCTCATATGTCCTATTATGCGTGCCTATGTCATTTACCCGACGGACAAGGTCTTGCCACAGTGCAGCCCTCTCCTGCTGATTCTGGCTGGTGTGGGAAAAGAGTATTGCATAATCCCGCACCAGGCTCTGGTGTATCTCTTCATCCTCAGCTGTGGAGTAAGTGGGATTCCGTAGGTGGGCCATGTACCTGAGAAAGAAAATAACCTGATATCAGCAATATATGTCAGCAGAATTTGGCACACATACTACACATGCTACTCGACTGTTATGATACAACATATCTCACATATGTAGCATCTGTCTGTCTATTGGTGGATACACATGTAAATGGCCAGGTATCAGTGCTCAGCCAGCAACTGTGCAACAGTACCTGGCACACTCCATACGACATACTACCAAACCCCAGCAGTCAGAACACTGATTCAGGTCAAGAGCACCTCCTCACTCTGGGGGTTTGTATCTAGGTACTGTATGGCCTACATCATCAACTACTGTGAGCTGACCACACACTGATTGCCCTGGATATACATATCCCACCTCCACCACCAGCACAAACGTCTATAGTGAATAACATTACAGATGCAAACTTTACACTTTGTAACAGTGACATGGTATCCTTTCAGCCCACTGGGCCAGTGGCAGATACAACCCACAATGCTGACACCTACACAATTGCTTTCTACAGACATCTCCGAGAATGCATGGATCATGCAATCCCATATATGACCAAGACACTCTCCACAAAGGGACAGCATCCTGTCTGGTGGACCTCAGCCATAGACAGATTGTATTACAGAAGATGGAAGCTACTGCAAGACAGAGCATAATTCCATAAAGGGAGGGCATGTCTGAGCAGCACTAGTAAGGATGTATTTTCCATCATACAAACATCCATGGGCAACTTTGAGAGGGAAATCAAGAGGGACACTACAGATAACCAGAAGGCCTTCTTCAGTTATGTTAGCAACCTGGTCAGGATCCATCCTCTATGCCCATAGTTAGTACACAACAACACATATTTCACTGACACCACAGATATTGACAACATTGTGGCAGACAGGTTCAGTGCAGGTGTCACCCCACCCTCTCCCACAAAATAAGACATAGTTATCCTAGCTGACTGTAACCTCCCTGTCATCACAGATGTCCAGGTGAGAGCCACCCTCAGGACAGTAAAATACACAACATGAATGGGACCTGATGGTATCCCCAGTTGCATGCTTCATAAACTCTGACAGGAGCTAAACACACATATAGAAGTGCTATGTAACACTAGCCTGACTACAGGATATGTACCTGTACACTGGCGCACAGCAGCAGTGGTTCCACTCCACGAAGGAGGCACCTCAACATACCAGTACAATACAACACAATACATTACATTACAATACAATACTATACAATATGCTATTGCCCCTGGGACTACAGCAGCGTACTGTTCTGCTACCCTGACCATTGTGACACATGTGGTGTGATGGTACCTGCTGCTGTCACACAGTTACACAGGGTGACTCATATGGCATATTACCTATCTGACTAACATTCAGCAGGGGTATGTGTGACATGTACTCATGGGGAGTCTTGCTTCTTAACACTGTGTGGTTTATTGCAGGGTATGTCTTATCTGTGGGTAGGAACTTTTACCTCCACATGTGCACTCTATTGCAGTGACACGGATGACACACAGCAGTCATTTAGGTTGTGGATGGTGCGAGGTGTTACTATGGTTGTTGGACATCTGTCATGGGTGTGACTTACATATGTAAATCTGGGAGTGGTAACCTCTATGTGGGTAGTATATGTGTACTCTGTGGTGTTGTCAGTCACTGTGCATTGGTAATGTGTTTGAGTGTATTGTCACAGTGTTGTACATGTCACTGTGTCCTTCTCCATATCTGTAGCTGTCATGTGAGGTCCATAACATGGCATCCATTATGTGGTGTGGAGGGGTACACCGACATACATGTCCATAGCTGACACACCATGTTCGCTGACACATACCATGTGCAGGTATTCCAGGGATAGTGTGCCACTGTGAATATCATTGGAGCCACTATTGTACACATTTATGACCCTGTTCACCCCTGACACATGCAGTGGTGGGCAGCCAATCACATATCTGGTGGTTACTGGTGTAGGTGATTTGGAATGTGGTATGGTACTCCGGTTTTGACACTGGTGTTCACTCCATGCCTTTGTCACCAGGCACCTGTTGCAATACATCTGTACACATGTGCCTCACTCAGAATTTATATACATCTCTCTCTCTCTCTATATATATATATATATATATCTATATATATATATATATATATATATATATATATATATATATATATATATATGTATATAGATATATCTATATGTATATATATATATATATATATATATATATATATATATATATATATATATATGTCTGTATACATATACACATATATATATATTGATGTACATATATTGCTATAGATGTGGAGAGGGGGACACAGAGGGGTGAGAGTGACAGAGGGGGTGGGACAGGCTGTGTTGAAGGTCATCATATACAGTCATACCTGTAGATAGTCAGATCAGTCTGTCTATGTATATGTATCTACATATATCTATATCTGTATGTGTGCATTACATATATATGTTTGTACAATATTCTATCTACATCTGTCTATGGTATTCCTACATCTCTCTCTCTATGTATGTATACATATATGCATATATATATATATATATATATATATATATATATAGATATATATATATATATATATATATATATACACATACATATGTTGACATACATACGTATCCATATGATAGACAGGTATATCAACATGTTTGTCTACCATACTGTATACACACACTAACATACTGCTAAACATATATAACTGTGAAACCTACTTTGCACATGGCACTACAACCTACAATCAACCAACATTGATATGTGCACATAGATGCTCTCACATACAAATGTATGTACAGCCTTCACTGATAGTTGCTGTATGTCCCCTGCCCTTTACACATCTTCATATACATATGGATACAGACCAATGACACATATGGAGGGTTCACAGTATGTAGACCTTTATAGTATTACTTTACATTACCTGTGTTTGTCACAGCTGCTTGTGTTGCCGTCTGGTTCTCTGTACTGCTGCTCCACTTCCCAGTTGTCAGCTTTCAGGTGGCTGTTGCTGAACAATTTGTTTGTGTCTGCTTAATTGCAATTTTCTCTGTCTCTGTTTCTGTCTCTGTATCTCTCTCTCTCTCTCTCTCTGTCTGTCTCTCACGTCCTTCTCAGGGTGCAATGAAAGTATTGCATGTGTGGACTGGGAGTACAGCATACTTTTGTAGGTATCTGCATATGCCCATGTGATGGCCTCTGCACCAATTGTTAGCCAGCATTTGCTAATTGCATGCAGCCAGTTGTGTACTGATTGCAGTTCTCACTGTGATTTCAGAACAGTGCTATAAAAAGGTATGTGAGATAGGCGTAGCCCTTTCAGATTTTAAGGGCAGGGACCATGCTGTTATGCTGTGGACAATGTTCTGTGAGTGTAAAGGTTGGTATCTCTCTCATATTTCCAGGTGTGTTGTAGATTAACATTCCTCCATTCATTTCTCCAGTTTCCTGTACTAACTGTGTATGTACACTGACACCTACAACTACTACTACTATTAATGTGTGTGTGTGTGCTTTCCTTTCACTTTTGCTTGCACTTTGCTGCTAAGGCTTCAATAGTTGTCCTTTACAGTCACTACTTGTATGCCTGCTAGGTGTCCTGACTGTAGTGTGCTGCTGTAGCTTTCCTATTTTCCATGTACATTCACACCTTGGAATGCTTGCTATATCTGCTAGGGTGTTACAGCATGCAGTGTGGTCTGGCCATGGTGTGGGCCTTGACATCTATTAGGGTATTTGAGTATGCTGCTGAGCAGGCCCCAGAGACTTTCAGGTTCATCTGTTATGTGCCTCATGGAATGGTACATATCAGTGGGGTACACCCATTAAAATGTCTGGTATGCTGCAGTTGTGACTGTGGGTTAGCATGAGCATATGTATTACTACACTTTTTCTGCCATGCAAGTGGTGAATACTTTCAGGACTCCATAGTTACCATTGCATGTGTTACACCTTTCTGCCTACTGTTTGTACATTTCACATGGAGTCTGTGGGGCATCCCTGTAAGTCATTCACTGTTGCTATGTCTAGGCTCTTAACTATTCAAATATGGTGGTGTCAGACCCGTCATGTGTACAGATATTTGCAGGTTGTCCACATTTCTGCCTCATATTTTGGTCAATATCTCATGCACACCTTTTTCTGGCAAATCACTCTGGGCTCAATTCAGAATATGGTGACAAACATTCAAGTTTCAGACTTCATACCCTTCCAAACATCCCACAAAGTACAGACCCTGTTACTCCCTGAACTGTCTGCGTTTGTTGTAACATTATTTGTAATGTGTCCCTGGTTTTGGGCCTTTGCTCCACATATTTTATTACTTGGTCAAGATGTGTTCCTGTAAGAGGTTGTGGGGTATGGGCAGTGATTATCCTGCTGTGAGTATGTGTGTGGTTTGCAAGGTGCTATAGTGACATTATTACCTACTAGCTTCCAACTAACATGGCTGTTTCTGTTCACACACTACTATTATGGAAATCCACTAGTTTTGATAGTAATTCTAAATGGCATGCTTTGTGTACTACACATCTATATTCCCTTTACATTCATTCCTACTATTACATGATATATTTATTTTAGCACAATGTTCTTGTATAAGAGTCATGGCTTAGTGGTAAGTCATGCAGACTACTGTTTCCAAGGTCCTTGGTTTGGGACTGCCAGTGGGATTTTATTTTGCTTCTGAACTGACTACAAGACCTGTCAATCAAAGTGACTAAGGCACTTTTAAGCAGTTGTAACTGGGTTAGCACTGGTTTGCGTGGAGCTCAAGCATGCGCACTGGCGGTTAGCTCTGCGCACACAAGCGCACACCCGCTTACAACCGCTTAAACGTGCTTACTCTTACGACATCCGCTATTTTCTTTGAAAGAAAAGAAAATGGGGAGACAGGAAAGTGGTGAAAAAGGGGTCACAAAGAGGGTAAGACAGTAGAGAAACAAGCTTGGGATGTGCAGGGGGGGATGTAGGTAAGGCCCATAGCTGCCCATTTCTTCATCAGCAACAGCTGTGCATATGTATGTAATTTGGTGTGACATTTGAAACCTTCCACCCCTGAGGGAGGTGTCAGGACAACTATAATACTTGTTGTACAGCCAATTGTAATTGATAGGTTCCATGTCCAGCAGACATGTGTGCGGAATGGGCAGCTATGTATGGGGCGTAATTTTTTTGTGGGTACAGAGTGCCCTTTTTTTTTTCAGGTGAGAGTGGTATGTCAGGTGAAGGAAGTCGGTACAGCTGAGGAGGTAGGTTGGGTAGGTAAACAGACAAGACAAACAAGACGCATACAGGGGCAGTGTATGACACGTGTGGGGGGGTTACACAATTGACGGGGACGGAGGTTTGGATATCCAGAGCCCATGAGCCCACAGATGGCAACAGTGGAACTGATATCCCCACCCATAGGCAGTTGCCACTGTTCCTTCACTGCCCAGGATGGGGCTGCAGCAGCAGTATCACCTTCAGCCTGTAGCACACACACATGTATGTAAATTGTAGCTGCTACTAACAATCTGTCAGTGCTTATGTTGTATCTTTACTCCACTATTTTCTCACTCCACATGTAAAAAAGAGCATGGGGTCTACAATGATGCCTTATATCTTGTTGAGTAGCTCCATGGGATTGGTTGATTAGCATGCAATGCAGCAGTGTTTGCTGTACTTAGCATCTCTGAAGCACAGACAAGGTCAGATGCAATCAATTAGTAATGTACACCGTTATAAAAAGGTAAACGTAGCTAGGCAGACTGATGTAGATGAGAGTTGTAGCAGGTTTCAAACTCAGGCACACATTTATATTGGAACAGTATATTTCGACAGAGGAGTATTGTACTCCATCAGTTATGTATCCATTTTATTAGTAAATAATGCATATGTTGGAATGTACTTAGGAATGATGTGAAGTAAATCAGTAAGCATTTTTTAGAACTGTACTCATGACATGGCCTATTTACCAGCCATCTGAAAGGTACAGAGGATGTAGAGTAGGCTGATGGTCTAATGTGATAACTATGCACACATGTTTCATGGATAGGTCCTTTGAGAGCACTTTGGAATTTACACTGTTTGTTTAACACATTTGTCCCTTAGCCTGTTATATTTTTTTTGGGGGGGATGAGTCCCTGATATGGGACAACATAGAATGGACTGTTGTGTTGGGTGTGTGAGTATAAGTGACTATCTGTTATGGCACATACAATGATATGTTCGTCATGCTGCTCTCCTTCTTTTGTAGCCCCCCCATGTTATTCATTGACCACTGTTGGATCTTTAAATTGTAATCAAGTGGTGAATATTGAGAGCTTTCCTGTACTACCTTATCTGTACACAGTTTATTTCTGCTAATGTGATCCTTGTATGTGTTAACATTATTTTGTCTTTAAGTAAACAATATGCCCACTCGGCATAGGTCACCTTTTTCAGAGGCAGAGAATGACCTCATCATTGAAGTTTTAAGGAAGTATCATGCAGTCTTTATGTCCAGGGGCAGGCCAACAACGTGTGGCCCTTTGGGATGAATTGGTCAAAAATGTAAATGCAGCTGGTCAACAAAAATGCAGCCATGAGCAGGTACGACACAGAGCCACGGACATGATTCATGCTGCAAGGAGGTATGCTGCTCAAGTGGCATGTGATCATCAGGTCACCGATGGTGGGCCTGCAGCAGAACAACCCCTCACCACCTTCGAGGAAATCCTGGCAAATATTGTCACTCAGGTAAGCTCCCAGCAGTCCATCAGCCAGTATGTTCTGGACGTGGGTGCCACTCCTGCATCTCAGAAGGTACTTCCAGCTAGACTTTGTTAGATCATCAGCAGAATACTGTTGCATTCATTGTGTAATAGTGTATACAGTTTTAATGTGTGGCAGATTGCTTTTGTGGTGGGTCTAAGATAGCTGCAGTTTTCAGGTCATTTAGAGGTTGTCAGCTATATTCATGTTAACATTGTAGTTACTGTTGATATAGATTATTAAAAGTATTACCTCCTGTTATAATGATAAATGTGGTGTTCTTGCCATTACCTGTCCCTTTACTTTTTTTAGAGCCATCAGGAATCAAGAGATCTAGGCCTCCTGCAGATGGTAAGTAGAATACATTTATTTCAGTAATGTAGAAATATTCAAACTTATCTGCTGACGTGTCATCTCAGGCCTACTGTATGGATTGCTGTACTGTCTGCATACTTGTCAACTTTACTGATATTTGCACAATGTCCAGATGTCTGACTCATACCTCTGGGCCATATTGAGCTGCAAACTATTGAAAGGTCATTATAGAGAGCAGATGTAAAATAATGACAGATCTCACATTAAAAATGCATACCACTCATTAATGTCATGGTGAAGCGATACCTCCTATTCTATCACCTTTCTAGGTTTCTAAGGGCAAGATATCACAATGATACCTATTCTTGGGCCTTTGTCCACTCATTATTTGTTACTTTGTCCACATTTCTTTTCATAAGAGGCTGACACGTAAGAATGTCTGTAATAGTGCTACCAGTCTAAATTGCTTAGTATATATTGCAGCACAGTAATGCAGGTATTAATGTATTCCTGTTTTTCTTCCTTTTATCACAGGTGAACATGGAAGTGGTTATGTGTCCTCTATGCCACCTGATGTCAGTGTCTCATCACTCTGATGATGATGATGGCCAAAGTGAGGCACAGCCAGGGGTTGCAGTGACTGATTCTGGCACAGAGGTTAACATCCAGTGACCCCACTCACTATCACCAGACACAGCCAGTATGGCTATGCATACCCAGTCCACTGAGGCCATAGATATGGGACAGTTGGAGAGCAAGGATATTGAACAGGGGAGTGTGGCTACTACTACGGCTTCAGTGAATGTTGACACTGGCCATAGCCAAACTGTTGGTGAGGTGCCACACAGGTGGATTGATAGGGGTGCTTAGAGGAGGCCTGCTGTCCCTCCCTAAACTGTTGCAGGTTTCTCATCATGTGTCACTCAACATATGTTTAGAGCCATCATGAAGGCAGAGGCATGTTCAGAAAGGAACTCCAGGAGTATGCTCAGCATTATAGATGCAGCACAGTCAAACATCAGTAACTGCCTCCACCATGTTGTTGGTTCCCTGGATCATTTGAATGACATGTTGGAATGGGATGTGTCTGTGAGGGAGCGCAGTGTATCTGTCATGGAATGCACATTATCTGTGATGGAACATCTGCTGTGAGGGGAGTGTCAGCCTCGTGGGTGTAGGTCAGCAACTACATCTTCTCTGAGTCAATGTGGCCATACTCAATCATGCTCCCAGAGTGGTAGTACATCCACTGCTTCAGCAGGGAGTGTGTTGTTCACACCCAGATGTAGCAGGCCATGGGGTCATGGTCCTAGGCATTCCCATGAAGGGAACACATCCAGCAGACATCAGTCACCTTCAGGTAGTAGCACAGCATCTTACCTTTAGCATGAAGGTGCCAGCACAACACCTGGCAGAGCCAGTTTTCATATTTGGGGTGGAGACAATGAACTGTCTACTCTACCATGGCTCACAGCTGTCCAACATACACACATGTAGAGTTAGCAATGAGCTTGGCTGTGTTCATGCAAACACTCACACACCACTGTCACATTGAGGGCACCTACAGACACACACACAACATTTACATGGTCCATCTTACCCACTTCCCTTGCTTACTGACACACACACTCACCGACCTTTTGTGTCAGCCTAGGCCTCCTGCAGCCCCACACAACATCCTGTACAAGTGATGATAACTGTGCCACATCCCTGTTATCTGCCTTTTGGATTCAGTGATACTAAAGCTATGTGTCTGATGCACAGAGTGATTATCTGTATTAATATGACATTATTACCTCAATCTGTGCTGCTGATCTGATAATTGTATCTGTCATTTATATTGTATGCAGCCATTTAGATAGTTACTAGCATAATCATTTATCTACTTTATTGCAGATGCTTTTGTAAGGGCTGTGAATTATGACAATTAAATGTGTCTCATTAATGCATCCAACTATCTCTTTAAGGATTGTTCAGTACAAATGTATGGATGCACATCCAAAGTCAACCCATCAGATTCAGACCTCAGGATTGTGTGTCAGCACCGAAGACAAATCTCATCAGAACTGTAATACAATATAAGGTTCCTGTTTGCATGTACATTGTCATAGGTTCTGAGGTTCACAGGATGTGACTAGGATATTGATCTGATGGTATTTAGAAGCATAGCCGTTACATCACAATATAATATTAACAGTCAGACATAATGCATGGCCAAGTTTTGTTTAGCTAGGACCACCCATGTCCAGGAGTGAAGCAGCAGTGATCCATAGCAGATAACGTTTTCACAATAAGTTATCTAGCATGTCCTTCAACAGGGTAATGGAGATGCTCTGCTTGACATGGATTTTAAGCCTACTGCGGAGGAGAGATGAACTTTGAGAGATATATCTGTCTTTCCAGCTTGTCATATGTATGTCATAGTGTACAATGAGGTCCCTGGAACAGGTAACTCAAATCCCACATTACTTATGCATGTGCAGCATTTTCATCCTATTTTGGCCACAGATAGCCCTGTAAGAATACATAATCTGCCTCAAAGCTGGTTATATGATACTGCACACAGTGACAGATACGTCATTCTGCCGACAGAAGACACAAGTTGGAGACCCTCTGATTTTTTATTACCAGACCTGTCTGAGGCTGTCAAGTTGATGCAGGTGTCTGATAAAATACATTTCAAATGGTGATTTATATTCTGTCATACAGCTGATTAGGGATGAGTATAGGGGATTGCTAAGATATATTGCTATCGATGTAATGGCATTGTTAATCAGATGTATGATGTAGAATGAATGCCTACCTCCCCACAGTAGACCCAGCTTGCATTTGACATGTGTTCCAAGGTCAGTCGATACAGAAGTGGGGAATAGTGTTGTTGTTGTGTCTTTCAGCTTTTCCTGGTTAGGGGGTCGCCACAGCGGAACTCCGGATAGTGTACTCCTGGTTATTTTATAATAAGCAGGAACATTTATTATTACCACAGGGTATGCTGATGCACTCCTGTGCAGTTCATGTAACACCCATGGCTTTGTCAGCAGTCATTAGTGCCACAGGATCTTTGTTTTGTTCATGACTTCTGAGACATATATGTCAAATTTGAGGGGCCACAGCACTGACATGTCTGTTACCACACAGATGACATGTGTGCTGCTTGAGGTGAAGTTTTGTACTGTGATTGAATGTAGCTGGTCTGTGATCCCATTTGAAAAACAACTGATAACATAGGATTTGATATTCACCCTGGTTAGTTTCCTACTCATAACACATGTTGAATTGTGTTGAAGGCCTTGGCCAAGTTACAATAGGATATGTGCACATCTTTGACCTTGTATATGTCTATAGTCACAATCTTGACTCCCAGGTTTTGCAGCCACAAGATACCCTTGCAGAACACCTAAACGGAACACATCTAGTGTTTGCAGATCACCTATTCCCTTGTGTCTGAGATGCATGCAAACTGTTTACATTGCCTTACGGAAGAGGTTGCATAATTTATGGTTCATAATTACACTTGTATTTTGCCAGAAATATTTTGTGATAGTTGGAAATGGTGACTGTATTCCATTCAATGGTGACAACAGCAGTATTCAGACTGTGGTTGAATATGGTCCCTAGAGGAGTAGTTCACTGTTGAAGCACATGAAGAACACAGGTTGGAATTCCATCTGATCCCATGGAGACTGTGCTCCTAGTCTTGGGGAGGGCAGTGATAACTTCCTTGTTGTAGATACCACAACTTGGAGGCGATGTTTCACTCATGTTTGGTACTAGCTGTGGTGGTGGCAGGGGGCACTCTTTTCAGCCAAATTTGTCAGCTAGAAGGTTTATAAATTACGGTGGGTCAGTGTTTGCACTACCATACACAGTTTGATCCCACTACATCTGAGTTATATCAGTTTGCAGATGTAGACGAAGAAAGCCCTATGGGTTTCCCTTGATTTGTTGTTGTGTAAAGTCTTAGCATGGTTACTCTGTGTGAGTTCTTGAAGGTGTCCTATTTGGATTTTTATGCTGAGGGGTGTGGTCTTCCACCCCTGGTTTCTCAATGTTGTATTTTTAAACAGCAGCTACTTTCACTTACTATATAATGTAGTTATAACATGCTGCAGATATACTGGTATGGTTTGTATTTTCCATAAGATCTTTGTTTGAGCCTATGAGGCATGTCTGTGTGTATACATTTGCGTAGATGTGTAGACAGAGCATCAGGAAGTAATGTACTATAGCTGTCAATGACCTTTGTGGAAACTGTGTCTTGGAAGTATTGTAGACAGTCCCTTAGGAGTGTGTAATTACCTTGAATGATGATTGTGAACCTGGCTCCTCCTTTGGGGAGTTCAGTAGCTATATTTTCTTCAAAACATAGCATCATATGGTTGGATTAACAGTGCAGGCACTACACTTGTGCAATTACAGTGTTCACTCATATTGTTGAGGTACATGTTTGGAATATGAGATAACCTTGTGGGGTGTTGCACTCTTTTTTCCATGACATTTCAGTTCACAAACTGCAGGTAATGTTGTGCAGGTGAGTTTGTTGTCCTATAATTATCCCGATCAATGGATGTATATTTTCTCTCACCTCTGCCTGGGTTGTTTTTCTCTACTTTAATCGTCCTATGCAGTAATATATAGGCTGTCTGGCCTTCTGTATTTATAGATAGCACCTTATTAATGGTGATAACAGGGAAGGGGTGTACTACCCACACTAGGTTGGACATAGAATAACTCCATATAGTTATTTTCTCTAAACAGTCTTGAGGTGTACTAATCTTCAGTGTAAATAGATACAACATCTCCTGTGGTACACACAACTTCCATTTGCTGTGTGGATGTTTGGAAGGTGTTGTAGTCCGTACATGTGAAGAAGGCTTCCTCCCTATATATTCAAGTGCAACTTGGACCAATGGATGGGTAATTGGAAATTCACCCCTGGCATGGCACAGAGGAACTCAGCGAATCACCCTTATATAAGTCAAATTTGGGGGTCATATTTGGATTGCATGGCTAGGCTTATAAGGGTCCTAGTGGTTGTTCACCTACTATATACCTATGAACCTGAGGAATGTTTCACTGATTCTCAGCTAGAATTTTGAATTATGGATGATTTAATAGTGTAATCTTATTTCTATATAATGTTGCATATTATTTGGTGTTTTTTTGTAACTTCTGTATTTTTGCACATTGTTCTGTTGCATTTCCTTGTGGGCAGCCACAGTGGTGCAGCGGTTAGCATTGCCACCTCACAGCAAGAGGTTCTCCAGTTTGATCCTCTGCTGGGGTGGATTCTGTTTGGAGTCTGCATGTCCGTCATGTGGGTTTCCTCTGGGTGCTCCAGTTTCATCCCAAAGACATGCTGTAGGTGGACTGGACACTCTAAATTGGACCTAGGTGTGAGTGTGTGTGTGTGCCTTCTATGGACGGTTGGGCGCTGGGCTGGCAAATCGACACCATAAAACTCCACTGCCAATCATGAGTGGACAGGTGATCTGCTGTGGCAACCCCTAACTGGGAAAAGCCAAAAGAAGAAAAAGTTCTGTTGCATTTCCTTGTATCATCTGTTTTTGAAGTACTGAGTTTTCTCCATATGATCTTGGTCATGGCTGAAAGGTTTCCTTGAACCAGCCAAACTCATCCAGTTAAAATAAATAAATGAGTAACTAAAAATACTAATTAATTAATTGTGCACTCAAACTGCTAGCAAATCTTAAGTTGCCTGAGTTGTAGGGAGTTTTCCATGCACATTTCTGGCACAGGTAATATAAAAACTTTTGGCAAAAACAAGACAGAAAGTGACAACAAGCATTTTCAAGATGTATATCTGTGTTCTTATCATAAATGGAGACAAATCTGATTCTAATAATTTTTAAACATGAGTTGTATGGTTTTATCTTTTCTCAGAGCAAGTTTTGTCAGCTGACCGTAACAAAATGAAATCACTTCATCACTTAGCCCTTTGAATCATTATCAAGTATATCAGACATTTGCTTTGCCTTGCAAACAATGCAATGTGTTTCATAAATATCTTTAGCACAGTAAGTACTCCACTAGGAGACCTAATGAAGAAAGACAATGGGTAGAATTCATAGCCAAGATTGCAGCAGAGTATCTGACATTGAAATAAATAAAAAAGAAAAAAAAAAGGCAAGAGAGAGTAGAAGACTGTTAAATTCTCCATTTAGATGCACTCTCTGAATAAACAATTCTGACTGGAAAAAGTTAAGTTAACGTTACTATTGCCATGACCGTTAAAAAAGTTCCATAGGAACACCTGCTGCTTTTAGAGAAAAAGCTTAATTTTCAGTAGTAAGTTAATCTATCAGTTTGAAGCTTTTGAAAATGTAGCCGAGTTTGGGCTGTGAAACAGATATTACAGTTAACTTAGAAGTCAGGTGTCTTGGACTCGAGTGACAAGGGCTGCATGAGAACTAGTACTGAAGGCTGGATGCCAGGCCACAGTTCACTGCAGCAGTGATAAGCAGTGGTGGTTGGTGACTTCAAAGGAAGGATAGGTTGCATGAAACAAATGAATGGGAAGGCCTACTGGAAGAGGTGGGACTCTATGACAATAATTTGTGATCAAACAACAGATGGCATCATTCACTTTCCTCAATAGATGTCCTCATCCTGTATCTATCCATTATCACCATTTTACTGAATATATACACTTCAGATATCTGACTACAATCAATAAGATCAGCCTTAGGAGTACTGCAGTCGTCTAAGACATAGGACTCCATGGGTTCCACCTGCTGCACTCTAGTCCCCCCACACCTCCCAGTGACCCTTCCCTGTTTTTCCCTCAACCCACCTCACACCATTCAGACTGATTACTGTTTTCCTGTTTTTTTTTTGTCATACTTTGTCTTACTTCTTATCTCCACCTGATGCTTTTAACACAGCCTAACTGGGCAAGACACCACTGTAAAAAGTTTGGACAAAGTGACTGAGTTAAACCAGGGGGTCAAGGAAGTCAAGGGGTTCCAGATTCTTTAATGTATATATTACAGCTTTTTTAAAACTCTTTATTCTAATGATGGGCTGGACAAGGAAAAGAAAAGAAAAATAAGCTGCGTCAAAAAAACAAAAACAAAAAAAACACAAAAAAACCCCAAAAAAACAAAGGAAAAAACAAAATAGTAGCACTAACCCCAATAAATTGAGAAGACAACTTTTTGTAAGGCTATATAAATCTTACTTGAGAATACTGTCACCTTCCTTCAGACAAACATAGAGAATGAACGGATCATTCCTGAAAGAATTCTGATGAAGTCTCCGTGTTGGAGACGAAAGCGCTTAATCTAAGGTCCTGGATGGATTATTTTATGTAATAAACAGTTTTGTTTGGTTATTCTTGGCTGCTGTTGATTGAATTTAAGAAGACGTCCTTTATTGTGATCAGGATCGCATTCTGGTGTGTGAATACTGTCACCTTCCTTACCCTCCAAAAATAGATAGCTTCTGTGTACTACTCTGGTGTTAGATTGGGATAAAAGTAAATGTAAAAACATGAATGGCCATTGGTGTATATTATACAACTGAGTGCCTGAGGAAGAAATCAAAGTACACGGATAAAACCCAAACAGAAACAGGGAGTGCATGCAACTTCATAGAGAAGGCATCACAGACAAAAACTCTACCAGAAAAGCAAGCAGTGTTAGATGGCAGCACTCCCCACTGTGATAGTCTTCCAGTGCCCAGTTGTTATCACTCACACTCTGCCCAGAATGACACAGACAGACACTTGTTGAGTGCAGTCCTAATGTCTGATTGTGATTGAAAGTAAAAAAAAAAATGATAGTCCATTTCTTAGTTTTAAATATACAACAACCCCCTTACACCACTCATGCACAGCCATTTGTTCACAATCCACAGACTAATAAATTACTGCCACTTTTTTGACTGTGCACCTCAGATATCTGACTGTGTTACAAATAGACCTAGTAAAGTATATCACCTGGTTCACACAAATACTCAAGTACTTCTGCAATGCTAGAATAATGACTATTTATCTAGAACACCTGACAGCAGTACCCCTCACATTCATCCACAGATGGTCTTCATAACCAGCAATTTAAGCTTACACTGTCGATTGTATACTCCTCAGGTATCAGAACATACTAAAATAAAAATAATAATTGTCCATTGTAATTTTAACCTCCAATATCTACATACAAACACACACACACACACACACACACACACACACACACACACACACACACACACACACACACACACACAACCGTTAATTACAGCCACTTGTATGACTGTAGCATTTGACACAGAGGGTTAAGACTGTGAGCTCTAGTTTCTGTGATACAGGGTTTGATTTGTCAGTCCTTATAGGGTTGTGGGTTGTTATAAAGGTAACCAGGAACAGGGTATGATTCTCACCTTTTGACAAGGAAATGGGTTAGAGGTAAAAAAGTGGCCTAAAAAGTCAGCTAGCCTAGCACATACCTGTGAACTATGACTGTAGACCTCAGTTGTTTAATTTTGATCAAATGAATGAATACATACATACATAGGAATTTATTTGCTCAGCTCACTATTTTTGAAATTTGATTTGTGTCCCACTGCAACCAAATACCTCTCAACCTCTTAGCTCAAGAATCAAGGAGAAAGTCAAAAAATAATGAGGGACAAATGACAAAAGGGTGTTGTCTTAGCATGCTTTTTCAGAAGGATATTAACTCTGAAACTCAAATGATTGTCATTATCTAGCAACTGTAATTTGTACTGACTTGTAAGAACACATTGTTTTGCAATAAAACAGAACCACAACATGAGGCAAAAAAAAAAACAGAGCCAGATGAGATTTATATGCACCCCACTGAACTTCTAAACTTGTTTGCTCAAGATTTATGGACAAAGCCAATGATAATGAAGTGACAAAAAATAAAAATAAGATAATGTTTTAAATATAACCATAATTCCCTTATTTTCTGAACAAAAACATCTACAAAACTATAATTTCCTACTTAATCGACAGACAGTGATTTTCAGTGATTTACCAGCAAATCAAGCGTTTTAAGGGACAAAAAAAAAAAACAATGAGGTAAACTCAGGAAGAGTTGAGAGCATTTATGTCCCCCATACACATATTACACACATATACCATATGCACAGACACACACACACACACACACACACACACACACACACACACACACACACACACACACACACACACACACACACACACACACACACACACACACACGCACACACACATATATGCAAAAATACAGTCATTGTATGACTGTACTATGATCAAGTGAATAAATGAAAACATACATTTTTAAAACTACAATCCACTCTGCTACAGGCCACATGAGGAGTTCAGTGTCTCTCCAACCTAACACCACTCTTAAGTATTCAACTGTGGTTCCACCTTTATCATTCTTATAAGAAAAGCGCAGTCCAGGTCTGAACTGTCTGCAAACAGCTAAAGTTAACTTTGAACCTAACACCACTCTTAAGTATTCAACTGTGGTACCACCTTTATCATTCTTATAAAAGAAGCGCAGTCTGGGTCTGAACTGTCTGCAAACAGCTAAAGTTAACTTTGAGTATGTGTCTACCTTTTTGAGCCAATATTCATTATCCCCTGGAGAGCACTCTGCTTTGGCTTTTAAGCAGCCCCCCCCCCCCCACACACACACACACACACTCATCTTCCATTTTTCTCTCTTATTCCCTTCTGTTAGCAAATAGTATCCATAACTGATAAATACTGTGTGTTTGTTAATTTAAACTGAGACCACAGTTTCCTGCTGATATAAGGTTATCCTGTTTTCCACCTGAGAAATGGTTAAGAAATGACTTACAGTTTCAGAGCAGTTCTTGGTCAATTCCGATTGTTTCTTAAACACAAACTTGTCTTTGCTTTGGCTCATTAGCAGCAGTACAAAAGAACTGCCTGCTCACACCCTTGTCCCCCCCCTTCTCTGTTTATTACCTTAAGCCAATCCCATTGTTAATAAATATTACTTGTGGCAGGCACCATTTTTAAAACTACAACCACCCTTTGAGCACCTCATGCTTGGCTCTGGCATAGAACTTATTAAAACTGACTGAACTGGGACACAGCTAACTGATAGTTTGTGGAAACATAGGGTACCTACCTGAGTCTCCACATTCACTATCATATGTTCATTTATCAGTTTACTCTGTTACCTGATTGCTTCTAGCCCCTTCATAAGAGCAACTAACAGGGTCTCTATCCACTTCGCTCCCCACCCTGCCCCCTATTCTCTCCCACCCCCAGTAGTCCTACCTTTATTACTCTCACAAACCCCTCCCATCATTCCAATAGCCAACCACGGCACTAAACCCAACACTACCTCCTCCATCTTCCCACTACTATCAGTCCTCCTTAGCTAACATGTACAAGCATACCTTACCTATGCTCACTGCATGCACTCTCCTTGCATATCTTACATCCTACCAAAACTTCATCATTCCCCAACTCAAGCACTACCACTGTACTACTACTCACACTACCACTCATGTCTCACCCTCACTCAGCTCCACTCCCACCAACTCAAGAACCACCCCTATGCACCCCTGCATATTCTAGCAACTATATTACTCAAACATAAAGCATCCCTACAACTTAACATAGTAACCCTACCACCATACCTATTACTCACAGAGCACAATCATAAAGTTTCCCTAATAAACAAACACATTCAAAAA
Organism: Protopterus annectens; assembly: GCF_019279795.1. NCBI lineage: Eukaryota > Metazoa > Chordata > Ceratodontiformes > Protopteridae > Protopterus > Protopterus annectens. The sequence continues at coordinate 715,807,994 of NC_056733.1, read as the reverse complement.
CTGAGAAAACTAATAACATCATGTATATCAAAACTAGCCCTAAGTGGAGACATCCACCCAACCCTGGCCCTACCATCTCCAACCCCAATCCTCATAATCAGAATAGAAACCACAACTTCTCCCATATAACAGCCAATAGAAAGCCAAGTGACTTCATTCTACTAAGCCTAAATATTAGAAGTATATCCAACAAAGTCCATGAACTCCATGCCACCATAGACTTGTACTCCCCAGATATAGTCATCCTGACAGAAACCTGGCTAAAACCTCACATTACCAGTGAGCAAATCCTCTCTACCGGTTACTGCATACTAACAGTAGACCGGCTAAACAAGAAAGGAGGCGGTTTAGCTATAATATTTAAACAGCATCTAAACATCCAGATCTTAAAATCATCAGCTCCGCAAATAGGCAATGAAGAAATAATATATACCAGTCTCAAAATAAACCAAAACAAACCCATCAACATAATTGGATGCTACTTCCCACCTGGCCAAAACATCCCTCCACTAGAAAACCTCCTCAGCTGGTCTACCCACCATCTCCCCTAAGAAACTTTAATTTTAGGTGATTTCAATATTGACTGGCAATCCTGTTCTGGCAACCATCCAAACCATCATGTAAACCTTCATGGCTTCACCCAACTAGTCCAGTCACCAACCAGGATAAGTAAAAACTCCAGCAAGCACACTACCCTCGATTGGATACTAGTCAATAAGAGCCCCCAGTCAAATATAACTGGCTGCTTATCAGATAGCTTCAGTGATCAATCCCCAACATTCCCACTCAAAAAATACCTATACCAAGCTAAACCTGTCATCTACTGTCAAATACGTAAAAAACTAAACTTTAACCCATTCACATTCATCTCATCCCTCAAAGAATGTAACTGGCATCCTCTAAAGTCCCTAAGTCTTGATGATGCAGTTGAATCTTTGAATACTACCTTCCTGAGCATCCTTAATTACCATGCCCCCATAAGACTTTCAGAACCAAAGCACAACCCTCCCCATGGCTACAGAAAACTACTAAGTCAGAAATGAAAAACAGGGATAAAGCCTGGGAGCACTGGCACAAAACCAAAACCCCCTCAACTAGACAGACATTCCTAGAACTATGCAATAGAGTCAAAAAGCTAATACAACAGGACAAATTCCAATACTACCAGTCTGCCCTGGACTCCTCCTACCACAGCCCCAAACAATTCTGGTCCTACATAAACTCCATCCTCCACCCAGCTAAAGTCAGTACCCGTTCTCCTAACATTCCTCACTCCTCCGAAAATATTGCTACTTCATTCAAACACACTTCATACAAACCATACTATCACTAGCTAAACAACACAACCCCACTCCCCTCCAGCCCACACCTTCAACTAGTAATCTCCCCAATGCCTTCTCTTTTTCTCCTGTACCTACCTCCAACATAAAAAAACTCTTAACTAAACTTAAGCCCACCAAAATAGCAGCAGACAACCTCCCAAGTGAATACCTACAAATCGCAGCTGATGCTCTGGCCTACCCAGTATCCATCTTGATTAACTGATCTCTGTCAGAAAATTACGTTTCCACACTATGGAAAGTATCACATATAATTCTCCTCCACAAAGGTGGCCCCTCCACAGAACTAACCAATTACTGCCCCATAGCTATTCTCTCTCCACTCTCCAAAATACTAGAGAGATGCATTCATTCTCAGGTCTCAGACTACCTCCTTACTAACAACCTCCTTTCCAATACTCAGCATGGTTTCCGACCAAACCATAGCACCACCACTGCCTTACTCTCCTTTACTAACACTATCCTTCAGCATAAAAACAATGGGTATCTCTCCTCTGCTACTTTCCTAGACCTATCTAAAGCATTTGACATGGTCCCACACAAACAACTCATCTCTGTCCTCAATAACCTATCCTTCTCTCAATCAGTCACCAACTGGTTTCAGCGTTACCTGTCTGACCACCAACAATCCGTTGTATGGCAGAATGACATATCTCCCCAACTACTTGTCTCTATAGGTGTTCCCCAAGGATCCATCCTTGGACCCCTACTGTTCTCTATGTTCACCAATAATCTGGCCTCTGCCACCAAACATGGCGCAGTCATACAATACGCAGATGACTCTACCATCATCTGCTCAGCACAGTCCCTACCCAATCTGCAAAAATTCACACAGGAAGCTTTTTCCTCTGTTGAAGCATGGTTATCAGATGCCCAATTAATACTCAACCCAAACAAAACTAAACTACTCATCTTCCAACCCACCAAACATACTCAAAACAACTCTCACTTTAACATCACAGCAAATGACAACACCACTATACACCCAACAGAAAACACCAAATTGCTAGGAGTGGAAATAGACAATAAACTAAAATTTGGCATTCACATATCCATGACCATAAAAAAAGTACACAAAAAACTAGGAGCATTATACAGAAATAAGCAACTTCTCACCAAAGTAGCAAAGATTTTAGTAGCAAATTCCCACCTTATCTCCATCCTACTTTATGCCTCTCCAATATATTCCAACCTAAGGCAATGCAATCTAAACAAGCTAGAGACCTGCTACAACAAAATTGCCAAATTTGCCGCAGGGGCATCCTACCGTAGTCACCACTTTCTCTCACTTGCTGAACTGGGCTGGCTTGAACTCCCTCACCTCCTTCAATGGTATCAACTCACACTTGCCCACAAACTAGTAAACCATCCACTAAATGTCCCATCCCTCCAGAATCTACTCCAACCCTATCGCACCACCAGACCACTAAGATCCAGCAACATAAATCACTTGCAGATCACTAAAGCCAATAACTCTGCTGGTGAAGCACTATTCTCTTGCACCATAGCCAAATTATGGAACTCCCTCCCACCCACAATTACCTCCGTACCATCATGTACCCACTTCAAAACTTTACTAAAAGTGCACCTAAAAACATGCTGGCTATGCCCTTGCAACTCCCACTCTAATATCACCCACCCCATCCAACCACTACCTTTCTTTCCACCCCACTAACTACTTTGCTTATAGCAAGCTCGGATGCTCATAAGCCTACTACTTATTATACAGCAGGAACTTCTTATTGTAACAATTGTTAATGTCTGTTATGTACTTCACAGATAAAGATTCTAGTTGTCTACTGATGTACTATGTTCTTCATCTGTAACTATGTTTGTAATTAATTGCTATGTTAATCAAATTGTTGATCGTTATGTAAACCCAATGTAACTACTGTCTGTATATTTCAGCTGTGGAGCTTTTCATCCTGGGCCTCCGCTGAAAATGGACCTACGTCCAGTCGGACACTCCCGGTCAACAAATGTAAATAAATAAATAAATAATAAATTACTGCTACACTGGAATTTATCTTTTACCCCACTATAGTCAGAATACAGTGGGGAAACCCTGCACCCCCCCCATATCTGTCTCATTGTTCAAATCACTGCTAACTCCCTTTCACCCCCCTCTGCATAAGAATCAAGAAGGAAACTAAAATGATGGAGAACAAAGGACCAAAATTAGGGACTGATATTGCATTTTTTATAAAGTTGCTTGAAGAAGGCTTCACATTACCATGAGCTACTAATTCTTAAAGTCATATATGTCTGTCACTATTTAGTGTCTGCAGTCCTTACTGATTGGCAGCAAAGACCACAGCCTTTGTAAAGGACACACCACATATGAGTCAAAAACTTTAACATTCTGTGAAAACAAACAGGTACAGGTCAGAGTAGCTTTACCTTTCAAACATATATACATAAATAAATTCAAGCATTCACAGACCTACATATACATGCAGGTGCAGATTTAAATGTCGCACCATAAAAGTCTGATTGTGTAGAAAGTGAAGGGCATAATGACCACAGTGATTTATTTCAGTTTGTTGTTCATAGATGCATATACTCATTATCCTTCCCTGATAAGTCATATCATTGTCCATGAACAGTTAGCAACGAACATATAAATGCTCCATGATTTCATACACAGCCTACATCCCCTGAAAAAGATAGCAGTCTTTAGCATACCACTCTGATGTTAGCCTATAATGAAAGTAAATGAATGACCACAGTAACATATTTAAATTTGCTTCTACCATTTCCCTGATTAACAACTAGCCATATTAAATATTAATAGACAAAAGAAATTAGTCTGCAGTGTGAGAAACCTCTACAAGAAATGTAATGATTTGCAATTTCTATTGTTTGGAGAAGGTGGATAAAGGAATAAGAACTGAGACATGGTTTGGTGATTTATTTAAGCCCATAGAATTTTCAGTCTACATTGTGTATCATGATTTCAGAAGACATTTAAAGGGTGGAAGCATGTCAATATAGGTGAAAGAAACTATTAAGTCACAGTTAGTGCAAAATAGTAGGGTGATTTTTGCTGGTAATGACACATGAGGAAATGTTTACCTTTCATTGTGTAGGTTTTTACAGGTCTCCATCTCAGAATTATTTTAACTTTAAGAACTGGGCAGAAGAATTAAAGAGATTTGTGACATTCCCTGATTCTGAGATGGTGAAGATATGAATGTACTAACTATTAAGTGGAATAACATGAGAGAGTAATCTTGACAATGCTATCTTGTCGGTACTTCTTCAGTCTCAGTAATCTGTCAAGTTAAGTACCTTTTGAGTGAGAGAAATATTTTGGATGTCATTCCTTCTCCCAAAAATGTACAAATAACTTAGTTAACGGTTGGTGAACCTCTAGGTAGCTCTTTTTTTTTAAACAATATTTTTATTTTATTAAGAACAATAGAGCAACATTATATTTACAATCATAACAACAAAAACTATATACAAGGTCCATAACAAAATTATATTCATGGGTATATTCAGGAAATCAACTAAAGTTCTGCACTACAGAATGCAACATTTCCCAAGCAATTAATTTGTGAGCTGAATTTCTTGTTCTCAACTTTATACTAGTAATTTCATTTTCACACAATGATCTGGCTAAATCAATGAATTTATTTTTAAAGGAGAGAGGGAAGTTGTTTTTCCAATTGTTTGTTATAGCTTTTCTCACCACAGCAAGAATTGACCATAATATGTGAACCTCTAGGTAATTCTCATCATTCAGTTATGAGATAGATTGGACTATAGAGATGGAAGATAATACAAGTACTGAGGGGAAATATTGTACAGTTCAGATGATGCTATAATCAATTCATCTCTAAAATACTAGAACTGGTAGAAAGAGTTTAAAAGAATAAGAGTACAGGACTGTGTTTTATGGTATATTAGAGAAATTATTAATAAATAGGTTTCAACAAGAAAATAACGCAAAATTTAGAAAGTAACTGCATTCTTGGTGAATGTTACTATTAAAAATTGCATTATGAGTAGGAAAAGTTTTATGAAAAGTAGCCCAATGGAATATATATATATATATATATATATATATATATATATATATATATATATATATATATATATATCTTCAATATAATGAAAGTATTAGAACATTAAGAACACTTATTAGAAAAAAAGAGAGATTATTGGTGTAAATATGTAAACAATAAGAACTTTTTTTTTAGTTATGGGAAACAATGAAGGAAAGGACATAATAGAAATATCTTGATTATTCAGGGCAATATCATAATTACAAGCACAGATAAAATTATGGCATATATTGTAGGCACCTTTTAAAGATTAGAAAAAAAGGGTTTATTTAATTTGATCAATGAACTAAATTGTAGAAACTGACATGGTCGAGAGCATATGATCGACAATTTAGCTTGTCTATCAACTTGAACAACCCAAACAACACCAGCAAACAAAACAAGGCAATATTTTTGCAGGGGAGCAAGCCTCCCTGCACTGCCAATGTGAGGGGCTGCACCCCCACACCACCTGCTAATTATATATGTCAATTCTGAGAACACAGTACAGTGGAGAAAAGGGCACGTTTCCTGATCATCACTGTACCACGATCTCAGTCAAAAGAATTAACAATCTAAATTGCCAAATATTTGCTCTCACCCATGTCGGGTTTGACAACTTAATCCATTGACCAACTGAAGTAGGCCCGAAAAAAGATGATGATTGACAGGAAGTGCATTATGAAAACAAAATAACTGAATTTATTTTATTTAACATTTGTTAACCCGGAAAGTCCGACTTGGAACAAAGCCAATTTTCAGCAGAGGCTCAGTGAGAAACTCTCCAGCTGTATGTCTTTGTAATGTGGGAGGAAACCAGAGTATCCAGGGGAAACCCACACGAATGCAGGGAGGATATGCAGACTCCACACAGAAGGTACCCCAGCTGAGAATCAAACTGGAGATCCTCTTGCTGTGAGATGATAATGCTACCGCTGCACCACTGCACCATTATCATCTAATAATTACAGGGGACATGGTTAAAGATACTATTTCAGAAATAAGAAACAATACTTCACCATGACCAGAAGATATTAAAGGATTTCTTTTCTTATTTAGAAGTAATAAAACCATTACAGTGTCTTTGACTTCTCTTTTTCAGCAATCCCTACAATCTGAATTTGTACCACCTCAGTGGGGGGTACAAACATAACTCCAGTTTATAAAGGGTGTATCTTTCAAGGTTTATAACTTTAGACTGATTAGTCTTAAAACAATTATTTGAAAATGTTTTGAAATAATTTTTTATTGAAATCATAAACTAACTGGCCAGCAATATTTATGTAAACATATATCAACATGGATTTATTGTTTTTCTCAAGGACAGTTGAATACTACCACATTACTTAAGTTTGTTCTGATGTCACATGGGTCTCAGAAACATCTTAGAGGATGTGGTATTTATTGAGCTTACTAAGGCATTTGGAGCAGTTCCTTCTTATGTTATATTAGCAAGTATGGAGTGTTGTGGTTTCAATATGTATGCCATTTAATGGACAGAAAACTGGCTAAACAGTAGGAAAGCAAGGGGTTGTCTGCATAGAATTAAGTTAGGGGAACAAAAGATTCAAAGGGGCATACCAGAGAGATCAGTTTTGGGCCCCTTTTTTCTATTTTTCTGTCTTCTTTTCCTGTGACAGGAGTGTGTTGTATAACAAAATTTACTAAAGATACTGAAGTAGCTGGGCTAGTTACCTCACTAAGGAACTAGTCAAAGGTCCAAGTATATCTCGATAGTTCATATTTACGATGCCAGTCAAATGAAGTTGCATTTAGTAATATGATGCATAAGGTTAGGCATTTGGGTAATGCCAATCCAATATATCTGTATAATTTAAGTATCTCCATTATTGGAGAGTATTAAGAATTTAAAGATTTAGACATCCTGACTGAATGATCTTTAAATTTTGCTGGGCAGAAGGGAAGAGTTTTGAGGAAATTTTATTCAAAAAATAGAACTATATTAGGGGCTATGACATCAAGGGTTGAAACTGTGATGGTATCAATTAAAAAAAATTATGCAGAAACCAGTTATGGACTATGGTACTGTTTTTCGCATCTGTAGTAGGTCTGACATGTATAAGTCGAAGATGGAGTAAAAATATTATACTAATAGCCATATGGGCCTAAAATATTGAATATGAAAAAAGATTAAATAAATTCCATCTATTTATTACAGGCAATTAAGAAAACAGCTTATAGGTTCATAGGTTCATAATTAGGTACTAGGCTATCTGCCCGAAGGCATTTATAAGCCTAGCCAGAAAGTGTTGGCTTTCGCCACCCTCTTAGATTAGTTCCCTGTGCCGCTATCTAGCAGAGCCACTGAAGTGATCCTTGGGGTAAACTTTCTGTTTCCTATCCACTCGTCAAGGTTTCTCTTGAAGAGTGCAAGTGAGGAGCTTTGCCTAATGTAGATTGGAATCTTGTTCCAAAGCATGGGAAGTCTCTGGGGCAGGAATCTATCCCTCCAGCATGTCCTATTTATTGTTGTGGTGAGGTTTAGATTCCTAGAGCACGTGACTCGAGGGGATAAGGTTTTCTTTAGGTGGAGCATGTCCATCAATTCTGGGTTGGACATGGCCTTGTATGTCAGGCAGAGATCACCTCTGAGCAGGCGGTATACAACCGAGTACAATTGGAGTTTCTTCTGTCGAGCTGCATAGGGCATCTGTTAGAGGCCAATGATCCTCTTCATGAGGTACCTCTGTGGTCTTTCAAGCTGTTGCAGGTGTCTTGTTAGGTACATCCCAAATGGGGCATTGAACTCTATGATGGGTATGATGAGTGATGAGTAGAGGGGCACAATGACCTCTTTTGATCTGGATGCAAACCCTTTTGTGATTAGGTGGGCCACATAGAAGGATTTTCTAACCACTTTAGCAATATGATTATCAAAGGAGAGATTACTATCTACTTGGGTCCCCATATCCCTTATTATGTTTTCTGTATTTAGGGGACTACCACCTATGTGGTAGTTTGTGGGTACTTTGTTATTTCCAAAGGGAATAACTGCACTTTTTGGCATTTAGCTTGAGGCCATGATTTTGACACCAGGTATCCGTCTCAGTGAGACCCTTTTGGAGGATGTCTGTGTCAGCCGGTAAGTTATATATAGCCCCTAGTTTGCAGTCATCTGCAAACTTGGTCAGCCATAGTCCTCCTCTGCTTGTCTGTACCTCTGAGAAGTATATGCTGAACACGAGGAGTCCTAGGACCGAGCCCTGGGGAACGCCACTTGTAACCGGTTTAGAGTCAGACATAGCTCCTGCAACTCTCACCATGTGGGTTCTGTCCATGAGCCAATTGGCAACCCATCTTGTGACATAGGGGTTTATGTTCAGGCTGGTGAGCTTGTCTATAATACCAGAATGGGGAATGATGTTGAAGGCCTTTATGAGGTCTAGGTAGGCTGTGTGTGCCACCTTACCCTCGTCTATAGCCTTGGTAACTAACTCAAAGACGTCCACCAGGTTTAGGAACCATGATCTGCCCTTAACAAAGCTGAACTGGGTGGGGTCCAGTGTTCTGACGTTCCCAATGTGTCTGTTAATGAGTTCCATGATGATGCGCTCCATAGCCTTGCAGACCAAGCTAGTCAGGCTTATAGAGTGATAGTTCCCAGGGTCTGTTGTGGCTCCACCTTTGTGGAGTGGAATAACCATTGCTGTGCACCACTCTATGGGTACATAGCCTGTGGAGGGGCTGAGTTTGAACAGTGTGTTTAGGTGAGGGGTTAGTTTGTCTTTGAGCTTGTGCAGAATGAAGCCTGGGACACCGTCTGGTCCCATTGATGATGTGTTTTTGGCTTTGGAGAGGGCTATTTTAACCTGAGTGTCTGTGATTTCAGGGGCTCTACATTCTTCTGGTATGGTTATGGGCCCTTTTTTGGGTGAGAGGGGGGTGAAGTTTGCACTGAACATGTCTGCCAGGATGTTGGCAATATCGGTTGGTTCAGTGTATTTTGTGCCATTCTGCACTAACTCTGAGCAGATCTGATCATTGCTACTTAGATTCTTGACATAGCTAAAGAATGCCTTGGGGTTATCTTTGGAGTACTTGGCAAGTTTTCTTTCAAAGCTCACCTTGGACGATTTTATGAGGGATCATAGTTTCTTGCTGATACTGATCAGGGATGTCTTCTCTTCTTGGGATTTTACTCTTTTCTGTACTAGTTTCCACCTTCTATTGTATAGCTTGTTTATGGCAGGGGTCCACCAGACTGGTTTTCTTTTCTTAGAGGAGTGAGTCTTGGTTTTACTTGGGATAGCATGATCCATGCATTCTTGTAGGTGCCAGTAGAATGCATTAGTAAAGGATTTTGCAAATTGGACAGCATTATCCTTTAGCATGGGAGCCTTGAAACTTTCCACCTCTGTCTTAAGTAACGTGAAGTTTGGTTTTGAAAAGGCTTTCACAGTGGTTTCCTTGTCCGGGGTTGGGGGCAGAATGTAGCTATCCAAAGTTATTTGTTTATGGTCAGATCTAACCAGCAAGGGGTTAAACTCTGGTGTGGAACACCGGTCGCCCATGTTGGTGATGACCAGGTCCAATATGTTGTCACCTCTGGTGAGAGTGTTGACCAGTTGTTCCAGGGTGTTTGAGTTTATAAATTCTAGGAAATGTTGGGCAAGGGAGTTAGTACTTGAGTAGTTCTCCCAGTTAATGTTTGGGTAGTTGGAATCATCCAATATTAGGGTGTTTGTTAGGACCTTTATGTTACCCAGTGTTTCCAGAAATGTGGAATGGGGGTCCTGGGACATGGTGGGTGATCTGTAGCAAGCTACAATTTGAATTGCAGTTTTGCCCGTTGTTAGTTGCACATGGATAATCTCTGAAGCATCGCGCTGTGCCACTGGAGGTGTGGGTATCCTTTATGAATATGGATACTCCCCCACCTTTTGGATTTCGGTCTGGGTTCTGTGGTGGAAATGTATGGTATGAGTTGTAGCCTGGTAGTGCTGGGGTGCTCTCTGGAGCCTTAAACCAGGCTTCTGTTACTACACATATAGTGATTTTCTCCGCACTGAGGAGTGCTTCGAGTGCATGCATTTTGAGGTTTAAACTCTAACATTGGAACACAAATGTGTGAAGAATGAGGCAAACAAAGGATAATAGGTACAATCAAGTGCTGGTGGACTTGGAATGTCTGACAAAAACTAGGTACAGGTCATGTTCAGATAAACGAAGGGCATGAAATGAAATATTTCCTGTGGAAATAAGGTGAGCAAAGAACTCAATGAGTCTTCCTTAGAAGTTAAATTTGTGGTGTGGTGCAGTAGGGATCTTGTTTGAAGTTGTAGACCCTAATCATAACATCATAACATTATAATGATCAAGTTATTGTCCTTTTCTTTAACACACAGAGTGCATTTTCATCTGCCTTCCTTTGCTGATCATCTTTGATACATGATTGCAAAGGAGGGTTAAGTAGTATTGGCCACAAAAATATATTTCAACTTGCTATTGTCTTTCACAGCAATCCCGACAGTGATCACTGTCCAAAAGAAAAAAGAAGTAAAAAAAATGGATTGCTACTGCTGCATTCATTGTATATATTTACATTGCCCACAGGTATAAATGCTGCCCTGTTGGTATTTATAAAACACCTGCAAAAGAAAAAATAAATTTGTGAGGATCAGGAGTTTCTGCTCCTGTTGATATGTCGGATAAACTGAGACTATCTGCTGTAGACAGTCAAACTCTAGTGCTTATCTCAAATAGTAAGGTGATGTGAATTTTCTTGCCATATCCCATTAATATGTGAGTGCCACATCTACCCAGTTTATCCTGAGCTTTGTGATGCACGAAGCTAATTCTGTAACCCTGAATAAGGTAAAGCAAGTAATCAGAGATTTTTTTTTTTTTTTGCCAAGCCCCTTGCCACTTTGTGGTTTGAAAGCAGTTAATGTTGGCTGTATCTGTTTGAACTTCAGCAATTTTGTTTTCATAGAGGAAACTAATAGAACAACTGGAGGTGTTCAGGTAGGACCACATCTGATGATCTGGGTAACTACTTGAGTGATAGGGTACTGGGGGTTATGATGAGAAGGACAATGTCAAGAATTGGGTCACTAGTGGTGTAGTACAGTGGTGTGTCTGGGACAATAGTGTTTGGTGCCTTTGAGATATGTGATGGAATAGCGAACATTTTGTCTATAATATGATGAATGTGTGGTGCCTGTAAGGTGTTTTTCCTGTATAAAATTTTTTTTTTATATATTCTGTATTTCTTTAGCACAGCCTGTATTTATTACCATAACCAAGTACATTTGCATGCTTATCAATGACACCCATCACTTAACTGCCTTACACTCAGATTAGCTTTGCTTAACAGTTTTCATATACTTGATCAAGCATTTTTCAAGAAAATATTCTCAGACGTTATCATTTTTGTTATTTAGTTTCCAGTTTTCCTCTGAGCAAGATATATTTTTGCCAAACCCAGAGTCAACCTCCACTCAGTAAATGTGCCGACAGACTAATTTATAAACTAGTTATACAATTAGTAAAAATCTAAGGTTGGCAGTTAGCACAGAGGATTAAAGCTATAAGTTAACAAGATGTTTCCTGTGTTAGAGAGTATGATTTTCTCAGCCTTTGTTTTCTTATCATGAAATCTTGGCCAAGTCACTTAAGCAGATAGTGCTCTAGGGAAGTTAGGCCAAGTTCCACAACCGTCTCCTGGACTACATGCCTAGTATCTACCTATGAACACTCATGAGTTGCACATATAGTAACTAAGTTTGTTTTAGACTGCTATGCTTCTTTGATCTTAACATTACTGTTTCTTGTCTTTCCATGCAGTCTTTGCCCTTTCATTGAATGTTTTTCTTTTCTAAGTGCACCTTTCATCTTTATGTTCATAGATATTATAGTTTCATAGGTTCATAATCTATGAACCTATGAAACTATAATCTCATCTTTATGTCTTCATGTTTATGGTACATACAGCTTTGTACATAGCTTTGCATTTGAAAATACATTTCTATTCAGTGTCATCACAGAATTCCCTAAATTATAGTGAATATTCATAGCAATCATTAAAATGTTTATGTTTTTGTATGATCAGACACACACACACACACACACACACACACACACACACACACACACACTCACGCACACGCACACACACACACACACACACACACACACACACACACACACACACACACACACACACACACACATGCACATGCACACCATACCTCTCAACCTCATAGAACAAGACATGTGCACAAAGCCATAAATAACAGGGGACAAAGGATCAAAAATAGGGACAGTTTGTAAATATTGCTCTTACAATCTTAGAAAGTTGATACAATAACATGTTTTAAATTAGTGTGACTTTTCTAAATGGTATGAAGTTTAAAACTCAAATGCTTATCATTATTTTCCAACTTCAATCAGAACAGGACAAAAATATGGGGGAAAATCTGGAGATTCTGTGAAAATCTGGACAGTTGAAAGGTATCACACACACACATACACACACACACACACACACACACACACACACACACACACACACACACACACACACACACTGTAACACTTTTCCCTTGTCTAATGATGTAGATGAGAAGAGTATGAGTCAGTGATCCATATTAATGATATCCTTTGCAGTTCACCTTAGGTGGGTCTGCTTAATCAGTCCTATCTTCCCTGCTTCACAACATTTTCCAAGCTCACAATGCCAGCCCAGTTTTCTGTGAATATTTACTTTATACAGCCATTGAGACAGACTTGGTGATGCAGAGAGTATTGGTTTCAGTTCCCCATGTGACTGTATCACTGTGTATACAGGAGTGTAGTTGCTATCCCAGTTTGCACAGTAATAATCAGCATCATCCTCTGGCTGCACCGTGGAGATGGTTAAAACAGAATTTGTTGCAGAAGCATCTTTGGTTGTAGAGAATCGTTCAGGAACACCTTCACCCTTCCCTTTGATTGACTCTGAGTAGTAGTATAAAAGGAATCGTGGAGCTTTTCCAGGTTTCTGCTGGAACCAGTGAATATCACGCATGTTTCCTCCCCCCATAGTACAGGTAAGTTTAACAGTATCCCCAGGCGAAGCTGCCAGAGATGAAGGCTGAGTCAGCTGACGCTGGTCGCTGTAACCTAGAGAAATATTACCATAAGCGGGTACAAAAAACAGCATTACTTAGTTTGTTCTAACTATACACAGACAGTTGTTGAGAAAATAAGCAAGTTTAGAAATAGAAGTCAGGAAGCTTTATCAAAATGAAAAGGAACTCCTTACTTGGGCAGCATATTGCAACCAGAGTGAGAAAAGAAACCCAGTACATGGTGGGAAAACTTCTGGCAATCAAACTGCCGAGAGTCACACTGATTGCTGTTATTAATGCTCTGCTGTGTGCTTCTGAGAGCTCTGAAGAGCTGAACTCCACCCTTCATGCAAATTGTCTCTGGTTCTATTAGTTCATCCCAGAACAGACTGTACACTTACATAAATGTCAAGGAAACTACCCCATGATAGCAGATAAGGACACCTGTGGTCTTTCCTCCTGCTCATTTCACTCTGTAATGAATAAATTGTCCATTTTGTATAACCAGTAGACCGTCCACTCTTTTACTTCACTGAAACTCACTTATTACTGTTCTACACATTCTTGAACTCTTCCATTTTAGAATATTACATCTTTCAGTCTACAATGAATACTCTAATCTCTCTGTTGAAAAATAAACACTACATCACACACCACCTAGATATTTCTAATTAAAAATAATGACATGTATTTTTTTGTATTGAATTTCATAAACAATGCTGAGCTCCAACATCTTTTTCTAGTTCTCAGATGATTTTATGATGCCCCTACTTTTGAAGGATATAAAAGGTTATGGGTCCTGCACAATTCTGATTGCTTTACTTTGAAGTAATCTCATTCAGAACTTAGTGACTGGAATTCTGTAGTTATACGAACTACAATAGAGACAATCTGTGCAGCCTATATAAAATACTGCTCTACCATTCGTTATAACACACCACTTCTTAATTCACAGAATTGCAGATGCTTCAGACAACTTATCCATTGCTATAAAATGTAGCAGATGCATGCAATACACAGCTGTGCACAGGGAACCCACTCATACTAGTGTGTTGTTTGTAAGTGTTGTTCTCCTTATGGCCCATACCTATGTCAGCCATGGATGCTTTAGTCAGGTGTATTATGTGTGGCACAGTGAGATTCCACACATCTTATCACCCATACTGAACTATTCTTTGGTATGCACACCTATTAGGAATTGACAGAGCAGACTTTCCTTCAAGATGTCGTACAATATGCATGTGTGGTACATCTTTCTGTCTTGCACCCAGTAATTACAGTGGTCATTGACAACATTGAAAGTGTGGGTTTTATTCCTGCACTTGTAGCTTGTGGCTTATGTGTCTTGCAAACCTCTCAAATGGCCAGGATTGACCCTGAGTTCAACTCCAGGTTTAACACTGTCCCACCTGACCCTTCCAAAGGCAGTTTATTTTGGAAAGGTGTGGCGAATTCTCCTTATAGAATACCGGCAATCATTATAGTGATACATGTCTGTTCCTGCAGAATATATATAATAACTTAAACTCACATAGTCTGGCAATGTCACAGATTAATGTTGCTAATATTTTAAAACTGTTTCTGATTACACCTGCTTCTGTCAGCAGTTATCCATGAGTCTACTGCTATATCTGCATGATTGGTTGTGAGGTACACTGACATTTCAGTCATAGTTCTTTTTAATATCTTCTTTTATATTCCCTTCCTTTATATATTTTATATTGTATTTAATTTTATATTAATATATTCCCTTCTGTTTAATATTTTCACAGGCCAACTCCACCTAGCTACCTCTAAAGCTGATATTGTCCAATATGCTGATGAAACAACTCTCATATGCTCTGGACCCAACATCCAACTTCTTCAACAAAAAGCGCAAGAAGCCTTCTCTGAAATAGAGAACTGGTTTAACAACTCACAAATTATACTAAATCCCAAGAAAACACAACTAATGCTACTCCACCCTACTGAAACCAGCAACCTGACCTTCTCTATACTCTGCCAACAAAACCCAAATCACCCCTGTCTAACTTCTAGGAGTTACCATTGACCAGCAACTCAAATTCACAAAGCACATATTAACAACCATCACTAAAGTCCACAAAAAGCTAGGATGTTCTTCATCTCACATTGCTGCAGTCCTGACACTCGGGTAGTCCGCTGTCCCAGTCGGCCCGAATACCAAAGTATAAGGCTGACGTCGGTCAAGGCGCATTAGTCTGACGTCAGGACGTCAGGGTACAAATGCGCATGACCGACGTCATTTCCCCAGTCTTTTTTGCCGCATGGTCCGATGCAGAAGCAGTTTTGCAAGTGCAGGTTGGCGTTCTGAGATTTTCCGAAGTCGGAGTTTCAGACCGAATCAAAGTTGGCTAAGTACCCCGTTGGGGAATATTTTGGTTTTTTTCTTGCCTCAGTATTTTACCGGATGTCAGAAAAAGTGAATAACTGTATTTCTTGTGGGAAACAGATACCTCATAGGGATTACCATACCTTGTGTATACCTTGTTTAGGGCCTGAGCACGACGTTGTTGGCTGTCGCTCTTGTGCTAGGTTTAACAAACGCACTATAAAGAGAAGATTAGATTGTGCCAGGTTAGTTTTTGGGAAGCGGTGTAATTATAAAATGCCGTCGGATGCTCCGACGCTTCGTCAAAAAGCGCAAGGACAAAGGCAAAGCCTAGGCTGGAAGAACCGTCCCGGACGTCGGTTCTTTAGAGGGCTCGGTGGAGCCAGAGGTTCAGCCAGAAATTTCTTTGGAATCCCAGGGAGAGACTTTATTATTGCAAGATGTGACCTCTCAGGAGGTAGGCCAGGCGGAAGGGGCTTCTCAGGTAGCTGTTCTTCCCTCCCTTCCTAAGGTGGTTAGGCCCTCCCCTGCTGTTTCCAAGGCTTCTCCCAGGGGCAGGCCAGGTTTTGTTTCAGGTGTTACTCCTAGTTCTTCAGGGTCTGTGCCTAAGAAGCATATGCTTAAGATGGCAGAAGATTTGATTACAATGATTAGAGGTTCTATGCCCCTTCCTGATAAGAGGCCTAGGGTGGAACCTGAGCTTGGGAGTTTTGAGCAGTGTTCGGATGCTTCTGAGTCTTCGGCTGAAGACTTGCAGGAGTATTCCCCTTACTGTGATTCTGATGTAGATGATTCTACTCCTTCTGCTTCTCCTCCTGAGGATTTTTCATTTTCAGAGACTCTTCATTCCATGAGTGAGCATTTTAAATGGGAAGGTCAGGATTTCTCTGATTCCAGGAAAAGGCTTAGGGAATTTTTGTTTCTACCCCAGCATAGGCCTTTAGCTATACCTCCTGTTCTAGATGTGGTGGAGGATGTTTTTGCAGAGGCTTCTCTGAACCCTGATTCTTTGCCTCCTGCTCCAGTTAAACCGGATAGATATTATAGGGTGCCTGAAGCTCATAAGTATCTTTTAAGAGTCCTAGGGCAGACCCAGAAACTGTTTCACAGGGGCCTAAAGGTGTTAAGGCTTCTGTTGTTAAAAATCCTGTTCCTCCAGATAAAGAGGCAAGGGCTTTGGATAGATGGGGAAAGAAAGTGTATACTTCTTCCACTTTGGCCATGAGAGCTTTGAATTGCCAGTTTCACATGTTGAAATACCAAAATTATCTTCTTTCACAATTAAAGTCTAAGGTAGATGCTTTGGCAGAAGGTATTGAGTGTAAAGAGTTGCAGGATTTAGTTCATGTTTCTGAACAGGTGGGTAAGCATTCTTTGCAATGTGGTTTTGATGCTGTGCAGGCCTCTTCAAGGGTGGCTGCCACTGGTTCGGTTCTTCGCAGGCACGCCTGGCTGAGGGATCAGAATTTAGCTGAGCATGTGAAGACAAGGATTTTAGATGCTCCTTTACAATCTGATGTGTTGTTTGGTCCGCCTGTTGAAGCAGTTTTAAAGAAAATGGAAGACAAGGCTAAGTCTATGCAGACTGTTAAAGATTTTTTGCAGGTTCAGCCTCCAAGTTTAGTAGAAATTGGCCTACCAAGGGGTGGACATATCCTGCTTATGATTCCCAGTCTAGGGGTAGGTCTAGACGTGGTAGGGGCAGAGCTCAAGGTTCTTTTAGGCCTAGAACAGGAGTTCACCTGCTCAGTCTTCTGGTGAGGGCAGGGGTCAGTCCTTTCGTAAACAGACCCAATGACCTGCCTTTTCAGCTGCCAGAATCTTCTCGTCTGGCAGCACCTTTGGGAGGAAGGTTGGCACTTTTCAAAGAAAACTGGAGTTTAATTACCCAAGACAGATGGGTTCTGGATATCATTCACCACGGTTACAGGTTTTATTTCCATACCTTGCCTCCTTTCAAAGGCATGCCAGACATTCCTCCTCAACAAAGGAAAGAGGCTCACAAGCAAATTTCTCTGTTACTCCAAATAGGGGCCATTCAGCCGGTTCCTGTGCCAGAAAGGGGCCTAGGATTTTATTCACGCCTGTTCCTACTACCAAAAAAGGGGAACACGTGGAGACCAATTTTGGATTTATCTATCCTCAACACTTATCTGGACATTCCCAAGTTCAAAATGTTGACGTTACAACAGCTTTTACCTCTGTTGGGCAAGGATCACTGGATGGTAACTTTGGATCTCAAGGAAGCTTAACTTCATGTTCCTATCAGGCTAATTTGCAGGAAGTATCTGCGTTTTCGAGCTGGAAATTCTCATTATCAGTTCTCTGCATTGCCCTTTGGCTTATCTACTGCGCCCAGAGTATTCACAAAAGTTCTGGCTCCAGTGATAGCTTTCTTCAGGCTAAAAGGAATACAAATCTATCCTTATTTGGACGACTGCCTGATTCTGGCTCAAGAAAGGGACGTGCTTCTTCAGCATTTGGAATATGTGATAGCAGTGCTAAGATGCCTAGGGTATTCTGTGAACGAAATAAAGTCTAGTCTAGTACCCTCTCAAGACATGTGCTTTCTGGGTGTGAGACTGAATACAGCAACCCAGATGGCCTTTTTAACCCCGGACAAACAAAAGAATCTTTCTCTTTACTTCCATCAACTATCTCATCAGTCCGGGCTGACTGCAAGGACAGTCCTTCAAGCCTTAGGGTTCATGGCATCTTGTATTCTGGTGCTTCCCAATGCCAAACTGCATATGAGGAAGCTGCAATGGTATCTCAAAATGTATGGACACAGCACTGCCAGGATTTGGACACTGTCATTCAAATAATACCTTGCATTCAAAAGGAATTTTTGTGGTGGGCTCAGGAATGTCACCTAAACAAGGGACTCTCTGTGACCCGGCCAGAGGCGAGTCAGATTCTAACGACAGATGCCTCAGACACAGCTTGGGGAGCTCATCTGAATGGAAAGTGGATACAAGACAAGTGGCCTGCCAGACTGCAGCACCTGCATATCAACATGAAGGAGATGTTAGCAGTCCAGTTTGCATTAATGGCTTTCAAGGATTTACTTCTTCCAGGGCAGGTGTTGATTCTAACAGACAACACAACTGTCATGTGGTACATCAACAAACAAGGGGGAACACATTCTTATCCTCTATGCAGGCAAGCAATGATTTTATGGGAGACTGCGCTAAGCTTGCAACTGAATCTTCAAGCAAGGTTTCTGCCGGAGCACAGAACTCCTTAGCAGATGTGTTAAGCAGGCAAATCATGGATCCCCACGAGTGGAAACTGGATCTTCATGTATTTCAGAAATTGACAGTGTCATGGGGAACTCCAGACATAGATCTGTTCGCTTCTCCACTAAACCACCAGCTGCCAAAGTTTTGCACAAAGGTTTCATCACACAGCTTGGAAAGTGGATGCTCTTTCTTTCAGTTGGAAAAATCTTCATGTGTATGCCTTTCCACCTCTGCCTCTCCTCCCAAAGGTACTCCTAAAGGTCAGACAAGACAAGCCAAGGATGATTTTAATAGCTCCAGATTGGCCTCAGCAGCACTGGTACCCATTACTGAGGAGTCTGGTAAGGAAGCCTCCATGGCCTTTACCCTTGATTCCACACCTGTTGTCTCAGAGGGACGGTCATCTACTCAATGTCAAGCTTCACTCTCTTCATCTAACAGCCTGGCATATTCTGTTTTGAACCATAGCAGGTCTCAGCTTCCTCAACAGGTTTTGAATGTGATTATGGAAGCCAGAAGACCTAGTACAAGGAAGGTGTAAAATGGAAGAGATTTTTATTTTGGAGTGCAGCAAAGGATTTGGATGTTTCTGAGCCAAATTTGAGTGTGGCTCTTCAATATCTTACTGAGTTACTGGACAAAGGTTTGTCTTTCTCTTCCATTAAGATTCATGCTGCAGCAATTTCAGCTCGCTATGATTGTGACCCACCATTGTTTTCTCATCCTTTGTTCAAGCAATTTCTTAGAGGGGCAAAGAATATAAGACCCCCACGTAGAGCTCCTACTCCTGCTTGGGACCTCAATTTTGTGTTGGAGAAACTCACTCTACAACCTTTTGAGCCTGCAGCTACTGCTGACTTGAAATATTTGTCATGGAAGACTGTTTTTTTGTTAGCCATTACCTCTGCAAGAAGGGTGTCTGAATTGCAGGCCCTTATGGCGGTGGAGCCTTTCTTGATTTTCCATAAGGATAGGGTATCTTTACGTACTAATCCTTCTTTTATGCCTAAAGTGGTTTCTAGTGTGGCTTTAAACCAAACTATTCATTTGCCTACTTTTTATGCAAATCCCCAAAATAAGGGGGAAAAGATTTTGCACACTTTAGATGTACACAGGCAGTTGCGTTATTATTTAAGCAGGACTAAGGATTTTAGGCAGTCTCAGCAGTTGTTTGTTTCTTTTGCTTTGAGTTCTCAGGGCAAGCCTGTGTCAAAACAAACTATTTCTAGGTGGATTGGGTTTTGCATTGCTTTTTGTTACTCCCATCATGGCAAGGAGATTCCGGCTGGGATTAGGCCTCATTCCACAAGGGCTACTGCCATGTCTACAGCATTTCTAAGGGGGGTGGCAACTAAGGATATTTTGGAGGCAGCTACTTGGAGTTCAGTGCATACTTTCTCTAAGCATTACCACCTTCCTCTCTACTCTAAATCTAGGGCTGGTTTTGCCACTGCTATTTTACAGGGCATGTTGGCAGCTCCTGCTTCTTTGTGATTTGCCATCCTCCATTTCCTCTGCTTTGGGATTCTACCCAAGTGTCAGGACTGCAGCAATGTGAGATGAAGAACATAGTACAGTTTTGTACCTACCATAAATGTAGATGTTCGAAGATCCACATTGCTGCAGTCCAACCTCCCTCCTTCCCCTCTGTGTTTAGGGGTGGTTGTGTGGGTGGGATTGTACCTTTCTGACTTTGTATATATTGTACATATTTTTGGTACAGGGGTGTTTGGTGTGTTGTTGTTTTTTGGTTTGGCCTTATCTTTTTAGGGTCTTCTGACATCTGGGGCAAGAAAAGACTGAGGAAATGACGTCGGTCATGCGCATTTGTACCCTGACGTCCTGACGTCAGACTAATGCGCCTTAACCGACATCAGCCTTATACTTTGGTATTCGGGCCGACTGGGACAGCGGACTACCCGAGTGTCAGGACTGCAGCAATGTGGATCTTCGAACATCTACATTTATGGTAGGTACAAAACTGTACTTTTCCTCTATTGCAGTAAAAGTTATCTAATCACCAAATCTTGAATTGCAATAGCCAGGACCCACTCTACTTTATACATCCCCTATTCTAACTAATCTTTACAAAACTGACCTTAATAACCTGTCCATCTGTTACAACAAAATTGCTAGATTCGCTACCAATGCAAATCACAATCCCACCACTGCCTTTCCCTACAAGCCTTGCACTGGCTTGAATTTCCAAACCTATTAAGGTACCATCAACTCAAGCCTAGCTCATCTAATTCTGTACTCTCCCGAGAAAACCCCTGACTAGACTGGCATGCTGAATTTCTACAATTCAAATAGAAATCTTCAGTCCTCCAAGAAAGCCTTAATCAAAACCATCACATGCAAAAACAACTCTGGGGAATCACTATTTGCCATTGAAATAGCAAAAGTATGGAACAACCTTCCCCCTGACCTCAGACTACAAAATTCCACACCCTCCATCAAAAGCCTACTTAAAAAATACCTCTTCACCAACCATTTATCCAACTGTAATTGATCCCCCTGAAGCCTCATCCATGCACTATTTCTACACCCCATCTGTCCTGGACAACACAAACAACACGCTGCAACTATACCTATTCATGTGTGAGCAATAACCTATATATGAATGTGTCTGTGTGTGTGTGTGTGTGTGTGTGTGTGTGTGTGTGTGTGTGTGTGTGTGTGTGTGTGTGTGTGTGTGTGTGTGTGTGTAAGATATATATATATATATATATATATATATATATATATATATATATATATACTCTTGCATATATATTTGCTTGAATGTATATATGGAAACTTAAACATTTATACACTCTTATTCAATTGCGAAATATCTTGCAGTGGTCTACCAGGTTCTTATCTACTCTCATTGTATATTTTGTACACTTGTATTGTCAAGCAAGAGGGGTAATATCCTCCTATTGTATAATAACTGCTGTAAAGTCAACAATTTGTATGCTACTACTCTGTAATGTCTGTGTTGTAAAGTGTTCTTCTCTTTGTAAACTTATGGAGCTTTTCTCCCCAGGACTCCACTGAAAACGAACACTTGTTGCCAGTCAAACTATCCTGGCAAACAAATGTTAAATAAAATAAATAAATATTCAAGCAAGTAATTTTGCAGATCTTCACAATATGCACGTACCCTCTATTGTGTATACAATCTTTACTAAATGTCCCCTCCAGTGAGCATGTCAGTGATGTTTATATCACAACCTTTCATTTGCATTGACGTGTAACCTTGTCTGATGGTCACATATATAATATTGTGTGTGATGGTATACATAGGCTCACACAGGAGGTGTAAATAGCAGTATGCACTGCACATATGTGCTTAATGTTGTAATACTGAAGTGTCTTGGAAGTGTGCATACATTGACATATATCTTGCGGACATTGACATATTTTATATGCCCTCTTTCATCATTAATATCATTCATGTCTGTGGTCATTTTAATAAGTACAACTTCCCTGCCTGGTGTACTTATGTTTCATTGTATTTGCCCTTACCGTTCACCCCACGTCTATTATTTCAGTCTGCAGATACTTGTTGTACTGTACATTGCACTGAGTACACTTTTCTATAATGTGCTAATACTGCAGCTATTGTAGTATTTTCCCTACTGATAGCCATTGTGGCTGTCTGTGCAATCTCACTCTGTAGGTTTGCCTGTAGGCAAACTTGCATGCATGCATGTTCATTCTGTGTTTGTGCTGCTCTGCACAGTTTTCTGGCCAGCAGTACCATTGCTGGCCATGAAATGTTGCGCATGTTCTTTCTGTGTTTGTGCTGCTCTGCACAGTTTTCTGGCCAGCAGTACCATTGCTGGCCATGAAATGTTGCGCATGTTTTCTGTGTTTGTGCTGCTCTACACAGTTTTCTGGCCAGCAGTACCATTGCTGGTCATGAAATGTTGCTTGTATTCACGTAAGCACCATGTACAGTATGCATATGTGGCTAGCACTGCTGTTTGTTGCTCAAACTCATAAACTCCATGTAGGATTTGTGCAAGGCCTACATGGAGTTTATTGAATCCCCAGAATACTGAAGGCAAATGGTGGTATAAGGAATAATCCACTGTATTCTTGACAATAGGATGCAGTTTATTAGCAGCTCAGAAACGTAATCTTGTACAGTAATTACCAGGGAACTACAATTCACTAAAAGGTTTAACACAGCAACATGTGTTGCATCAACGTGAATTTTCTGAACAACAAGAGCTATAAAGCTATTTATAGTGCCAGTATCGACTGACTGTAATGTTTAATGCCAGTGGTATCAGTACAGATGTGAACTTTGCCTGCATTAACTGAGTGGGAAAGGAAATGTTACCAGTTGCTGATGTTAAAATCTACAGTATTGCCAAACAGGATATTTCCATTCCTTTCCTGATCACAGTCAATGCAGGCAATGGGATACAATCTCTTAAACCATGACTAGATTAGGAAAAGTGGTAGCTTTAAATGAGTCTATATTGGACACCTTGGGGTAGAGGTACAACTTTCACTGCATTTGTCTCTTACCTAGATTTGGGAAATCTGAGCAGTTTTATTTTACTTATTTATTTATTTTCATAGGTTCATAGGTTCATACTAGGCTATCTGCCCTAGGGCATTTATAAGCCTAGCCAGAGTGTGTGTGGCTTTCGCCACCCCTTGGGATGAGAATACTACGCCCATTTAGGGTTTAGTTTACTGTGCCTCTGTCTAGTAGTGACACAGAGATGACCCCCAGGGTAAACCTACGATCTCCCATCCACTCGTCAAGATTTCTCTTGAAGAGAGTTAGTGAGGGGCTCTGCCTAACATGGACTGGGATTCTGTTCCAAAGAGTAGGGAGCCTCTGGGTTATGAATCTGTCCCTCCAGCACATCCTATTTATTTCTGTGTTGAGGTTCAAATCTCTTGCTCTCGTGGCTCTGATGGATTTGGATTTTCTGAGGTGGAGCATGTCCATTAATTCCGGATTGGACATGGCCTTGTACGTCAGGCATAGATCACCTCTGAGTAGGTGGTAGGCGACTGAATAGAGCTGGAGTTTCTTCAGCCGGACAGCATATGACATATGTTTGAGACCCTTTATCCTCTTGGTGAGGAACTTTTGGGGTCTTTCCAACTGCTGCAGGTGTCGGGTAAGATACATCCCAAATGGGGCATTGTACTCAATCATGGGCCTGATAAGAGAAGAGTACAGGGGAAAAATGACCTCTCTTGATCTAGATGTGAATCCCTTCATGATAAGGTGGGCAATATAGAAGGTCTTCCTAACCACCTTGGCAATGTGAGTGTCAAATGAGAGGTTACTGTCAACTTGGGTCCCTAGGTCCCTGATTACCTCTTCCGTACTTAATGGATTACCACCTATGTGGTAATTTGTGAGTACCTTGTTTTTCCCAAAGGGTATGACTATACATTTTTTGGTGTTCAGTTTAAGGCCATGGCTCTGGCACCAATTATCCGTTTCTATGAGGCCTCTCTGAAGGATGCGTGTGTCCGCTGGAGTATCAATTATGGCACCCAGTTTGCAGTCATCTGTGAACTTTGTCAGCCACAATCCTCCTATGTTTGCTTGCACCTCGGAAAAATAAATGCCGAACAAGAGGGGTCCCAGGACTGAGCCCTGTGGGACACCGCTTGTGACTGGCTTAGAGTCTGACATGGCTCCAGCAATTCTGACCTTATGGGTTCTGTCCTTGAGCCAGTTTGCAACCGATCTTGTGACATATGGGTTTACATTTAAGCTGGTGAGTTTGTCTATGATGCCAGAGTGGGGTATTGTGTCGAAGGCTTTTGCAAGGTCAAGATAGGCTGTGTGAGCTGCCTTACCCTCATCAATGGCCTTAGTGACTGTTTCAAAAAAGTCGACCAAGTTCAAAAGGCAGGATCTGCCCTTGTCAAAGCCAAATTGGGTAGGATCCAATGTCTGTAGGTCCCCAATGTCTTTGTTTATGAGTTCCATAATGATCCTTTCCATAGCTTTGCAGACCAGGCTCATCAAGCTTATGGGGCGGTAATTTCCAGGGTCCGTAGAAGCACCGCCTTTGTGGAGTGGGACCACTGTTGCTGTACGCCACTCTTTGGGTACGTATCCTGTAGTAAGGCTAAGATTAAACAGCAGCCTTATGTGCGGGTTTAGTTCCTCTTGGAGTTCATGTAGCACGCAGCCCGGGACACCGTCCGGTCCCATTGATGCTGTGTTTTTAGCTTTGGTGAGGGCGGCTCTCACCTGGGCACCTGAGATGTTAGGGAGGCTACACTCTGCTGGGATAGATATTTCTCCTTTTGGGGGGGAGGGGGCGGAGAAATTTGCACTGAACCTGTCTGCCAGAATGTTGGCAATGTCTGTGTGTTCAGTGTATTTTGTGTCATTTTGGACTAACTCTGAGCATATCTGGGAGTTTCCACCCAGGTTTCTAACATAGCTAAAGAAGGCCTTGTGATTGTCTTTTGTGTCTTTTGCGATTTTTCTCTCAAAGTTGGCCTTGGATGATTTTATGAGTGATCGTAGTTTTTTGCTAGTACTGATCAGAGATGCCTTCCCTTTTAGGGATTTTGCTCTGTCATGTAGTAGCTTCCTCCTCCTGTTGTAAAGTTTGTTAATGGCTGGGGTCCACCAGACAGGGCGCCTGCCTTTGGGGAATGGGTCTTGGTTTTATTAGGGATTGCATGATCCATGCATTCTTGAAGGTGCCCGTAGAAGGCATTTATAAAGGATTCAGCGGTGTGGGTTGTGGTTTCCACTGGCCCAGGGGCCTTGAAGGATACCACTTCAGTCTTAAGAAGTGTGAAGTCGGCTTTTGAGAAGTTCTTCACTGTGGTCTTTTGTGCAGGGGGTGGGGACGGGATGTGGATTTCCAGTGAGATTAATTTATGGTCTGATCTCACCAATGAGGGGTATACTTTGTGTGTGGAGCATTTTGTCCCCATGTTTGTGATGATCAGGTCTAGTATATTATCTCCTCTTGTGGGAGTGGTGACTAGTTGTTCCATCGCATTTGAGTTTATGAATTCTAGGAACCTTTGGGCTAGGGTGTTGGGGCTTGAGTAATGTTCCCAGTCTATGTTTGGGTAGTTGAAGTCTCCCAATATGATGGTATTTGGAGAGACATTCATACTCTCCAGTGTCTTCAGGAAGGCTGAGTGGGGTTCCTGAGTTTGAGAGGGTGGTCTGTAGCATGCTACAACCTGTAGGGCAGTTTTGCCTATGGTTAGTTGCACCTGGATGGTCTCCGATGCTTTGTGCGTTGCCAATAACCTGGAGGTGTGGGTATCTTTGATGAAAATGGATACTCCCCCTCCTTTTGTGGTTCGGTCCAAGTTTTGGGGCCAGAAAGCATGATATGAGGTAAAACCTGGTAGTGCTGGGGTGCTCTCAGGAGCCTTGAACCAGGTTTCAGTCACTGCACAGACATCGATGTTCTCCATACTGAGGAGGGCTTCGAGAGCGTGCATCTTGAGGTTTAGACTTCTGGCATTGAGCAGCATTACCCTTTTTTTTCACTTGTGTTTTCTAGGAAGGTGAGTTTGTCTTTTGAGCCTTGCCTAAAAAAGGCACTATGGGGGTGGCAAGAGCCTTGGCCAATATCCGGAAGCCCAGGGGTGACAGGTGCAAGCCATCCCTTGCGAAGCAGCGTGGCTTGTCAAGCATGTCATCCCAAGCAGACAGACATTGGATCCCCTTAGAATGACACCAGTAATTAAGCCAATTGTTAAACCTGATCATTTTGTCTTTGTACTGTGGCATCATTCTTGGTGAGGGTAAGATGCTGCTCAGGGTCAGGGTCATACTGGCCTGGGCTACATAATCAGAGAGCTCCTCTATGTCTCTTTTCATGTAGTCCAGGGAGGTACATCTCAGGTCATTCACACCGGCATGGACAATGACTGAGTCATATTTGTACTTGCTTTGGAGTGACCTGAGTGCTTGTGTTATGTGGTGGATTCTAGCGCCCGACAGGCAGCTTACTGTAACCTTTTCCTTGTTCAGTCTGGTGAGCGGGATGTCAGTGTGTCTGACTATGGAGTCACCTATTACAAGTGTATCTGGCATGTTGTTTGGCCTTAAGGGCTGTGACTGTTTAGCACACTGACTTTGTGAACTATGTGTTGCATGTGCTATGTCTTGAGGTAGTGGTCATTTGGGTGTCTGCTTTGGAGGCCTCTGTTGTTTTGGTAGATTTTTAATCAGAGCCTCCGAGTATGTTTTTGTGTGTTTATGTGTTTGGTTTGCAGTTGTGATAGGTCTATGTGAGACTGGGTTTGTGGTGTGCGTGGTTACCTTCTCTTCCTGACTGGTTTTGCCAGTACTGAGTTGAGAGAGCTCAGCCTCCAGTTTGGCTATATAGTTGCATCTCTCACATATATTTGTATTTGTTGGGAGGAGGAGAGGGTTGTCTGTGTACATGAGGCAATTGTAACATTGCCTCAAGATTCCCAGATTCACCAGCTGAACAGGAGAGGACGCCAGCAACTGACCCTTCGACATGCTAGAATAATGTAAAGAATTGCTGTGTAACTGAGTCAGAAAGGACCTATAGGGAAATGGGTACTCAAGGGGATTTAGGTGAATGAAGTACTTTCTTTTTGTTTAAGAGTGCTTTACCTGTATAAAAATGCTTTAGGAGCAAGTGCTGGGCTTTTCAGATAGAGAATAGACTATTTAGATTGCAAGTAGAGCAGTTCTAAGGGAAAAATTGAAGATCAGACTTTGCGGAGCCAGAAATACTTTAAACTTGATTAACCGGCGCTACCCAATGCTGCTCTATGAGCAACTTTGAGCAAAAGCGCGCTAAAGCGGCCTTTATAGCAGGGGGTTGAAAAGAGCTAGGAAATGGCCCAAAACGGCCAATAAACTACAAGTTGCTGGGCTGGAACCACTACTTAGGGACAAATAGGCTGCTCAGTGCTCCCCACTCCCACTGGTGAACAAAGAAGCTTCCTCTTATCCAAATAAGGATATAGACAACACAGGAACTATGACACAGCCCAGGGATCAGCAAAATCTGAAGACTGGACTATTCTAGTTCAGTAAAGGTGGGAAAACAAGGATATTTTTTTTTTTTTTTTTGTTTTTTTGTTTCAAACAGACAAAAAGATACAGTAACAAACAGTAAATGCTTTAAATCGGCTAGCGCACTTGAGTGTGTTAGCCTAACAGTTAAATTAAGCAAAAACAAACTTTTTAAAGTGCAAACAGTTCAGAAACAAACACATTTGTTGACTGGGCTAGTTTAACTGGATATATGTCCATTTTCAGTAGAGGCCCGGGGAGAAAAGCTCCACTACAGATAATAGTAACATCAGGTACAGTACATGTTTAAGACTAGAATGCTAAATTTTAACATAGCAGTTTAGTAATCATATAATTGACATTTATTTAAAAGGAAATAAAGACAAGTATTTATAAGGTAGAGACATGTTCATACAGTGGAGAGCTTGCTAATCAAGTTCAAACTCTGTAGTAGCTTCTAAGAAAGATTAAGTTACTACCGACTTTAGTTAGCTTACAGCTCATACTCTCCAAGCTTAATGAAAATGTGGACATATTGCAGCTGTAGTGAGATCTGTATACAGTGAATATGAAAGGAAGGAGATTATTAGTCTGAGTTGGTGCATGGGCATAGCCAGTGGTTTTAAGGTATTATTCAAGTTGCTTTTTGAAAAGTAGTGCAGAGGAAAGAGATGAAAGTTCACTGGGAAGCAGGCTCCAGGTTTTCCCCACAGTGTTGGAGAACAGTGAGTCCCCAGCCTTGTTGTTGGATGTATGTATGGATACTAGTAATTTATTTGCTGAGTGTAGGGTTGTAAGATTTTTGTAAGGGGTGATAAGGCTGGTGAGTATTGAAGTATTACTAGGAGGATGAAGGGTCTTGTGGGTGATAATAAGTTAGTGAAATAGAAGTTGATTATGGAGTTCTAGCCATCCAAGCTGTTTTAGATTGTGACAATGGGGGGGGGGTTCTAAATGGGTAGCTAGTGGCAAATTTGAGAATGTTATTATAGGAGGTTGCCAGTTTGTTGAGGTTGTTTTTAGATAGATTGGTATAAATGGGTGAGGCATAGAGGAAGGTAGAGATAAGATGGGTGTGGGCAATAGTAGTTCTAGCTATTGGAGTAAGGAAGGGTTTAATCCTGTAAAGGGAGCCTAGCTTTCTGTTAACTGATTTTATTGTAGTGTTGATGTGTGTATGAAAGTTAAGGTTGTGGTCTGTTGTTACTCCTACTCTACTCAGCGAATACATGAAAAACAATTACATGCGTTTTTCATGTATTCACTGATAAGACAAGTAGGACCAACTGGTGAAGCTGCATGTGAAAATAGGAAACTGATATTCCATTAAAGAAAGATGACAGAAGTGTCATCTTTGGGTCATAGAGGGGGTTGTGATAAGATTCAGCCATGTCCTGCCAAGGCGGGGACTTTCCAGGCAAGACCTATGCAAAGAAAGATGACAGAAGTGTCATCTCTGGGTCATAAAGGGGGTTGTGATAAGATACAGCCATACCTTGCCAAGGCGGGGACTATCCAGGCAAGAACTATGCAAAGAAAGATGACAGAAGTGTCATCTCTGGGTCATAAAGGGGGTTGTGATAAGATACAGCCATACCTTGCCAAGGCGGGGACTATCCAGGCAAGACCTATGCCTATTACCAAGGATGCAAATTCAGATGGCCTGTTAAAACAAGAAACTGGGCAGTCTGCAGAAAAGGCTGGAACAGCATCTCAAGCTTCATTTTTGGAAGATGTCTCAAGAGAACTAATTTTTGAGCCAGGAAGGAGGAAAAGATGCAAGGAAGCATGCAAGTGAAGGTATCATCTAGATGTGACATGCAAGTATGTGCTTCATTTTATAATTTATTTTTTTTTAAAGTTGTGGGAAAATGTGTAAAATGTATTTACAAGTGCGTTAAAGCTTGCAACTGAGTTTTTCTAATAAGAGCAGTTAATGTATAAAAAATGTACAGCAAATGTTGCAAAATACTTAGAAAGATTGCACTGGAGAAGAAATTATTCTGCTGTACAATTGCAGGCAGTTAACTGAAAGGTATTGCAACATTTTTCCTAGGGATAAGACCACTAGGCTGTAGCAGGTCTTAAAAGGTAAAACTGAAGAAGTAGCATTTTTCTGAATGAAGAACCGAAGCAGAAGCACACACACACACACACACACACACACACACACACACACACACACACACACACACACACACACACACACACACACACACACACACACACACACACACACACACACACACACACACACACACACACACACACACACACACACACACACACACGCACACACACACACACACACACACACACACACACACACTTTTATACACAGCTAAACTAAGTGGGTCGCTTCCTGCTCCTGAAGGCATTAAGCAATTTACCTAAACTGCTTTTTCTAATTGCTTAAATTTTTAAATCTTTCAGATGAGGATCTGTTGTTTCATTTGACTAACACAACCAGCACCATTGACTGATTTACTGCACTGAAAAATAGTATGGAAGAACTGTGCTTAGTGTATGCCTCCCAGTTGACTCACATATTCATAAGTTCATGGCTGGTTATTAGGCTCTTGGCCCAAAAGCCATTTTAAGCCTAGCCAAGCTTACCCCAAATTACCAAAATATTGCTGAGTGTGTCAATACCCCAAGAATTTTAGGTACTTACGTATTATCGCAACCACATTTGGAGGATAAGAATCGGCTATTTTCCAAGCCATAGTCGTGCCAAGAAATGTACTTAAAAAAAAATACTCAAAATATATGTAAATACAACAAGATTGGTAGAAACATCCCGTTGCTTTTAATACACACAAGTGGTCCAAAACTGTGTGAAAATCAGTGAAGGTACACAGTATGTTTTAAAACCGTTAAGTACTGCCACATTTTAAGTAAGACAGGAGTGCCAACACTCCTGTCAACTCTCCAGCTTTTCCCAGAATGACCAAATTTTTGTGTCATATCTTATAAAATGTGTGGCTTCCTGGCACAAGGCAGGATGGTTAAAAAAGCTTCACTGTCAGTAACACTTGTAAGCTGTCGTTTCGGAAAAGAAAAACTCCGACTCCACCACAACGACACTGACAGCTCTAAACCCCAAAGAAGCATATACGCTTCTCGCTGTTTCACATGGACTCAGATGTACTCTTAACTCTGATATGTGGAAAGCGGCACTTCTTTATGGAAATCCTACATTTTGCAGGATAAGCTCTAACTTATCGCTAGGAGTACGGCTTTCAAAACAGTGTGGTTGCATTACAGTCATTTAAAAGACTTTATATTTTAAAGTTTGCACTGTATTTGGCTTGGCTTGTGTTTTCTTTTTCTGATTGGTGTGTTTGGTAGCGTACATAGATGGAAAGGTGTAGGATTACTAAAATTACTTGCCGTTTTCTTATGGAGTTTGTTATCTTAAAAACGCTGAACAAAGGAGGGGTAGGATTATTAAAATCACTTGGTGTTTTCTGAGGGAGTTCGTTATATTAAAAAAGTTCAACAAAATTTAAAACATTACTGTTTTATAAATTTCTCAAAGTGATGTTTACACAAGCGCATTATGACAACCATGCACTGTTAGCATTCATGCCATTCTAAGCAACACGTTATTTGACTGAGAATGGAATATTGCCATGAATGCTGACAGTATGTGGTTGCGATAATACGTAAGTACCGAATTTTATAATATAACTGCACACATTAAGCATTCACAAACTGCCCCTGCCCATTTGGGACCTAGGTTCCAAATGAGGGGTAAATTTGTGATTTCCCATCCATTGGATTAATTTAAATTTGAATATGGTTAGGGGCTTATTGCAACATGTTCTCCTAGAGATCAGGTGGAATGTACCTTTCTCCAGACATGGCTGTGTTGCAGCCATTTTCACACTGCTTCTCTTTGTATTTCTGCCTACGGACTATTTTTACTCTGCACTAGTGAGTTCATATATGTTTATCATGTTCTCCTGTTATTTTTCACAAAGGATGATAATGAAGACAATGACTAGTAAATCTCTTAACCAACTTTAGTTAGAAGATTTTTAACTCGGTTAGACAGACTTTTTATGCAATGTATTTAAAATGATAATTTTAGGTTTCTTGGCATAACTGTCTTTTACACTACATATTTAATTCAAATCTGTGCAATGAAGACTCATCAATTTTTATTTGTTTATTAATTGATATACGGATATTTACTGTTATATAGTGATTCTACTGGCATCAGACTGACTAAGCCAGCCACTCAGCTGTAAAACAACAGTTATCTTTTGCTTCCCTTATTTGTAACAGTGTGTGTGTATGTATTTCAATACAGTAGTTGATTCAAACTGCTGTTACTTTGAATAAGTTAGCACTGAGGAGTTGCATTCAGACTAATGCTTGACAGGACCTAGGGTGGGTAGGATGTATATCTCTCCTCTGTTCTGTGCCTTTTCAGTGTGGAGCTTATTCGGGTGTAGATGATGTGGCTCCACAGCTCAGGCCCACAGTGCATATTTTCCAAATGCTCTTATGGATAAACCACTTATTCTATTAGCAATAATGTATATTTATAGATATTTACATTTTATTTCTCTTACTTCTTGTTGTAATTTAAAATTATTTATTGTTACAGTATAGTGGATCAAAAGACCACAGCTCTGGAATGAGAGACCATTTTCTTGGTAGCTTCACATCTATAGAATAGGTAGAAGTGATGCAGATATAAAATCTATACTTCTGCCTAAAACAGAAGGCTACAGCTTATTTTGAAGTACATATTCATGTTTAACAGATGAAAAACACAGCAGTATGTTATGTTTTTCACAGACTTAGAAAATATTCTGAGATTGAAGTGATACATTAAAACACATTAGAAATTCCATTGCAAACGTACAAACTCTGTGTTAGTCATTAAGAACTGCAATACATAAATTAGTTAATGAATTAATCATTACTACTTATGTAATTACTGATAATTTTTATAGCACCTTTTTTTTACAAGTAAGAACACATAAGTCACTAGGGAAAGCAACTTCAGATATATGTACAAGACTCATTTATTTACTACAACTGTTCTTGGCTATCAGATTGGCAGCTAGGAAAGCTCAGTTGCTTGATCAGTTTTCCTGCAATCTAAAGACATTTTGTTTGCTTCTTTGAGCCCTACAAGAGCAAACTTGTCAAATTCCAGAATTACCTTTTGCCCTGAGGTGAGCAAGGGAGTCTGGAAAATGAGTTATCATGAAAGCTGAGATATGTAAATTTATGCAAATATTTTGTAACTCAGAATCCAATGCATGGTACAAACATATTCATATTTGTAACTTCATATGTAGAATGTGTGCTTGTTATATATATTTATAGGCTATGCAGTAGATTTTTTAAGCATTACATTTGCCTATCCTTCACCCAGCTTTTATTTGTATCTGTGGTGTTATGTTATTCATATATAAATTAAGTGCTTTCATTGTTGTTTCACCATTTATATTTATGACCCATTTTAAATATTGCTATATTCTGCAAGTAATTATATTACTGTGGTGTTTTCTTACTGGCTGAATTCTCCGTTTTTTCTGGTATTTATATGTTATCAATATTTGCTTATTAAAACAGTTTTCCCAATAATATTAGAATGTGTGCCTGTTATATATATATTTATGGGCTATGCAGTAGATTTTTTTAAGCATTACATTTGCCTATCCTTCACACAGCTTTTATTTGTATCCATGGTGTTATGTAATTCATATATAAATTAAGTGCTTTCATTGTTGTTTCACCATTTATATTTATGACCCATTTTAAATATTGCTATATTCTTCAAGTAATTATATTACTGTAGTGTTTTCTAACTGGCTGAATTCTCCATTTTTTCTGGCATTTATATGTTATCAGTATTTGCTTATTAAAATAGTTTTCCCCAATAATATTGAGGGCTGGATTTACAAAGGCTTGCACAGAGTCTAAGAGTAGTGTAAGACTCCAGACACCAATATGTCTGCCGAGCGATCCAGGAACAGCCAGTAGGGGCGAGTAGGAGAGGTCCTAAAACTACTCTTGCACGGACAGTGTTAGGTTATGCAAATTACCTCATTTGCTGCTGAAAGCTATGCAAATGAGGTAAATTTGTGATCCAGGAAACACTAACCTGTCCGAGTAAGAGTAGTGTTATTTGTAGAAATGTACTCGGTTGGTAACTGAGTACCATTCTGCAAATAGGAAAACGGACCAATGACAGCTCCAAATAAAGGATGCATCCAGTTGAGGAAGCATGCCAATGGCCAAATATAAGGCCATTGGCATTCATATGTGTTGCAAAAAAAAAAATAAAGTAATAATTTTTTCCCCCGATCCCCGATGTTTAAGCATAGTGCAGTGTTGCGCAAAATTGCGGCACTCTAAAAACCAAAAAAAAAAGCCAAAAATAGGCATTTTATTACAAATATACATCTACCATGCAAGTGAATGGCAGGCTGAAGACAACATGGCTACTGAGTAGTGGTTGCTAAGGGGGGAAGCTCAGTGTGAGAGATGTAACCAAGCATTTGTAGGCAATCCTATGCAAATGAGTATAAGGATAGTGAATCCCAATTTTTGCTGCTATGTGAACCATGTCCCTACAGTGTAAGAGTAGGATTAGGGGAGTATCAGAGTAGTAGATAGGTGACATCATGAGGGGGGTATGTATCAAAGACTGTAAGCTTATTGGAGCAGAGTGGCATGTGTTTGCTGTGAGTTACTCAGGACTGGAAGAGGCGTGTCTACAGTTGTCTGAACTGAAACCCAGAAACCGAAGGCGTACGCTGTGGCTACAACCAAAGTTTCTTGCAAAGATGCTTACACTGTGTGTGCACGTGTGCGCGCCTGTACACCCGTGTAAGCCTGTGTGCACGTGTGTGCACCCGTGTAAGCCTGTGTAAGGCTGTGTAAGCCTGTGTGTGTGGATGTGCACCCGCCTAAGCCTGTGTAAGGTTGTGTGTGCGTGTGTGCGCTCATGTGCACGTGTTTGCGCTTGTTTGCGTGGCACCGCCCCCTGTGGAAACAGAAAAGGGAAAAGGAAGGAAAAGCAGTAGTAGGAAGTTAACCAAGGAGAACTAGCAGAGCTGCCAGGTGAAATCAATCAAAATCAGCCAATTACACAGGCAGTACAGTAGCCCAGCCCAGCACTTAAAACTCTGCAAACAACATTCCCCCATGTTTTACTCAGAAACACTGCAACACTGCAGTATACAAAGAGAAGTGACAACTTAAAAAGCTTAACTGTGAAAAAAAAAATGTTAGGGGCCGTCAAAGGAAAAAACTTCAAAGACCAATACACATAAGGCTCAGTTAAGGTACTTTAATTTACTTGCAGCAAGGAGACAAAAGCATGCAAATACAAGAATTTGTCTAACTATTAACAGGAAGCATGTTCATTCTTATACTGTTTTACAAGACATGGCCTTCTAATCTGATGTAATCAAACACAACTTCCAGTATAGTTCTACAGCAGATGTTACTCAGATTTTCTGCTGACATGACTAGATTTGAGAGAAACCTTTGAGAAAAACAACCTGGCTTTGGTGACCATCAATTCGTTTACAAGTCTCTATTGTGCAGTGTTACTTTTCAAGGTACTCTTCTAATTCAGATACAAGCAAATGCTGATTGCAGTTCATATTTTCAAACAGGCTTTGTCCTAATTATCTCTAACTTCTACAGCTGTGTGTTTTCTCACACCATAAGCGGAACTTTCTTGTCTAGGTTTCATGCAAGTAGTATTGTTCTATTCATTATTTTCCTAACGCAAGCAGAAATCATCTGCTTCTCAGTAAATTTCCAAGGCACAAGCAAGATTTTAGCTAACAATACAAGGTCAGAAAGCATCTGCAGTTTGTACAGATTTATGCAGTATAAAATAGAATAAATGTGTTAACCCTTTTCATGCTCTGAATGCACTAAGCATATTACTAATACACACATTAATACATATTTTTCTAACATTTCCCCCCTATTTATACTTTTATTCTACCTTCAAAATAAGCATAAACAGTTTGTTTTCTTCTCCTAACCTCTTCCACAAAGGATTTGCAGTCAAAAGAGTCATTCAGTTTAAACTTATGAAAACATTTTCAGTCTTTTAACAGTTCTTCAAGCTCAGTACTTTGATATAAGGTTTCAAAAACCAACATATCTATAAAGTTTTTTATCAGACTTTTCATACAGCCACAGCAAACACATACTCCCAATAGGAGCATTCCTACACAAATGACAATCAGGATGTTTACTAGGATGGTACCCCAGCCCCCCAAACCATTTCTGGAAAAAGTCCATCAGTGGGTTTGGGCCTGGTTTGGTCATGGCAGACACTTGCTGAATTACCTCAAGGTGATTGTCTATCTCGTGTTTATGGTCAGGAATATATGAACAGCATTCTTCTTGGATTAAAGCGCAAGTACCACCTTTTGCCGCTAGGGTGAAGTCAAGAGCCATGCGGTTTTGTAACACTACAGTTCTCATGGCGTTCAGTTCATCAGTCACCAATTCAAGGGCAGAAAAAGTTGCATTACTCATTACGTCAAGAAGTTTAGACAGTTTTCTCAGCTCCCAGATTGATTTTGTCGCTCCATATGCTGGTAATATGCCTGCCCACGATATAACAGTATCACTCAAGTCCATGTGTGTCAGTCCATCACCCACAGCTTGATAGTTTTTCCAGTGTGCATCGATTTGCCCTACTGGATTTACAGGTTTTCTGACAGGTTTCTTGTTGACCTCTCGGACATTCTGAATTCTTCCTTGAGGTAAAACTGCAGTATGTCGTATGGCCGGAACCAGGTAACCCAAAAAACAACTGCTGGACCAGTTCTCAGGTAACCATTTGTATGCTTTTCTGCCACACACAAAATAACACAAAGACATGCATCTGGAGCATTTCTCCCCGGGCCTCCGCTGAAAACAGGCTCTGTGGAACCTAGTCAGACTTTCCCGGTCAACAAATGTTAAATAAATAAAAATAAAAAATAAATAACAGTCCTTTACTTTAGTAGTAACTCTGTTATGAATATACACTCATCCTGCATGAAACATTTTTCCATCAATTATAGACAGTTGTTTATAAAGAACAGAATTATGTTTTACTTCATCAAGTGTTTTGTGCATCAATTCAAGAAATGAATAATAGTTTGTATTACAATAAAGATCTACCTTGTTACCCTTAGTGTAACATCTATAAGGAACAGTCACATTGCAATCGCTCCAACCCACCTGAACAGTATCATTTTTATAAAAACACACAGTTCTCTTTTGTGGAACAGACAAGTGCAATGCTATTTTATCTTGTGCTGTAATGGTTGAAGTATCATAAATCAAGTTCTCCCAGGTCTCATTGACCCCTAGGGGGACTGTAGTCATTAATAACCCCCCGTATGCTGTCGGCAAAGCTGTGCAAATCCAGCAATTCGAAACATTGAAAGTCTCAGCATACACATGTTTAATTGCCTGGTAGGTGTTGAAGTTTGGGTGCCAGTCTATAAGTAACGCTTCACGTTTATTCAGTTCAGTCTGTGTGGCTGGGAAAAGGAAAGGCCACAGCAAAAAGATTATTGTCATTAGTACAGTTAACAGGATGATTATGCAATACTTCTGAGGAAAAGGCTGTTCTGCATTCCTGTCTCTTCTGGACTCTATTATTTTTACTTTTGGCATGTAATAAGATTTTTGTCCAGTTCAACATTTTTTACTAATTTACAGTGTGTCAGGTGGATCCAGGAGGCACAGTCCACAATTTTGACTGCAGTGGGTGTTGACAAAAGCACTTGGTATGGACCTTCCCACTTTGGAGTCGCCCAGTTCTTCTTTTTAACTACCTTCAGCCAGATCCACGCTCCAGGGGGCACTGCCACTTCTGACAGTCTGGTTCGTTCTTTATCTGAAACAGAATTTAACTGCAACAAATGTTTAGAATTTAACAAATTACACATATAGTCTGCTAATGTACTGTCAGCTTCCTGGTTTGTGGGCATGAGAGATTTCCACTGAGGTATATAGTAAGCCCTCCCAAAGAGCTTTTCAAAAGGAGTCAATCTTTTTGCATTCAGAAGTTCTCATGCTCAACAGTGCCAGGGGCAGACAGTACACCCAGTTTCTCTGCGTTTCTGCTACTAATTTTCTTAGCTTACTTTTTAAAATCACATTATGCCTCTCTACTAACCCTGCTGATTGAGGGTGATACGCACAATGATTCTTCAAGGAAATAAGGAAATGTTTACTTAGCTGTTGTATGGTCTGATTTACGAAGTGTGTGCCATTGTCACTGTAGATCCTTTCCGGAATGCCGAATCTAGGAATGATTTCTTTAACAAGAACTTTGGCCACTGTTGTAGCATCTGGATTTTTAGTTGGAAAGGCTTCCACCCATCTGGAAAACATATCTACAATGACAAGACAATACTTCTTATTTTCACATTTATTCAACTCTATGAAATCCATACAGATAGTATGAAATGGATATGGTGGTGTAGGGAAACTCAATTGCTTGGGCTTTAACGCTCCTTGTGCATGATGTTTATGACAAATGTGACATAATGAGCAAACTTTTTTAGAGTAGTTTGTAAATCTGAACGTCGTGAACACTTGGTTCACCAGCTGTACCATCCCCCCGTTGAGACATGGCACTGCCCATGGCTCAACAAAGCTGCATATCTAAATAAATTAGACGGCAATATCGGTTTCCCTTCTTTAGAAATGTACAGCCCCTTTTCAAGAATTGCTCCTCATTTTACCCATCTTTGTTTTTCAACTTGCATATTAAGTGTCTGCATTGTCTTTAACATTTCTAAGTCTAAAATCTCAGAGGGCTGTAATTCCTCATTCAAAAGAAATGCTTCTGAAGCTGCCTGCTTTGCAGCTGTATCAGCCCTCGCATTACCTTTTGAAATCCTGTCCTGTTGCTTGGTATGAGCTATGCATTTGCAAATAGCTACTTTTTGGGGTAACTGAATGGATTCTAAAAGATCTAAAATAAACTGCGCATGATTGATCGGTTTGCCAGTAGATGTTATCATTCCTCGATTTTTCCACTGTTGCGCAAAAACATGTACAGTAGAAAAAGCGTACTGGCTGTCAGTAAAAATGTTCACACATTTACCTTTTGCTAAGGTACATGCCCGTGTCAAGGCAATCAATTCTGCTGCCTGTGCAGATAAATTGTGTGGTAAAGATTTTGCTTCTATAATGTCAGTATCAGAAACTACTGCATATCCTACTAGGTTCTGTCCTGCAGGACCCCTTTTGCATGAGCCATCCACGTAGTATGTCACCTCGGCATCATCCAAGGGAACATCTGTAAGGTCTTTTCTAGGCAGTGTCTTTTGCTCAATCACCTGCAGGCAGCTGTGTGGTGTGCCATCTGCAGGGGTTGGGAGCAAGGTAGAAGGGTTCAAAGTCGTACATCATTCAATTGTCATATGAGGTTGGCTCAACAATATAGTCATACAGGAAAGATGCCTAGGAGGGGAAAGATATGCTAACTTCTCTTGCAGTAAAATAATTGCGACTGCATGAGGAACTCTCAATG
Organism: Protopterus annectens; assembly: GCF_019279795.1. NCBI lineage: Eukaryota > Metazoa > Chordata > Ceratodontiformes > Protopteridae > Protopterus > Protopterus annectens. Next base: position 715,768,389 of record NC_056733.1, on the reverse strand, counting down.
TGAGAGGGTGGAACAACACTACTGAGGCCGAAGCCTGTACTGCCATTGCAGCTGCAACTACTGCTTGTACACAGTGAGGTAAAGACCGTGCCACTGGGTCCAGTTGTGATGAATAATAAGCAATAGGGTGTTGCTTGTCCCCATGCTGCTGTGTTAACACTGATGTCATATAACCTTGCTTACAATCTACAGTTTGGAAAAAACGTTTATGATAGTTTGGTAATCCCAAAACTAACAAGGATGCTATTAACTGTTTCAGTTTGCAGAAAGCAGATTCTGCTTCTGGTGTCCATTGTAACAAATCCTGTGCTGCCATAGGCTTTTTATATATCAGGTTAGTCAGCGGTGCAGATTCCAAGGCATAGTTTGGAATCCAGCTCCGGCAAAAGTTAGTTGTACCCAGGAAGGACATAATTTCCTTTTTAGTACTGGGTTTTGGTGCTTGCAAAATCTCTATTTTTCTGTCCTCATCTAATGTCCTACCCTCCTTGGATATTATATATCCTAGGTATTTAACTTGTTTTTTTCAAAGCTGTAGTTTATTCTTGTTTACCTTGTGTCCTTCAGTGGCTAGAAATTGTAATAGCGCTATGGTATCTTCTTTGCAATCTGGCTGAGTGGGGGCCGCCAACAGGATATCATCAACATAAAGTAAAATTTGGCTACCTCTTGGTGGGGAAAATCCTGCCAAGTTACTTGCCATTTCTTGTGCAAATATTGTTGGACTTTCACAATATCCCTGTGGTAGTCGCGTATATGTATACCTTTTCCCCTGAAATGTGAATGCAAACCAGTACTGGCTGTCAGAATGTATCGGTATTGAGAAAAACACATTGCTAATATCTACCACAGAAAAATATTTCTGTTGAGGTTTTAGATCATTCAACAGGGTGTGTGGGTCTGGCAACATGAATGCCCTTGGTATTACTGTGTCATTTACAGCTTGTAAATCTTGGACCATACGCCACTCCCCATTCGCTTTCTTAACAGGAAATAAGGATGTGCTACACGGTGAATCAGGAGATTCCACCAGCACCCCTTCCTGAAGTAAAGCTGCTATAATAGGTTTGATTCCTACTTCTGCATCTTTTCTTAAGGGATACTGTCTTTTTTGTGGTCTAAATGCTGACTTTGGCGTAATAGTAACTGGTCCCGCTGTACGAATCAGTCCTACATCTGACTTTCCTGTTGACCAAAGGATTTCTGGTATATTCTGAAAGGCATTCTCTTCCTCCTTCAATAGGAGTGCTAATCAACTGTCCTTGCTAGACTGCAAGTGTACAGCTGGGTGGGTCTGAGTTATCCAATTCAGCTTCTGCATTTGTACTCCCTGTTCTGACAGTTCTAACTCTGTTTGTTTTTCCCATATCATGACTTTTTCTACTAAGTCTACCCATTTCACATTCTTGTTCTTAGTTAAACTAACATGTGGTAATCGATTTGATTTATAGAGTGCAAAGAACTCCTGGGGCAATGAACAGCTGGCTACACTGTTCCCTTCTGTGTCCCAGTACAGATTACGTAATATTAATCTGTTTGCATGATTTCTAAACAATTCTTGCTCATATTCCTTATCAGGTCCTGGTGTGTTACAATAATACAGAGTACAGTGCAACAAATGTTGTTTATCCATGTCAAGGGAGGGGAACTTGCTGATGGCTACATTCATCAACTCTTTGGTCACTGCCCCTGGACCAGTCGTAACCAAGTCCTGGCTGTACCAATAAAACATCTTACCCTCCGTTTGCACTGCAAAGGTGTCAATTTGTCGCTGTGCTTCCATACCCTGCATAGTCGGAACTACTGCTATACCAAATAGCTGCATAAGGTCTCTGCCCAAGAGATTCACTGGGCATTTTGCAGAAACAACAATTTTGCTTTTCTGGGTCAATCCTGAAACAGGATCTGTTATTGCAATATTATGGGAGAGGGGCTCCCGATACAGCTGTCCATTAGCTGCTTTCACTAATATGTAGTCAGCTGACTCTGAATTCTCTGGCAGTTTGGAGGGATGTATCAGGGTCCGTGATGCCCCTGAGTCACACAAGAATTTTACTTCCCTCCCTTCTACCAGGAGTGTAACTTCTGGTTTTGTGTCTGCTCTAAGCTCAATAAAGCCAAATCCAATATTTCATTTTCTTCACTATCCGTGACTTCCTCAATTTCTTCTGTCAAATTCTCTACTCCCTCTACCACATTCTCATTTGTCCTTTCTCTGTTCTCCCCTTCTAGTGATTCCTGGCTATCATATAGTCAGTCATCACCCTCCTTGTCTTCCGTAGTTGCTTTCTTGTTTTTCCTGCAATTTCTTGCCAAGTGTCCCTTCTTACCGCATTTAAAACATTCACCCCTTTTCTTTCGCCCTTTAAAGTCCTCTGATCATTGATCAGATTGTTTGTTTCCCTGGGCATTTTTCTTGCCCTTTTTCCCAGACTGTACTACAAAAACTTCTGCTCCATCCTCTTCAGAAAATACTTGGGCTTTCTTTTTCTTTTTGCTATTAAAATGCCTTTCAGCATGTCTAGTATATTCAAGTAATGACTGTAACCTGCTTGTACGATGATCTACCATGTGTTTTGTAATAAAACTGCTTATGGGTGCAATATTGCCTTTCAAAAATGCATTCTTCAACTGCTGCTCATATGGGGAATCTTGTGCCTGATCTTCAGGAATGGTTGTTAAAACATTCTAATAGTCTAGCATAATATTTGTCAATAGCTTCACCTTCCTGTTGGATGCATTGATTAATGCAAGTCCAGTCTGCCCTAGGCTTCCATTTCTCAGAGATGCAGTCTGTAAGACCTTTTACCCTGTTGTCTAATTCTGCGCTGCTATGTGGGAGGGGCCTGAGTGCAGCATCACAGGGATTCCAGTCCACTAATCATGTGCCAATCTGGTCCCACAATTTGTCTGACTACTTTTTCTACCTCTTCTCCATTTAAGTTATAACTTAGCCTCATTCCTTGCAAGTCTTCTAAGAACTTTCTAAACTTTTGGATGGGGAATTCCCTCAGTGGCTTTCCAGATGTCTTCTGGAGTCCAGGGTCTATACACTAGAATAGTCGGATTCTGACCTTCTTGTCCTGCCTGAGGATCAGGTACTTCTATAAGTGGGCATATTTCTTCTTCACTCATAAATCGTGAATTTCTACCCATGTGATATAACTCAATGTCCCCTTTTGAGTTTCCTGCCCGCGTTCGAGACCTGGTCTCGACGGGATCTCTAATAAATGGTTCTGCTTTTGTAGTGTCTCTATTTACCGTGACAGCAGGATATCACGGGGGTGGACTAACTTGTTCACGTGCTTCATATTCTGGTAAAGGAGGTGGAGGGGCCGATGCTGTTACTAAGTTATTGTCTTCCTTATCCAAAAACATTGCTTTTGATTTACTATTCTTTTGTTCCCTTCGGTTTACCTCCTCAAGCCACCTGTGTGCCTGAGGAATTCCTAATTGGCGCTGCTTTTTAACCCGACCTTTAGAATCAGTTTTAAGCTGTTTGACAAGTTTGACAAGAGAGGATTGTTCTAATTTGTCATCAAATTCATACGTATTAACCCATTTTGAGTAGTATCTAACATTATCAGCACGCTGTGACTGCATGTATTTTGCATCTTCGGTTAACGGCGGATTTTGGGACCTTTTTGTGCAATTATTACCCCTATTAAATGTTACGTAACACCTTATTTCTTAACGTGGTATCAGGGATGTTTTTATAGTCTCTTCAGAATGACTGCCTACCTGCTCTGTTTCCCTGATCTATGACAAGACAGTAATCTTTCTGTCCCTGACTTATAAACAAAGTCTCTAACAGAATAAATGCAAATCTAGTTCCTGATCTAAAACAGAAAAAAGGAAGGTGGATTCACCTTACCTGAGCCTTCGTGATTGATAACCTGGTTTGAGTAAACCCGTCCTTCAGTCGCAGATCAGAAAGTGGCTGGCCTCTTTTGTATGACAATTCAGTCGGAGGACTTTTCAAATAAGAAGAACCGATGTGGTTTCTTCCCCGTACGGTTTCAAGCCACCTGGCTTGTCTGATCTGAGGTGAAGTGAAGGTCTCCGGCTTGAAGGACCAATCTGTCAAAGGAAAAAAATTCAAAGACCAATACACGTAAGGTTCAGTTAAGGCACTTTAATTTACTTGCAGCAAGGAGACAAAAGCATGCAAATACAAGGATTTGTCTAACTATTAACAGGAAGTATGTTCATTCTTATACTGTTTTACAAGACATGGCCTTCTAAGCTGACGTAATCAAACACAACTTTCAGTATTGTTCTACAGCAGATGTTACTCAGATTTTTTGCTGACATGACTAGATTTGTGAGAAACTTTTGAGCAAAACAACCTGGCCTTGGTGACCATCAATTCATTTACAAGTCTCTATTGTGCAGTGTTACTTTTCAAGGTACTCTTCTAATTCAGATACAAGCAAATGCTGATTGCAGTTCATATTTTCAAACAGGCTTTGTCCTAATTATCTCTAACTTCTACAGCTGTGTGTTTTCTCACACCATAAGCGGAACTTTCTTGTCTAGGTTTCATACAAGTAGTATTGTTCTATTCATTATTTTCCTAACGCAAGCAGAAATCATCTGCTTCTCAGTAAATTTCCAAGGCACAAGCAAGATTTTAGCTAACAATACAAGGTCAGAAAGCATCTGCAATTTGTACGGATTTATGCAGTATAAAATGGAATAAATGTGTTAACCCTTTTCATGCTCTGAATGCACTAAGCATATTACTAATACACGCATTAATACATATTTTTCTAACAGGGGCTGCCATTGCTATTATAAGGCAACATGTGCAAGATGCTGTGGGTGGTGCCATTGCGGATGTTGCTGAGCAACCCACAGTGAGGAGACGGAGAAGAGTTTACAGACCCAGGGTAACCTACCAGGGGCTACATCAGCTGAAGATTGTGGAGCACTATAGAGTGGACAGAGAGCTCCTGCAGCAAATTGTTGAGCTGTGCAGGCCACGCCTCACACACAAAACCAACAGAGGGGAACCTATCCCAGTGGAAATCAAGGTATGTGTTGGGCTAAGAATACTAGCAACAGGTACCTTCCAGAGACCAACTGGTAATATGATGGGGATTTCACAGACATCAGCATCCAGGGTACTGCACCAGTTCCTGAATGCCATGTCAGCACATGTCAGTGATCATGTATATTTCCCCAATTCCCATGAGGTATGGGCCAGCAACATGTGTCTCTTCCAGCAAATAGTGGAATACCCTGAGGTAGTGGGTGCAATTTACTGCATGCACATACACATCAAAGCACCAGCAGGTGAGCGGGGTAGGGCCTACATCAACCGCAAGGGCTTCCACTCCATCAACTGCCAGGTTGTTTGTGATGCCCAGGGCATAATACTGAATGTGTGTGCTGGCTGCCCTGGAAGCTACCATGATTCCCATATCTGGCATCTGACGCACCTGTAACAGACATTTGCCAATGGGGACATCCCTGACAGTCACCTAGTGAGGGATGCTGGATATCCACTGGAGCCATGGCTGATGACACCCATCAGAAATGCACACACACCTGAACGAGAACTCCATAATGAGGCACACGCACAAACACGAAATGTAATCGAGTGTGTGTTTGGGATGCTCAAGTCACGGTCCCGGTGCCTGGAGACATCTGGTGGAGCCTTGCAGTACTCGTCAACTACATGTGCCCATATTGTCATGGTATGTGCCATGCTACACAATATGATCCTGCAAAAACAGCTGCAGCAGGAACAGCATGTGGCAGGGCCAAACAGTTCCCCACCATTGCCAAGGACTGCACAGGCACAGCATGACTCGGAGGAGGAACAACCTGAGCCTGCCCCAGTAGGCAGAAGGAGACGTGCCCAGTATGCCTTGGCCTGGCAAAGAGGCAATGCATAGCACATACACTGGCTCAGTAGGAACCTTGGACATGATACCTCTCTCTGACTCGCACATAAAATAAAAGGGATGTCTAACTTGACACTACCTGCTTCCAAACATGTATAGGGAGTGTAGTATGTGCATCCAACATAGGCAGCCCTGCAGCACCACGGGAGGCATGATTGCCATGTTCTAACCAATATAAAGCAGTGCTAAGCAGCATCTAACATATTTAGTACATGTAAACAAAATCACCCGTGCTAACTAGTGCAATGTTGGGCAATGTTGAGCAATGTTGGCCAAGGTTGTGCAAAGTTGTGTAAAGTCAGCTAAACATGCTCATATTTGCTTTACTGTTCCTTAAGCAATCTGCTCTGCCCAGCATGAAAATAAAAAGTAGTGACAGGGCTCAAACCCAGGATACTGTGCACTATAGTCATAGTATTGAACCACTAAGCCATGATAGCATTTCAGTGGCACAGACACAGCAGGTCAACTGTACAGGAATGCAAACACAAAGAAATGCTGTATCATGTCCCTAAAGAGGCATATGGGTAACCTCCCCCACAGGCCTATGCAGACAGAGAACACCAGGCCAGGTGGTGTGATGTGGGGTGTGTAGGCCATGAAGTCGCAATCTAATATATGTGATATTGGATGCTAGTATCTGTAGCACAGTAGTATGCCTCAAGCCAGTACGATAGCAACATTACAGACTGAAATGGTGTATGGTACATAGCAGTGCAGGCATAGCAAATGTGTATAAGTGTCAGGTGAAACACCCATCCTATGTACACCCACAGTAACAATCAAGTGTGCCCCTGGGCAGAAATGTACAAAGAATAGCTGTCCCCCCTGTATGTAGAAATGTTGATAGGTCTATGCGAAGTGTGTCCATGGAAGCCTTGCAGGCACAGCATGATCCCTGTTGATCTATGACACAAAGGTAAGCCCTGCTGTAAACATACAGCTTGACTTTCCATACACATATAGTATAAATGTCTATACTGGGCGTGCTCACACACTCCAACAAATGTAGTGAATTTCATTCAGCATCACACTGAAAGGTCATACTGGGCATGCTCACACACAAATAAAAGAAGCAAATGTCAGGCAACAACATACTGAAAGGTCATACTGGGCATGCTCACACACATAAAATGAAGCAAATGTCAGGCAACAACATACTGAAAGGTCATACTGGGCATGCTTACACACTTATGCCAAATATGGAGGTGATAATAAGGGATCTATGGACAAATGTGTATAGACATCTCTACTTCCAGAAACACATTCACAAAGTTGTCAGAAAATCATGCTATGTGTTCACATAAACTGCCAAGGTCTGTGCATGTAGGTCAAAGGAGGTTCCCAGTACTCAGCAGTCATCAGACCCGTCAGAGAGTACCACAACACACCTGCGATGAATCAGACTCGGCACATTCAACAGCCAGAAAGACCACTGAAGTACCCTAACAAGAGGATTACTGGCCTTAAACAGTTGCCCCATGCAACAAGACTGAATGTAACCCAATCTTTACTCTGCTGCATACTGTCTATTCAGGAGATCTCTGCCCAATGGACAGGGCCATGTCATGGCTACATGCAGATGTGTACTGAGTTACAGCTCAATGGCAGTAAATATACAGACACAACTGATATTGCCAACATCCTGGCAGATAGGACCACTGTTAACTGTACCCCCCTCTCATCCATGAAAGAGCACACCTCTATAATGGAAGACTGCAAAGTTGCTGTCATCAAGGCTGCACAGGTAAAAAACACTCTCCAAAGCCAGTATCACAGCAGCCATGGGACCAGATACCTTCACATGCTGTGTTCCACACAAACCACAGAATGAACAGGCACCACACTGACGTACCATGTGCAGTCATAGCCTCACCTCATGCTTTGTGCCCACTGAATGGTGCACAGTGATGGTTATCCCACTACACAAGGGTGGAGACACCACAGACCCCAGGAAATAGCGCCCCATTAGCCTGACGAGCCCACACTCCAAGTCCATGGAATGTACATACAACATATAAACAATTACATTTGGAATCCCACAACCCTGGACCACAACCATGTTGGGTTTGTAAAATGCAGATCATGTCACCTAAACCTGATAGATGACATTGAAGCAGTCAACAGAACCGTTGACAAGGGTAAGGTGGTTCACACAGTCTATGTTGATCCTGCCACGACTTACAACACCACCCCACACTCTGTAAATATAGATGAACCCACTAAACTAGCTATAAATTGCTATGTTACAAGATGGGTTGCCAACAGGCTTACTGGCGGAACACATACTGTAAAAGTAGCAGACTCCAAGTATGACTTTGGACCAGTGATGAGTGCAGTACCACAAGGTCCAGTCCTGTGTCTTGTCCTGTTTAGTATCTACTTCCCTGAAGTAAACTTTAACATGGAAGGACTGTGGCTACAGAGGTTACCAGAGGACTGCAAACTAGGAGCCATAATTGTAAACACTAAAGATGTGGACATCATACAAAAGGGCCTCACTGAGACAGATGGCTGTTGTCAAAGCCATGGGCTCTAGCTCAATGGCAAAAGGTGCATTGTCATCCCCTTTGTTCAAACCTCTGTAGCTAAGAACCACAACATAGGCGGTAGTATACTTAACAGTGAAAGTGTGACAAGGGACCTTGGGTCACAGGTGTACACTGGACACAAGTGTGATAAACACATCCCCACAGTAGTCAGGAAACCCTGCTATGTGGCATACCTCATCACAAAATGTGTCTCATGCAGGATAGAAGAGGACATTGTTCCCCACTACTCATCACTCAGTAGAACTATAACAGAGTACAATGCCACTTTTGCTATGTACCTCACAAGACAACTATAACAAATGTAAAGCCTGCAGCAATACCTCACAAAAAGCATTACCGGCCAGAAATACATGCCATACACAGACCACCTCAAAATGCTCCATCTGTACTCCCTTGCATAACACCTACTCAGATGTGTTCACTGCCTAACATACAAAGCTATGTCAAGAGCAGAGCTGTTGGACATGCCTCCACATAAAACACTCACAATCCCCCTGACCTTCGGACCCAAAACCACGAGTGAAATACAAAAGGAAGGGGTGTACCCATTTACCATATGGATACCCACACCTTCAGGTTAGTGGCACAGCATGAAGCCTTTGAGACTATGCAAGTGCAACTAACATTGGGAAAAGATGTTCATCAGATTGTAGCCTGCTACAGATCACCTACCTTGTCACAGGAACCTCACTCAGTATTCCTGAGAACAGTGGAAAATATTGAGGTCCTATCAAACACCATTATATGAGGTGATTACACTACCCAATCAGTGAGTGTGAGAATTACTTGTGTACGACGTCTTTTGCCCAATGTTTCCTAGAGTTTAAAAGCTCTAACACCCTGGAACAGCTGGTCACCATGCCCACTAGAGGTGACATTATACTGGACATGATCATCACCAACATGGGGTAACAGTGTTCCACAACAGAGATAAAGCCCTCGCTGGTAATATCAGATCATAAAGTAATCACACTGGACATCCACATCACGCCCCCTCACCCAGTCAATGAAACCACCGTGAAGACATTTTCAAAAGCAAACTGCACACGTCCCAAGACAAAAGTGGAAACTAAAAAATACCACTTGCTGTAGGATAATGGTATACAATCTGCCGAATCAGTTACAAGTGAATCCTATGAGCATCGACAGGGATGCATGGATTGACACATCACAAATAAAACCAAGATGCACTTCTTCAAAAATAAGAAAACAATCTGGTGGTCATTGCCTATAAACAAGCTAGACAACAGAAGGAGGAAACTAACACCTGAGAGAGCCAACTTCACTAAAGGAAAGGCATCACTGATCATTATTAGGAAGAAGCAATGATCGCTCATAAAATAATTCAAGTACAGTTTCAGAAGACAAATTGCCAAGGACTGTAAGAATGACAACCATAAAGCCTGCAGTAGCTATACCACACATGTAGGTGTCAACTTCCAAATATGCTGTCAGCTACTGACACATGGCAAGGAATACACTGAACCAACTTTCATTGTCCACATCCTGGGGAACAAGTTCAGTGCAAATTTCCCCCCATCACTCCCAAAAGGGCCTGTGCCCATCACAGAAGAATGCAGAGCCCCAGACATCATGGACATGCAGGTAAGGACAGCCCTCTCCAAATCCAAGAACACAACATCAATGGGACTGGATGGTGTCCCAGGCTGCGTCTTACACTAGGCACAAAAGGAACCACACCCTCACCTACATTCACTGGCCAGACTCAATTGTACCACAGGGTATGTACCCAAAGAATGGCATACACCAACAGTCATCCAACCCCACAAAGTGGGTGCCACAACAGAACCTGGAAACCATTGCCCTATATGTCTACTCAGCCTGTTCTACAAAGCTATTGAGCAAAATGTCATGGAACCCATTAATAGTGACATTAGTGACCTCCAGACACTGGACTCTACACAACCCCGTCTTGTTAAAGGCAGACCCTGCCTCCTAAACATAGTTAACTTACTACAAATAGTTACCAAGGAAATAGATGGAGGTGAAAGTAGTCCACACAGCCAACCTGGACCTCACTACGGACATTTTACACCATTCCCCACTCTGTCATCATGGACATGCTTACCAGCCTGAACATCAACAGCTATGTCACAGGATGTGTGGCCAAGTGGCTCACAGATCAAACACACATGTTGTGAGTTGCGAGGTGCCACATCCGACTCTAAGACAGTCACAAATGGCATCCCACAGGTCCTGACCCTGGGACCCCATCTGTTCAGTAGACACTGCTCAGAGGTACAAGCAAGCATGGGAGGAGTATGGCTGAACAGGTTTGCAGATGACTGCTAACTGTGGTCCATAATCGACTCTATGGCTGACACACACATAATCCAGAAGGGGCTTACAGGGACAGATACCTGGTGTCAACACAATGCCCCAAGAAGAATGGCAAAAAATGTATAGTCATCCCCTTTGGCTACAATGAAGTGCAAACATATTACCACATAGGTGGTACTCCAGTATGCATGGAGAAAGTCATGAAGGCCCTGGGGACACAGTTAGATAGTACACTCTGCTATGATGATCACATGGTCAAAGTGTTTAGACACTCCTTCTATGTAGCCCACCCAATGTCACCTAATGTAACCCACTTTGTCTAGTCTGATGATGTCACCAACCCACAAATATACCTGTGGAAAGTAGAACTCATAGTAATGTGTATAGTGCGTTGTGGAAATGCGTACTCCTGTAGTATCATAAACCAGTTAGGTAGAGGTTTGAATTCTGCAGTTGACAAGTGTGTTTGCGTGTGATCTCATTGGAGATTAGCAACCTTTTTGGAGAGTACTCATACACCTTAAAAGTGGTATACTAATCTTTGTCAGGTCTGATGATGTCACCAATCTACAAATATACCTGCGGAAAGTAGAACGTGCACTAATGTGTATAGCATGCCCTGTTAATGTGTACTGCTTTAGTATCATGAAGTAGTTAGATAGTGGTTTGAATCCTGCACTCAGTGAGTGTGTGTTCTCTATGTGTGTGGTACTGTTGGTTAATGTGTAGTGGGTTTTGCTTTTACTACTGTATGACATGTCAGTATGCATTGCACATGTGAGGTAGCTGTGTGGCAAATACATATACATACATGTTACCTCAATTATTGCATGTGTGTGAACCCTGCTGTCTCCAAGGACACAACTGTCATCTTTGCCAGACTGTGCTGCTGCTTCCCAGACATTAGATCACATCTGTATGCTTGTGACAAGGTTAGCCACTGCAGTGATCCCTGGCCTAGGCCATCTGTGTCACACACACTCATTATGGTTACCATTGAATTGTGTGTGTGAGGTTTTATGGCCGAGGTATATGTTAGACCGGTTCTAATGCAGCAAAGTCTGTCAATGATGGCTATTCATTATAGGTGTACAACAACCTTTGTGGATATGCATGCAAATCCCTTATTGCTTATGTGATCCACTGAGGTATTGCAAAAATCCTTAGGAAATGTGATTATTAAAGGAGAGATGATGTAACACTTGGTTGCATGTACACATCGGTACCTCATCATGTTGGTGGCTACTACCTATGTGGTACTGTGAGGATACTATGTTCTGTAAAGGTGGATGACTATGCTTAGTTTGGATAATAGCTTTACAGCATGGGTTTGACTACAGTTATCTGTCTGTATGGTACCCTTGTGGAGGATGTGTGTGTCATCTGGAGAATGCATTATAGGCCACAGTGTGCACTACCAGATGTGGACAGACATATCCCTACTGTGATTGCTTGTACCTAAGAGAGCTATATGCCAGACAGGAGTGGTCTCAGTAATGGGTGCAGGTGAATACCACTGGTTACTGGCATAGTATAGTACCTGAAGGATGCAAATTTTGCTGTGTGTCCTACATCTGTGTGTCAGTCGTGAAGACATCATGTAACAATTGGTTATGGTCAGGCTGTTGAAGTTATGTATACCACCAGAATGCAGAACAATGACAGATAGTAACAGTATCACCCACAGCACAGTGTCAAACCATGTCATACACAAATGTGTAGTCAGGTTCATAAATGTGTGTAGTACAATGCATACTGGCCACCAATAGAAACTATGTAGTGTTACTGTGTGATACAGGGCATGTCACCCTGCCCATGTGTCCACTATGCACGTACATGCAGACAGTGCACCTCCACCATGTTCACAGATGTACACCTGCAAATCTGTGCTACACACATCTCACACATACTATCCACTCTCTAACACATGCTGCCAATACTACACACATCAGCCAAGTGGCACGTGGGCGGAAAATACACTATTTTAACTAACACAGATGTATAGAATACTACAATGACAATCATAGCATTAATGCATCATGCCTGCTCAGCTACACCTTCAAGCATATCATTACACTCTACTGCTGACAACATGGTAACATTGCTGTACTGCTATAAAGTCACCGTGTGCATCAGCACCATGGTAGCCTGTTCCTGCATCTATGTTACAGATGACAGGAGGTGGCACAGGTTTCATCATATGCACAGGGTGTATTGTTGGTTTGCCAGAGGCCTACAGTGAGCCATTCAATCAACGTGTATATGTGTGTGTGTGTGTGTGGGGGGGAGTGTATGAGGGGCGAGAGCACTGCTATGGGCCAATGTTGATGTAATGTGTGCAGGTATGTGTAAGCCCTAGGTGACTGGTTCCTGTGTGTGTGTCTGCATGCACACAGATCCACCATGTGGCTGCCATATATGGGTATTTGTGGGACAACCACAGACTGTACCTGCCAGGCTTTACAGATTACCGTCTCTGGCCATGGATTCTGCACCTGTGCCTGACACTATCAGGTACTAAGCCAGACTGGGTACTATCCCCAGAGTTTGATGGATGTACACTGGACCCAGGTCCCTGCTGGGACTGTCCAGAGCCATGTGCACGTGCTCTTCTAGGATGGTCTATGTACAGCCCACCCCCAGCATTGCTGGGGCTGGTACTAGCACTATGGGAGTGGCTGTGACTTGAGGGACATCCAAGGCGACTTCCAGCTGCTGATGTTGCTGGCATACGTCCACATCGACGTCTCACCTGTCTCGCACTGTCCTGACACATGGACATGACATTGTGGAGGACATCTAATGTCTCACCCCAACATCTATTTATGACCTCAGTGTAATTATGAATGGTACTTGCTAGGTCATGGATACTGGCAGTTAAAGCGGTGTTATGTGCCCTCTGTGCCCTTAGTCCCTGCCTGGTATACCGTTCCATACGTGTCTGTGCCTCCATGACAGCCTGAAACATGTGTGATGTTGTCAGACCTGTGGCAGGTCTGCCAGTGGCATGATGGGCAGCAGTGCTCCATCGAGAACCCCTGGACATCTGCCTATGTGGTATCCTTCCAGACATCTGGGTATGGCTGCTGTGTTGGGATGCATATGCCATGGATACCACACTGTCCTGGCCAATGCTGGCTGTATGCTGTCCCTCAGCTAAGGGCATTGGTGATGGATGTATTGGCAGTATGACTGTGTGCATGGATGGTGTGGACACTTGTGTACTGTCGATTGGCGGCCCAATGACAGACCCTGGCAAACATGCCTGTGCCTCAACACACCTATCATCATCACCACTATTTTGATCAGTTACATTGGTTTGCCCGCTGCATTGAACCAGCCCAAAGTCAGCACCTGTGAGAGGAAGACAGGAAACACATTTTATGACCTGTACATGATGTCTGCATACATGCACACATGAACACATGCACACATCCACACATGCACACATGTACACATGAACACAGGAACACATGCACACATGCACAGATGCACACATGCACACATGCACACATGCACACATGAACACATGCACACATGAAAACATGAACACATGCACACATGCACACATGAACACATGAACACATGCACACATGAACAAATGAACACATGCACACATGAACACATGCACACATGCACACATGAACACATATACACTCCTCACTACAACAGACACACACAGACGCACACACACAGCACCAGCAATCTAGAACATACTCAATAGTGTGTGATAGTGGGTACAGTATCACAAGCCAAACATTTATATCAAATGTGACAGCATGCAGGACGTGTGTTGCTTAACAGCATGCAGTGTGAGTGTAGACAGCTCTTGCTAATAACAGTAAACATGGCTTTGATGCATGTGTGTTTTGTTCAGTGATTGGCCTCACCCTGGAGCGCAATGTGTACATGGACACAACACTGTTGTGCGAGTATTAACGTCTCTGCAATGTCCTGTGCACCATCACTCACAGGTATACATACCAGGGCTGGATGTGTATCAGTGTGTCACATAGATATCCATTTCTGATAAAAGCATCTGTGACTTTAGCAGACAATTGTGGACACAGGTTTAGCACATGCATTCTATGTAGACACACAGGATGAGTGGTGCATGTATACCTGATGGAATACCATTGCTCAACATAGACATTGTAGAGTGGTAATGGTGAGTGTAGGACATATTGTGGACATGCTAGTGCCAAGCATGACATGGCATGCTACCACACAACTGCAACATTAAACCTCACACATACACAGTGTGTGTCATGTGGCCTATACAGTCAATAGTATTACAAGACAAGTGTGTCACGTTGTACAAATGGTGATTGCTATGCAGATTGTGTATTGGTGCATATGTTTGCACACACACAACATTGAGGTGCATAGCAATTAATGATATGTGTAGTACTGATGCCACTGTAACTGGATGTGATGTAGTACCATGTGACATCATCATGCAGCATCATGTGGCCACTTAAGGCTACTAATGTGTGCCAGACCGGCACATAACATGCTGTACCTGAAATGCAGTACCATGGCTACATTCACCATTTCACTAACAGTTGTTACATGGGTTCACAAGGTGCACAGTAGGGGGGCATTACCTAAGATGATTGTGTTATGTGTTGAAGAGTGTCGCACAGCCACATGAGAGGACTCTACCCCTCATGTATGTTATGTGTGCTGTGTGGATGACATTTGGGATACTGAAGTGTTACCTTACAGTGTGTGTATGAATATGCCATGTGTAGCATGTTAACATGTACTGCGTATGACACAGTTGTGTGTGTTGTGTGCATGTGTATCGACTGTGCCTATCCAATGTCCACTACAGTGTTGCCACAATTGTGTGGGATGCTCTGTGTATTGCATGTGTTTGAGTCAGCTACTCACATTACTGAGATGTGCATAGTCTCACAGCAAGCATGCACAGCATGCATTATGTGCTGATGTGTGACATGTACATGGCCTACACCTCACCTATGACATGCACATTTATTTAGCAATAATAAATGTAGAACACACTCATCAGCATGGGTCTTCTGCATTGCTGTCACACCAGAGGGATCTACAAGGGTATGAGACAGTTTGTCAGTGGCAACAACTGTGGCATTGCTACTGTGTGTTTGCAATCTTACAGTAGT
This sequence comes from Protopterus annectens, assembly GCF_019279795.1. NCBI lineage: Eukaryota > Metazoa > Chordata > Ceratodontiformes > Protopteridae > Protopterus > Protopterus annectens. Next base: position 715,752,477 of record NC_056733.1, on the reverse strand, counting down.
ATGACTGTTGACAGTCACAGGCCTGCATATTACATTCCAAAATATTATTATTGCACAACACTAGGCACCACATCTTGTAACTACACACTACACATCTCACATAAGCATGATCTACCAATAGAGGTAACAGTAGTGTACAGCTATGACATGTTACCTGCACACTCCATGTCAACTTGCTGGGTGGCTCCGGTCTCCATGAGGACGCATGTCAGTTGTTGTTGTTGCTGTTGTTGGCCAGGAGCCACCTGGCTCAGGAGCAGCTCCTCCACTCTGGTGAGGGGGGGGATGGATGGCTACCCCACTACCTGTGGCAAGCTGTCGTCTACGGATATCAGACGCATGCTGCCGGACATGTTTAATTAAATCACTGCAGTGATGGCGTACCTGCTCATATGTCCAGTTATGCATGCCTATGTCATTTACCCTACGGACAAGATCTTGCCACAGTGCAGTCCGCTCATGCTGGTCCTGGCTGGTTCTTGAGAACAGCATGGTGTAGTGCTGAACCATGGTGTCCGTTATCACTTCATCCTCTGCTGTGCTGTATGAGGGAATACGATGGTGGGCCATTACCCTGGAAGACAAAGAAACAATATGTGTGAGCAAGTCAAGTGGCACACTTAGTATTCTAAAGTACGGATATTATTTAATTGCCATATATAGCAACCTATTGTCTGTCAAAAGATACACACTTTCAATACCACATATCATTGCTCAACCCACAACTGCCTGACAGTGCCTGGCACACTCCATATATCAAACCATGTTCTGCACAGCAACAAAGATAAACCAGTATGTAAGACTATACAACAGTATATGGCACATTGTATGTGACACAATGCACCACCTAGCTACAGGGGGTATATATCATGCTAATGGATAACGTAACATGTAATCCATTGCAATGATTGTAGGGTCCAGTCACAGTATTACCAGCATACACACTAGTCATTGATGGCAAACCCCTGCCTAACATATGTGCTCATTCGTCAATATGGGTGGCATACTGATGTACTACACTATACATGTTGCTAGATACACACCTATATCCTGTAACACACATATGACTGAGGCCATGGTACAGGCATACACACACATCAGACATACATACCAGACACAAAGTTATGGCAACACACATGACCTTTACTTGTGTACCATACAGTACTGTGTGTCAGTAGTTAAAGACATTATGCCTGAGGTATGTCATCTGGAGGACTACAGAGAACAAACAATACAGTGGTTCCAGGACATGTGTACATACACCTTACTGTGCTGTTTAGGCATACAGCTTCAGGTAGTACTACAGTTCATTCAGGGGTTGGATTCACCAGCAGTAACACTCAATAAGCATACATGTACTGCTGTAGCCTACAATGGGACACCCCAGTCGACACCAACACACTACATCAGACCATCTGGCATACTGCTTTTTGTGCCTAGCAATAGCATACACATCTTTTGCTGGGATCACAGCTAGGACACTACATACTATGACAGAAACAGTTTCCCACTTAGCTATCACACATATACAGAACTCGGACACATTCACCAACACATTCACCATCACACTCAGTCAACCTCAGAAAGCAATTATTGCAACAGGTACATGTGGGTGTGTATCGGTTCGTAGGTAGGTTATAGGCTATTGGCCCTAGGACCTATAGATGTCTAGCCATATGCTACCCTGGCCTTTGGCACACGGGTGATTTCATTTCACTTGGCCCTATCAAGCAGAGCCACAGAGGTGATTCCCAGGGTGTATTTCCTATCTCACACACAATCATCAGGTTTATATATGACGACTGCTAATTAGGATTTTAGTTTGCTATTGATAGGTGGTTTGTGCCAGGGTATGGGATGTCTCTGAGATAGGGATCTATCCGTTCAGCATGTGCTGTTTATTGAGGTGACAAGCTTTATGTCCCTAGAGCATGTAGTTCGTAGGGATTGTGATCTGATTACGTGGAGCATGTCCAACAGCTCTGGGTTTCATATAGCTTTGCATGTTATTCAGAGGTCACCTCTGGGTAGATGGTATGTGACACAGTCTAGCTGTTGTTTTGTGGGACGGTCTGCACAGGGCATCTGTTTGAGGCCAGTATTACCCTTTGTGAGGTATGTCTGTGTCCTTTCCAGTTACTGTAGATGTCTTGTGAGGTACATACCACATGGGACATTGTACTCTATAATGGGTTTTCTGTGTGTGGAGTACAGTGGAACACTGACCTATACTTCCCTGGATGACACACCTTTTGTGATTACGTGTGCCATGTAGACAGGTTACATGACTAGTGTGGCACTGTGACAATCAAAGGGGAGACTACTGTCCACCTGTGTCCCATGGTCTATTATCACACCTTCAGTGTTAAGTAGACTACCACCTATGTGGTAGTTAATGGGTACTGAGTTTTTGCAAGGAGGGATGCCAATGCAGTGTCAACATTGAGCTTGAGTCCATGGCTTTGTCACCAGGCATCTGTTGCAGTAAATTTGACCCTGTCTCTCTCTCTCTCTCTCTCTCTCTCTATATATATATATATATATATATATATATATATATATATATATATATATATATATATATATATATATACACACATACATATGAACATCCATTGTTGTACATATTGATATACATATAGGCACATATACAGTCCACATTTCATGGTGGGATTATTGAGTATGGGAAGGTTGTGAGGTATACAGTTATGTCATAATGTTGTACAGTGTTGTGCAGAATGCATTGAAGGTGTTCTCAGCCCATGTAGCTTTAGCAGGCCTCACTGGCTGCAACACTGCAAACCTGATGAATCATACCCACAGCGTTCAACCATCACATGTCATTTACCAGCACTGTATGCTGTCTGGTTTGTCACACACTACAACCTATATAGGAATTTGCACATAACAACCTTCAACAACATATATGTATCCACCTTTCACAAACAGTTGCAGTATGTCCCTTGCTCTATGCACATGTACAGATGCTAATATATCTGACACAGACAGATCTCTCCATATGTGTGTGCCATACACACACAAGGTCCACACTGTTGTAGGTCCATGTACCTCACGGCTGACCTGTTCTGCCTTGCTGCAACATGAACAGGTTTCACATGTGAGCACACAGTAATATTAGAGGGCGTATATATAGCTGCAAATGCTTAATTACCATACTAGCCTGGTACAGCTGTTGCCAATGCTAAGCTACACGTTGATATGACTATCATGCATTTGTTACTCTGTCACATCCATGGTTATATAGCTGTATGCGCTACTCCCCCCAAACAGACATTGTCCACACTACTGTACAGAACACAGATAACATGGTTCAGATGTTTGACATTTAATGCTGAGCTACATATATCACACTTATGTCCCACTGCACACAGCTACACACTATGTCCATGGCAGTAGTTATATAGGGTATATGTGCATAGATACGTACTGCTGCCACATGTTGATCTTTCAAAGTATGTAGAGTGGTCTTCAAATAAATCTACTACATGCCAGTAAATACATATCTGTTACATACCTTTCCTTTGCATGCGTTGGTATTTTACACTTAGCTGTCTCTTTGGCTGAATGTAATAACTTTGTTTTAGGTTATATTTTGTTTTTTTTATTAGTTTATATATATTTTTTTCCACTGGTGTTGGTGGGGGTGTGAGTCTCTCTCTCACTCTCTCTGTCTCTGTCTCTGTCTCTGTCTCTCTCTCTCTCTCTCTCTCTCTCTCACACCGTCTGCAATGGGATGATTGCATGTGTGGCCAGCAGGTACAGCCTGCTTTTATATGTATCTGCACATGTACATGTGATGGCCTCTGCACCAATTGGTGGCCACCATTTGGTAATTGCATGCAGCCTGCTGTGTGGTAATTGCAGTACTCACTGTCATAGCAACACAATGCTATAAATTGCTATGTCAGGTAGGCATAGCCCTTTCAGCTTTCCAGAGTGGGGCCCATGCTTGTTTGCTGTGGAGACCGTTGTATAAGTCAGAAGTTTGGTATAGTTCTTGTATCTGAAGCTAGAGGTGTAGCCAGTGATATAATTGCTGCACTCAGACCTGAATGTTGCCACTTCCACTACACAGTTATCAGTGTAGAATTGTACTCACCCCTACATATGCTAACACAAGATACATGGGAGTATGTAGTTTCTTTTCTACTTATACAATTTACTGCCATACAAAAGTAGTTATTGAGATGTATTCATTTGGCACATGAACTGTTTGTGAACTGTTATACTGTGAATATTTATTCACTCACTTTTGAACAGTTTGTGCTTTTTTACTGTTGACATTGGCACAGGCTGCTCAAGAAAACGGTATAAATTTCTGTACTGAGTATGCCTACCTACATCCTTGGTAGACCCTGAACACACAGGTTTATTGTACATTTGGGTAGGGGTGCAGTAGGACAGAGAGCATTTTTGTCTTAAGTGTGAACTTTATCTTGCTGGACTTAAAGGGTTGCTGTGTACCTGTTAGTTTAACAAGGCAAGTAGTCTGTATGCATAGCTCCCAACTGTGGACCTATCCAGATGGTAGCCCAAGGTTAGCCTGTTATTGTTTGTGCACCACATCGGTCTTTTCAGCACTGGAACAATGGCATTGTCACAGTTGGTTGCTACCAGTACATGGCTACATCCCTTGGTATTTCAGTGTTGTACTCCTACATAAGGGTATGCTTCTGGAACACCTTGCAAAGCTATTTGCACAGTGTGTAACAGCAGAATAGCTGATATGCCTGTGTGTTTCTGCCTCTGCCAGACCTCTCAAACACTCAGGTACATATTTGAACAGACTCAGGGTAAAGCAGGTCAAAGTGAGGTACACCTTTACAATATTAGTAACATTAGGTTGAGACTTTGAGAGAACCAGTGCATATGGATTAATACACATTTCCTGAAGTACAAGTGGTGTCTAACTCTTACTTTTTGTCACAGTTGGGAAGTATGGCTTCTACCCTAGTCAGATATTCTAGTGTTTGCCCTGCTATAATACTATGTGGGGGTTGTGAAGTGCTGCTGTAACATTATTTCCTGCTAGAATGGCTGGTTCTCTTTTCACTGTCATGTAATGCAATTCCACAAGGACTGCTGGTAAAGATCCACAGAACAGGATTTGTGTTATGGCATCCCTATTTGGCCTTTACATTCACTCATTCTGATGCATGATATATTGGTTTCAGCACCAATTTGTTGTATGTTTACCATGGCTCAGTGGTACTTCATGCAGTCTAGTGTGTACAAGGTCTGGGGTTCGAGACTGACAGAGGTATTTTATTTTGCTGCTGAGCAGAACAAGGGCCCTGACATACAGAGTGACTAAGGCACTTTTAAGCAGTTGTAAGCGGGTTTGCGTGATGCTTAGCAATACTTAGCTAAGCACACACAAACGCAAACCCGCTAACTACTGCTTAGAAGTGCTTACTCCCGCTAACCCCCACGCTCAATTCTTTGAAAGAAAAGAAAATGGGGAGATAGTAAAGTGGTGTAAAAGGGGCACAAAGAGGGAAAGACAGTAGGGAAAACAGATCGGGATGTGCAGGACGGGTGTAGGGAAGGTCCATAGCTGCCCATTTCTTTAACAGCAACAGCTGTGCATATACTAGTAATTTGAACGGAATTTTGAAACCTTCCCCTCCTGAGAGGGGGGTGAGGACAACAAAGTATGTTGTACTGCCAATTAAATTTCTGTTTGTGTCCAGCGGACATGTGTGCGAATTGGGCAGCTATATATGGGGCGTAATTTTTTCTTGGGTGCAGATTGCCCTTTTTTTTTTTTCTGGTGAGAGTGGAATGTGGGGTAGGGGAAGTAGGTATATTTTGGGAGGTAGGTTGAGGAGGTAAACAAACAAGACAAACAAGATGCATACAGGGGCAGAGTATGACACATGGGGTGGGTGAACACCATTGACGGGGAAGGGTGTTTGGAAATCACAAGCCCATGAACCCACAGATGGCAATAGTGGAGCTGAGATCCCCACCCATGGGCAGTCACCACTGCACCTTCACAGCCCAGGGGGTGGCTGTGCTGGGGGCTGTGTAGGAGGGGCAGGCTCACCCGTGAGTCGCGCCACTCTTGCCTCGAGCTGGCGTAGAGGATCAGCAACTGAACGCTGGATCTTCCTACGCAGCACAGCTCGGACCGTTCGGAGGGTGAGAGGTGTCCCTCCTCTGCCCACACTTGCATGGGGGGGGTGAGCCCCATCCCCTGCAGTGCTTCCACCCAAAGGTGGCATAGGACCAGTGGAAGAGGGGGTCCCGGGCTGGGCATCTGAACTGCTGGTGCCAGGTTCCATCGCCAGCTGAGGTGGGACAGGTGGGTCCACTGGGACTGGTCTTCCCATAAGTTCTATGTTTAGGAGGATTTAATGACAATATGGGTTAGTAATAGCCAACAGCATTCCAGTTTAGTTGTAACAGCATACAGTAGTATTCCCATTAACCCAACACACCAGAGTTCAAACAGTTGAACAGCAAACATAACACATGCATATATAAAACAACAGTGGACATTCCAACAGCATGCAGGACTGATTGGTGGCAACAGGCCATCAAGATTGTGGTATGTGAACAGGGCACATGCATCGAGGTAAATGCAGATATTTATATAACAATAGGACATGTATCCCAACAAATGTTATGAGATTAGACATATCCATTCAGGTGTGGAATTGCATTGTTTATGCACATACAGTGCGGTATAAAAAGATACCTCCATTAACAAATTATCTATACTTATAGTTTACACTACATTTCTATTGACTGCAGTTAAATATCCCCTACATGTATTATTACACTAGGCAATGTCCGTTAAATTGTGAAATGGGTTTTGCTAGTTCTTGATATACCTGACCTGTATCTGACATACAAACTGTCCTGGATGCAGATGTTACTGCTACATATTTATATTTTTCATTTATATTTATGTATCTACATATCTGGATGTGTTCAGGTGACATTATCAGGTATATGTTAACAGCCCCCTACATTTCTGGCAGCATACTGACATTTCTGGGGAACACATTAACAAGCTACTCATGTGCCAGATTAACCTGTACATGCCGGCCATTAACCGACAGTTGAGGACTGTATATATGCTTAACAGCTACTGGCACTCCCTCAATCCATTTTAAATGGGCCTACACATGTGTGGGTTGACTGCACTTAATACAACAGTAATATTTCTATTATGCAAGGGTACAACAACATATTGCAGAAAGTGACACGGACACACTCCAGGAATTATACCTTTATTAATTACATTACACACTTTTCTAATGGCTCTCTCAATTATTTGATATATCAGTGCATGCAGAGGTCTTTTATTCAATACTTTTTATACCTTTATTAATAGGTTACAACACCTTTTCATGCTGTCTCACATATTTTATATGACAGTACATGCAGAGAGGTTATTCCACACATTTTATACCTTTAATAATGGGTTACAACAATCTTTTTCAGGCTCTCTCACTTCTTTTATATGACCACACATGCTGAATATTTACTAACCTGACTGGTGGCACAGCCTTAGCAGCCTATCTGATTCGCAGCACGGACACCTGCAGCTGTGAAGTGAATGAAGGGATATTGAGACATACCTATCCATAATAGAGACTACAATAGCAATTCTTACATACTTCATTCCATGGCTACATACTCAGTAGTGGGGCATTTGGCATTCCACGGGCCTCCTGTATCCAGTGGTTCAGTTGGTCCTCCTTGCGTCTCTTCAGGTCTGCATGGTGGTTTCTGACCTGCTCACCAGTCCGAGGGATGCCTGTGGCACTGGTGAGATCATGTGCTAAATGGTTCCAGGCTTCCACTTTGTACTCCATGCCCTGGAACTGGCCCTGCAGGAGTCTTGCATCATGATGATGGACAAGGAGCCAAACCATGTATTTTGACTCCTCGATGCCCCACCGCTTCGCTCGAAAATGAGAGCCCTCTCCAACACCAGCCATACTGTCTGCAGATGGGAGCTACAACCAGTTATAGCAATTATTCCCGCATATGGAGCTTAAATATGGCTCATTTCCTGCACTTATTTGTGATTGGCCGTTTTTTAAATATCTCAGCTAAGAGCAAACCTGCATAGCAATGGGTAAACTTCCACTGATATATATGAGTGTGTTGGAAATACATCCATATTTAAAGCTGTCATGGCTTAGTGGTTTAGTACTATGATTATGGTGCACAGTATCCTGGGTTTGAGGCCTGTCATTGCTTTTTATTTTGCTACTGGCCAGACCGGATAGGGGGTGTGGCTGTGTTTAGCCGACTTTGCTCAGCTTTGCCCAATGTTGCTCTATGTTGCCCGATGTTGCCCGATGTTGCCCAACATTGTGCTAGTTGGCGCAGTGCGCAGCTCTGTGCAAACATGTTTTGTTTGTGCTAGTTGGCGCGATGCGCAGCTCCGTGCAAAACTATTGCGCTAGTTAAAGCACTGCTAAGCTATGAGCAATTATACTTCACTGTGCTTAATACTAGAGAACTTTGCTTAGCAGTGCTTCACATTGCTTAAGATATGTTATTTATGCGTTTATCAGTATGCATGACCATTCCACCTTCATATATATATATATATATATATATATATATATATATATATATATATATATATATATATATTGTTCACTAACGCATAGGCCATTTCAATGCATTTTACTGGGATTTAAAAGGTAAATGTCCTAATGTGCTAATTCCCTTAATTTGCATATAAATAGTTTATTATCCTCTTCGATGTCCACACTGCTAACTGTAGCTAAGCAATGGGCAAACCCGTGCATACACGCGCAAATACGGGCAGCTATATCGGGAATAAAAAAAAAAGGAAACCTTTACATTTTACACTTGTACAAAGATTTAGAATGTGGGGGAGTGTAGTGTTGTGTATGTGGACATTTGAGCGCACTCGCTCATTTCTGTTGACATTTGCAGTTTAGGCACTTGCAAGGGTGTGGATATTTGGACTGCTCGGCAGTCTGACATGCCCTCTGCACTCGTGCACGGTTCGTGTAAGCCTTAGAGTGAGTCAGCGCACCCTCATGAATATGCATGATGCACTGACATCATAGCCCTACACTGCAGTGTCTGTGTAAGACTTAGTTAGTCTTACACGGGGGATTAGTGCATCCTGGCCATAGTGTTTTACAAAGTAAGAAGTTACCTGCAAGCTGAAATGATTTATAAAAAAATTAGGATAATATCATTTGGCACAAAAAACAACTTTATTGGAAACCAGGAACAATTTATAAAAAACAAAAATGAATTAGCACCTCAACATATGCCTTCAAGGTTCAAAGGTTTTAAACACAGTAAAAAACTTAAATAATGCATCAATTAGAACATTACTAAACAGAACAATAGAACATAAGAATGTACCAGAATACATATGAATTTAAATGAAAACATAAAGCAAAAATAATTCAGTTGAAACTAATGAGTTCACAATATAGCAATAATTATAACAATAATAATAATAAAACAATAAGCCAGTTGAATACAAAAATACACATATCCTAACTTCTATGAAATGAGGTTCCAAGATACTTCCAAAGCTGTTGCATTAAATATTTCATACGCAATTCATTATTAAGGCCCTTTGTTTGCAAAATATGATAAGTCAAAATAAACCAAGTATCCTTCTGTAATAAGGATCTAATTATAAATCAGAACATGTCAACACATACATTATAAAGAACCTAAATAAATCTGAATCACTGTTATGATATTTGAAAAAAATGTGACACTACAAGGCTGGCAGGAGAATTATTTTTGACATCTTAGATGTGTTCATGTACTGTCATCCTAAGTTGATGTGTGGTCTTAACCACTGTAAAACTTACTTCAGGGGCAAATAAACCCAAAAATCACCATTTTTTGATAACAATTAAATACTCCCAGAACTTTAAACAGCTTCCCATTAATAATTTGTGTAGTATCCTGATCCATGTAACTAGACATAGTGCATCCCTTACACTAAGACTCCAAAACCTCACTACCCATATGTGTGTTTGCTATACTAGGTGAATTTCTATATGAAATATTCAATTTCAAAAATCTTAGATATCACATCCGATGTAACAATATACCAATATTTCATCAAAATACATCATACACCTTCAACAAATGTACCACAATGAGTCACAAAATATATATCCTCCCATTCCCCTATGTTTATATTTCTGAGTAAAGTGGTTATCTCCATTTACAACCTCCTGCCATGTGATAATGGGAAGACTATAGTTATAAACCCTAGATAATAATCAATGTATCCACAGCTACTGTCTGGAACTTAATCTCATCCAAACAAAGTTCTAGCCCTATAGAATTCACCACAGGGGAGAGATCATTTCAAGTGGTCAAGGCGTGCACTAGATGCCCACAAAAACAAATTCACAGATGTTTCTTTTCTAAAAATTGTCACATTTATTGTATCATTAACAATATACAACTCAAAATTCAGATAATGAATGGTATTATCATCCATGTTATAAGTAAAAGATAAACCAAAGGTATTCTTCTGTATAATCTGCATAAAACCAACAAACCATCCCCATGAGCCCTGAGCTATAAAAACTAAATCATCAATGCAGAATTTAAAGCACCATATTGTTGATGAAGTAGGAATCACTATACAAAAGAATTTCCTCAGATTGTCTCATAAACAAATTACCATAGCTGAGAGCAAACTTAGCCCACATAGCCGTAGCCTTAACTTGTCTATAAAATGACCCATCAAAAGAAAAATGATTATTATTCAAAATAAAACTAGCTATATTTAAAATACTCTGTAATTAATTCAAATTCACTAAATAATGTTCAATGGCCTCTAGTCCATATCTATGTTCAATAGTAGTATATAGACTACTAACATCAACTGTTACAAAAAATACCCTTTCCGCCACTTGATACGCTTAATGTCCTTAAGGAAATGCTGTGTATCTCTCACGTGTGAGGGAAGATGCACCTCATAAGATTGTAATATTGTATCCAAAATCTCTCCTACCCTTTCCATGGAACACCCTACCTGAGATATAATCTGCATCCCCGGTTAGTTCTCCATATTTTTGTGAACTTTGCAGAGTGCATAAAATAATGGAATACAGGGGTTCACCATGATTAGTACATATTTCAACCTTTTAGAAAAAATGTCCTTTTTAACCAAATCTTCCAATAACGTCACAATACTGGACTTTATTTGTTACAATGGGTTATGTTCTAGTAATTGATATTCACGTTCCTTATGCAATAAGTTAAAACACATTTTCTTATAAAAATCAGTGTTCATCACCACTATATTTCCTCATTTATCAGTGGGTTTTATTACAACAGATCCATCCCTTTCCAAAGTTTTTAAAGCCTTCCACTCTTCCTTAGTAAGACTAAACTTAATCACATATTTCAAAGTGTTATTAACATATGCAATTATCTCCTCTTTAATTAAGTCATGAAAAACTAAATCTGTTTTATTAATAATAGGGGAACACATTTATTTTGATTCTTAAAATTTAAACTTGTGACAATACTGTCTTACTAAGATTAATTTAGAAACTGTCCTTTCTCAAATGAAAAAAAAAGTTTAAATTTTAACTTGCGTGAAAAAGCCATAAGTTCACCAATATTTCCAGAAGAAATATCCTAGAAACAGGAATAAACTTTAATCCTTTTCTTAACACATTAAACACATGGTCATTTATATCACCATATACTACAATTTATGTATTTTATTTATTTATTTACATTTGTTTACATTTGTTTACCAGGAAACTTCAACTGGACACAGGTCCTTTTTCAGCGGAGGCCCGGGGAGAAAAACTCCACAGAACAATACATGAGCAGCAGACTATATGAAGAACAACTGAATATACATCCAATAGCAAATAATACATACTGCAGCAAGCATTAGATATACATACAATGTGAAACATAGTAATGAACAGATATACTAATATCTAGCTAGAGGCTAGGAATAAAGGTAGGACGTATATACAGATAGTACTAAGCTCAAACGGATACTGTTCTCAACTTATAAACCTAAATCTTATATACAAATATTGCACTAAGCTCAAACAGATATAAAGCAGATGCTACACGTGAAGGTGGAACAAGCTAGAAGGGCTAATGGGATGGAAGGGAATGATAGAGGAGTAGGAGAGGAGACTGAGTGATTAGTATACATGGTAGTGAGAGGAAGCTATAAATCAGTTGGATATGTATTTGGAGTTGAGATGAAGTGAGGTAGTTAAGCATGTTATAACAGGTCTGAGAGATGGAGTGAGGAGGGAAGGAGAGAGTAAAGGGTGAGTCAGACGCTGCAAGGAAGGACTGCAATGATCAGATGGTATGAGGAAGGGTGGCTAGTTGAGGGGAGAGGAAGGGGAGGTAAAGAGGAGGTTTACTAGTCAGGACTGGTACATGGGCATAACCAGAGACTTTTTAAATGAGTTTTTATTGCAGTCTTGAAGTGATTGCAAGAAGGTGGTGTTATAAAGAGGGGAGATTGTTCCATAATCTGGATATGACACAGGAGAATAGTGCTTCTCCTGCTGAGTTCTCGGGTTTGATAACTGGAAGCAGATTTTTGCTGCTGGAGCATAGTGGTCTAGTAGAGCAGTAGGGCTGGAGAAGGTTTTGAAGGGATTGGACTTTAAGAGCATAGTTTACCAACCTGTGGGCAAGAGAGAGTTGATTCAGGTGAAGAAGTTGAGGGAGTTCAAGCCAGTCAAGTTCTCTAAGTGAGATACAGTGGTGGCTGCGATAAGATGCACCAGTGGCAAACTTAGCAATTTTATTGTAGCATACCTCGAGCTTGTTTAGGTCCATTTGCCTAAGGTAGGTAAGTATAGGAGAGGTGTAGAGTAAAGTGGAGATTAGGTGGGAATTGGCAGCAGAAATTCTGGCTGTCTTGCTGAGGAATTGTTTGTTTCTGTACAATGCATCTAGTTTTTTGTGAACCTTTTTTATGGTAAGATAAATGTGTGTCAAATCTGAGATTGTTATCAACCTCAACACCAAGTAGTTTGGTGTGTTCTGTTGGGAAGATGACGGTACTGTCTTTGGCTAGAATATTAAAATGGGGGATAACTGGGTTAGATTTAGTGGGTTGGAAGATAAGAAGTTTAGTCGTGCTTGGGTTGAGTAATAACTGGGCATTAGATAGCCATCTTTCTACAGATGAAAAGGCTTCCTTGTGATCTTGTGAAGTTCAGGTATAGTTGGGGCTGAGCAGATGAGGGTGGAGTCATCTACACACCATATAAGAGAAGCATGCTTGGTGGTTGTGAATAGATCATTGGTGAAGAGTGAGAATAGTAGGGGACCAAGGATGGAACCTTGGGGAACACCAATTCAATCAAAAACATTAAAATGACGAGTGATGTAAATAGAGCCATCAATAAAAGAACAAGAAATATTGTATTCACCAGTATTTTTTCTTATCATATCTCTTTCAAAAATTCCAAAAGTTTTTCCTCCCAGTGCCTTCTTCTTGTCCAGTTACAGCATTCACATACATAACAGTAATCACTGACCACTCTTTCTCATGTCTTGCCAGATTTTTTTGCTCTGTTCTTCTGGTCATGTAGTTTGCATTCCCAAAAAGAATGAGGACGATACCAATCATTTCAATTTTGAAATGATTTATCAACTGGGTGCAGCTAAACAGTCAGAAGGAGATGTACACTGCAGAACTGGCTGAAGTTTTTTTTTCATATTCTGTTAGCAAAGTAGTAGTACACTTAAATGTGGCCATTTACAAGCACATCCTGGCAGTAAGAGCTGAAATTGAAAGGCTGTGGGTAGCATGCATTCCTCCAATTATCAAAATGTTTGTTGTTAACCCTGTTTAAAATATGAGTGGCAATGTTAAATATGCATGAATATAATCAAAACTTTATGAGCTATACGAACGTTAAGACAAAAAAAAAAAGAAAACGACACTGACATTTGACATCTAACATGCACTTTTCTTACATGCTGATTATTGTTTTGAAATACTTTGAAAAATATATATGCATAATTTCATTACCGCTTTTTAAGAAAATTACAGGGTGCCAATGATTCTTGTCATATATAATTAGAAAGGTCACAACAAGATGAACAATTATGGTTATGATACTAAGGCTCTGTCATGTAAGGTTACAGACATGGCAAGTTGTTTCAATATATTCATGAATTGAAGCAAATGGGTCTATGTTAGAAGCTTGAAAGCTGTAATACAAGTTCATCGACACATAAAGAGCAATGTACAATAATAGCAAACCACGTAATGAGAGAAAAGGAAAACACTGAACAGATTTCCCTAAGCAACAGCACCATAGAGGTATAACTAAATCAACTACATAAAAGTAACATAACACACTTTTGTAGGCCTGCACCCCCCCCACAACCCCCTACTTAAATATACCAACTCAGAGATCGCACTACAGTGGGGAAAAGGGTATATTCCCTTATCCCCAGGATCGCGCTGTTGGCCAAAGAAATCTGTTCAGTGTTTTCCTTTTCACTCATCTCATGGTTCGCTATTATCATACATCGCTCTTTATGTGTCGATGGGCGGCCACGGTGGTGCAGTGGTTAGAGTTGTCACCTCACAGCAAGAGGTTCTCTGGTTCAATTCTCGGCTGGGGTGCCTTCTGTGCAGAGTCTGCATGTCATCCCTGTGGTCACGTGGGTTTCCTCCGGGTGCTCCGGTTTCCTCCCAAAGATATGCAGTAGGTGGATTGGACACTCTAAATTGGCCCTAGGTGTGAGTGTGTGCATTTTTGTGCCTTCTGTGGAAGGCTGGGTGCAGGGCTGGCAACTCGACACTGTAAAACTCCACTGCCAATCATGAGCGGACAGATGATCTGCTGTGGTGACCCCTAACCAGGAAAAGCTGAAAGAAGAAGAAGCTCTTTATGTGTCGATGTACTTGTATTCGCGTTTTATGGCTTTCGGGCTTCTAATATAGACCCAAGCAAACATAGCTTTTTTCTGTATGAAAAAGAGAAAGATAACATCAGCATCACCATTTACATTTTTAACATTGTGTGAAGACAGAAGTCTCATCAGTAATTCTGCTGTTTTACATCTTTTTGTGGTCATTTTATTGTTATTTCTGAGCTACAGACACTTATTTGAAGCACACACCCTGAACATGATTTATAAAAAAAAAGCTTTAGTTACACTTCACAAATTTATTTATTAAAAGCTTGCGAAATTGAAGGTTTTAATTAACTACTACTGGTCAAGGGTCAAAGAGTTAAGTAGCCATGTCTATTCAATGAATTTACACTGAGGTCACCTGAGAGATATATTTCCTGATGTTTAAAAAAACTGAGTTATTGGCTGAAGAAAGAAAGAAGGAAGTGGTGTGGAAAGTGTATAAAAAGATATGAAGAAATAAAAAGAATGAACAGAAAAATATCAGCACAGATATAATGGACAGAAGTGAAATCACTTTATATTAATTAGAATAGTCCATTAACAGATTATTAATTTGACCGTTCTGGTGAAAAGCATAGAAGAAAGAAAAACTGAAGTGTGACTGTCCTTGTTTGAATTAAACACAAAGGATATAATGAGAATGCTATAACAAAAGCCCTCTTTAAGAGGAACCTGGATGACTGGATGGGAAACAGAAAATATACCCCTGGGATCCCACCTGTGTCCCTGCTGGACAGGGGAAACAGGTGCTGACCTTGAGGGAACATGGGTGAAATTCCTGGCTATGCTTATAAAGGGCTCCAGGCCAATAGCCTAGTATCATCCTATGAACCTATGAACCTAGATGATAAACTACCATCAAATAAAAGTCTACCTACTATCACTACAGAAGATGTCCTCACTGCTCTCTCTAAGGTGAAGAACATTACATCAACGGGCCCAGACAACATCACAGAAAGCCTTCTAAATAGCATAAAACATGACCAATCAGACCCTCTGGAATTGTTATTTAACTGTAGCCTCCAAACAGGCATTGTGCCTCATGGACAGAAAACACCAACAGTCATCCCTCTGCACAAAGGTGGTCCATCTAGAGACCCTGGAAACTAAAGACCCATAAGTCTCACTAGTCTCATTTGTAAATCCATGGAAAGAATTTTCATGGAAATGATCAATAATGACATAAGAAACCTCTGTACACTAGAACCAACACAATTTGATTTTGTTAAGGGTAGCTTTCACCTTCTTAACCTGGTGAACTTATTTGAGAAGGTCAAGAAAGTAAGTGATGAAAGCTAAACAGTTCACACTGCATACCTTGACCTGGCCAAGATATTTGACACAGCACCCCACTCAGGCATTGTTAACAACCTGAAGAGGTTAGGTATAAACCTTTATGTCATCCATGGATAGCCAGCTGGCTCACAGACACTGCTCAGGAAGTTATTGGGGAGTTCACCTCTACAATGAGGCCAGTCATAAGTCGGGTCCCTCAGGGATCAGTCCTGGGAGGACTCCTTTTTGGAATTTACTTCTCCAAAGTCAAGGCCAATGTCAAGAACATCTGGCTGACTAAATTTGCAGATAATTGCAAGTTGGGAGCAGTCATAGAAATCCCCCTGACATAAATGTTTTCCATGAAGGGCTGACATAAACAAATAACTTATGTCAGAGCCTTGGGCTAAAACTAAATGCCAGGAAGTACATAATAGTATCCTTAGGAAAGTCATCCATTACTGGTAACTATTATATTGACAACATACCCTTAAGAGTTGATCCAGTAGTCAGGTACATGGGGACACACAGAGACAGTAATCTAGCCTTTGACAATCATGTGTCTGCAGTAGTGAGGAGATCATTCTATGTCATGTAACTTATAAAGAAAGGTATAACATCCAGGTAAAAGGAGGTCATTATCTCACTGTATTCAGCATTCATCAGACATATCATTGAATAAAGTGCCCCTTTTGTATGTACCTAAACAGGCAAATGGAAGAATTGGAATGTCATCAGAGATTCCTCACTAAAAGAATTCAGGGCATAAGTAACACGTCCTATGCAAACCACCTCAAGACCCTTTCTCTGTATTTTGTTCCCTGCAGGTTGTTGAGAAGAGATCTATACCTGACCACCAGAATTACCCATTCTAAAGACTTAAACCTTGTCTGTGCTATAAATAGGATCTGCTGGAGAGACAGGTATGTATCCTTGAGACTATCCCATCTCTGGAACAGGCTCTCCATCCATGTAAAGCAGAGTTGCTCCCTAACCCAATTGAAGTGTAAATTGGACAATTGGATGGGAAACAGGCACTTCATCAATGGTTCGGCACCTATGTCTCTAAAGGCCACAGGCAGCTTGTAAATGGTTCATCTCCCAAGCCCCTGCTTGCAAATGTTTCAGTTCCCAGGACCCTGCTTACACATATCAAGGGTACCAAAACTTGTCAGAAATTTGGGATGCATGGCTAGTCTTAAAAAGGCCCTTGTGGTTGCTGGCCCATGAATCTGTGAATTACAGGAAGATTCTTTTTACAGATGTTCCTTCAGATTAGCATTGAATTCATTCAATGGTATTTGAGAATGTTTGGCAAATACAGATAATTAATTTCTTATTACTCGACAGAGAAGACTCAAGGTTTTTTCCACTAGGTTAGTGGCAAAATGTGGTCTCATCAAAGTATTTCATAATCCCAGCTTTCTCTAAATGAGCGTGATGCTTCTTTTAAAGGGGGTGGTATGTTGTTACATTTATTAATTAGTGAACTGATGAGGTGAACAATAACGTACAAAGTGCAAATAGGAAAAAAAGTACTCTCTGCATGTAAAGACCACTCAACATTCATTACATGTGATACAAAAACCAGGAACCAGGAACCACAACAAAATCAAAACAGAGAATCAGGAAAATGAAGTCCAAGCCAACACAGGTTTATTAGCAACAAATTAGACAAGCATTTACCTAGGTTTCATCCACAATAGGACTTCATCAGAATACTAAATACACCCACACACAAAACATATATATAAAATCAATCCAATTAACCAATTAAATAAAACATCAATTAATCATCATTCAATAATAAAACCCATGAGAACACAGTGAACCTAAACTATTCACATTGCCTGCCATTAAATATAGTCATAATGCTGTGAAAAACTAAAACCATGCCCCTTAAAAACTATTAAAAATGTTTAAAAATGTAATATATTATATTTGTTTTACATATCATAATATCAATCTATAAGTATATAAATATATACCAATAAGTGTGACAACACTTAAAAGAAAATCATATAAAAATATATGCAAATGACAATATACTAAAACTACAAATCTGTGTCTGTATGTAAATATAATAATTACTTTTGCCCTTTAATATACTTTAATTTGAGAAAGGGCTTAATAGTACTAAGCTCAATAATGCCAGGATAATTGTAGGCATTCAACCTAAGCTGCCATTTTAATTCACAAACATCTAAATGTGTATCTGTTATTCTACCCTGTGGATCGAAATTAATCTGCTGTAAGATACAAAACTTAAATATATGACCAATGTATTCAATTAAATGTCTAGCAAGGGCATTGGTGGTTTTATGATGTTTGATGTCCGAAAGGTGTTCCCTAACCCTACGTTTAGAAAACCTAAGACTTCTGGTGTTTAGCAGCATCACCCTTAGTTTCTTGTTCCTTGTGCTGTCTATGGAGGTGGGTTTGACTTTATAGCCTTGCCTAAAAAAGGCACTATGGAGGTGGCAAGAGCCTTTGCCAATATCTGAAAGCCCAGGGGTGACAGGTGCAAGCCGTCCCTAGCGAAGCAACGTGGCTTGTCGAGCATGTCATCCCAGGCTGACAGACACTGGATCCCCTTTGAATGACACCAAAATTTTAGCCGATTGTTAAAATCGATCATTTTGTCTTTATACTGTGGCATCATTCTAGGTGAGGGTAAGATGCTGCTCAAGGTCAGGGTCATGCCGGCTTGGGCTACATGATCAGAGAGCTCCTCTATGTCTCTTTTCATGTAGTCAAGGGAGGTACATCTCAGGTCATTCACGCCAGCATGTACAATGACTGACTCATATTTGTATTTGCTTTGGAGTGACCTGAGTGCTTGCGTTATGTGGCAGATCCTAGCGCCTGACAGTCAGCTCACTGTGACCTTCTCTTTATTCAGCCTGGTGAGTGGGACATCAGTGTGTCTGACAATAGAGTCACCTATTACAAGAGTATCAGGTGTGTTATTCAGCCTTAAGGGCTGTGACTGCTTGGCACACTGACTTTGTGTGCTATGTGTTGTACGTGTTTTGTTTTGGGGTAGCGTTTGCTTGGATGTCTGCTTTGGAGGTCTCTGTTGCTTAGGTAGATTTTTATTTAGAGCCTCTGAGTATGTTTTTGTGTTTTTATGTGTTTGGTTCGCTGTTGTGGTGGGACTATGTGATACTGGAATTGTGTAGTGTGAAGTTACCTTCTCCTCATGACTGGTTACACCAGTTTTGAGATGAGAGAGCTCAGCCTCCAATTTGGCTATATGATTGCATCTCTCACATATATTTGAACCTGTTTGGAGGAGGAGAAGGTTGTCCGTGTACATGAGACAGTTGTAACATTGCCTCAAAATTCCCAGATTCACCAGCTGGACTGGAGAGGAAACCATTGACTGACCTTTGGACATGCTAGAGTAATATAGGGAACTGAATTAAAATGGAACAATAGGGGACAAGGTAATCATAGAGAGTATAAGAGTAAGTAATGCTTATGGTTTATTAGTGCTAACTTGTAAAATTACTTATTTGGACCAGTGAGGGGCCTTAGAATGAGAAAATGGTGTTTAATTTGAGAGATAGAGCAGTTCTAAGGGAAAAAGTGAAGAGCAGACTTTGTGGAGCCAGGAATAGTTTAAACCCAATTAGGCGGTGCTGCCCGATGTTGCGATATGTGCAAAACCGCGCAAAAGAGGGTTTTAAGAGAGGGAGATCAAGGAGTTAGGAATTGACCCAAAATGGCCAATAAAACTATAGTTTCAAGGCAGCAACCACTCCCACAGGGGCAGGCAGGCTGCTCAATGTTTATCACTGCCACTGATGAACACAGAGACTTCCCTTTAGCCCAAGCAAACAATGGCCTTCAAGAAACTTACAAACAGTTCAGAACAGCAAATCTGTAACTGAACTTTTTTAAATCTCAGAAAAGCTGGAAAAAAGCAAGATTTTTTTTGTTTTTTTTGTTTTTTTTAAGGAAAGCAGAGGTTCACAAGTATCAACAAGTTCACAAGTATCAACAAGTTAGAACAGCGCAGTAAATGACCCCACACTTGAGTGCTAGGCCAGAGACAGATAAAATATAAGTTTTAAGAAAAAAACAATTTTAAAAATAAGTGCAGGCAGGAAATTCAGTAATCAGCTCTAGGTTGTGTTCTAAATACAGTTACCAACACAGAAATCAAGTTTAACAAGCCAGAAAATGCTCAAAAGTAGGCGGCAATGCAGAAAAACTTAACAAATAATCTGAAGCAAAATACTTAAAATCTCAAAAGTGGCTCCTTTCTTCTCTCAGCGTTTTCTCCTCTTGGTGGGTGCTTCACCAACAGCCAACAAGTCCAAAAAGACACCAAAACCATGAGGCAATTGGGTTTTAAGCGAGGGAGATCAAGGAGTTAGGAATTGACCCAAAATGGCCAATAAAACTACAGTTTCAAGGCAGTAACCACTCCCACAGGGGCAGGCAGGCTGTTCAATGTTTATCACTGCCACTGATGAACACAGAGACTTCCCTTTAGCCCAAGCAAACAATGGCCTCCAAGAAACTTACAAACAGTTCAGAACAGCAAATCTGTAACTGAACTTTTGTAAATCTCAGGAAAGTGGGAAAAAAGCAAGATTTTTTATTTTTTTGTTTTTTTTAAGGAAAGCAGAGGTTCACAAGTATCAACAAGTTCACAAGTATAGAACAGTGCAGTAAATGACCCCACACTTGAGTGCTAGGCCAGAGACAGATAAAATGCAAGTTTTAAGAAAAAAACGATTTTAAAAATAAGTGCAGGCAGGAAATTCAGTAATCGGCTCTAGGTTGTGTTCTAAATACAGTTACCAACACAGAAATCAAGTTTAACAAGCCAGAAAATGCTCAAAAGTAGGCGGCAATGCAGAAAAACTTAACAAATAATCTGAAGCAAAATACTTAAAATCTCAAAAGTGGCTCTTTTCTTCTCTCAACGTTTTCTCCTCTTGGTGGGTGCTTCACCAACAGCCAACAAGTCCAAAAAGATGCCAAAACCATGAGGCAATCGGGTTTTAAGAGAGGGAGATCAAGGAGTTAGGAATTGACCCAAAATGGCCAATAAAACTACAGTTTCAAGGCAGTAACCACTCCCACAGGGGCAGGCAGGCTGTTCAATGTTTATCACTGCCACTGATGAACACAGAGACTTCCCTTTAGCCCAAGCAAACAATGGCCTCCAAGAAACTTACAAACAGTTCAGAACAGCAAATCTGTAACTGAACTTTGCAAATCTCAGGAAAGTGGGAAAAAAGCAAGATTTTTTTATTTTTTTGTTTTTTTTTAAGGAAAGCAGAGGTTCACAAGTATCAACAATTCACAAGTATAGAACAGTGCAGTAAATGACCCCACACTTGAGTGCTAGGCCAGAGACAGATAAAATGCAAGTTTTAAGAAAAAAACGATTTTAAAAATAAGTGCAGGCAGGAAATTCAGTAATCAGCTCTAGGTTGTGTTCTAAATACAGTTACCAACACAGAAATCAAGTTTAACAAGCCAGAAAATGCTCAAAAGTAGGCAGCAATGCAGAAAAACTTAACAAATAATCTGAAGCAAAATACTTAAAATCTCAAAAGTGGCTCCTTTCTTCTCTCAACATTTTCTCCTCTTGGTGGGTGCTTCACCAACAGCCAACAAGTCCAAAAGATGCCAAAACCATGAGGCAATCGGGTTTTAAGAGGAGATCAAGGAGTTAGGAATTGACCCAAAATGGCCAATAAAACTACAGTTTCAAGGCAGTAACCACTCCCACAGGGGCAGACAGGCTGCTCAATGTTTATCACTGCCACTGATGAACACAGAGACTTCCCTTTAGCCCAAGCAAACAATGGCCTCCAAGAAACTTACAAACAGTTCAGAACAGCAAATCTGTAACTAAACTTTTTTAAATCTCAGAAAAGTGGGAAAAAGCAAGATTTTTTGTTTTTTTTTTTTTAAGGAAAGCAGAGGTTCACAAGTATCAACAAGTTAGAACAGTGCAGTAAATGACCCCACACTTGAGTGCTAGGCCAGAGACAGATAAAATGCAAGTTTTAAGAAAAAAACGATTTTAAAAAAAGTGCAGGCAGGAAATTCAGTAATCAGCTCTAGGTTGTGTTCTAAATACAGTTACCAACACAGAAATCAAGTTTAACAAGCCAGAAAATGCTCAAAAGTAGGTGGCAATGCAGAAAAACTTAACAAATAATCTGAAGCAAAATACTTAAAATCTCAAAAGTGGCTCCTTTCTTCTCTCAGCGGTTTCTCTTCTTGGTGGGTGCTTCACCAACAGCCAACAAGTCCAAAAAGACACCAAAACCATGAGGCAATCGGGTTTTAAGAGAGGGAGATCAAGGAGTTAGGAATTGACCCAAAATGGCCAATAAAACTACAGTTTCAAGGCAGTAACCACTCCCACAGGGGCAGGCAGGCTGTTCAATGTTTATCACTGCCACTGATGAACACAGAGACTTCCCTTTAGCCCAAGCAAACAATGGCCTCCAAGAAACTTACAAACAGTTCAGAACAGCAAATCTGTAACTGAACTTTTGTAAATCTCAGGAAAGTGGGAAAAAAGCAAGATTTTTTTATTTTTTTGTTTTTTTTTAAGGAAAGCAGAGGTTCACAAGTATCAACAAGTTCACAAGTATAGAACAGTGCAGTAAATGACCCCACACTTGAGTGCTAGGCCAGAGACAGATAAAATGCAAGTTTTAAGAAAAAAACGATTTTAAAAATAAGTGCAGGCAGGAAATTCAGTAATCGGCTCTAGGTTGTGTTCTAAATACAGTTACCAACACAGAAATCAAGTTTAACAAGCCAGAAAATGCTCAAAAGTAGGCGGCAATGCAGAAAAACTTAACAAATAATCTGAAGCAAAATACTTAAAATCTCAAAAGTGGCTCTTTTCTTCTCTCAACGTTTTCTCCTCTTGGTGGGTGCTTCACCAACAGCCAACAAGTCCAAAAAGATGCCAAAACCATGAGGCAATCGGGTTTTAAGAGGGAGATCAAGGAGTTAGGAATTGACCCAAAATGGCCAATAAAACTACAGTTTCAAGGCAGTAACCACTCCCACAGGGGCAGGCAGGCTGTTCAATGTTTATCACTGCCACTGATGAACACAGAGACTTCCCTTTAGCCCAAGCAAACAATGGCCTCCAAGAAACTTACAAACAGTTCAGAACAGCAAATCTGTAACTGAACTTTTGTAAATCTCAGGAAAGTGGGAAAAAGCAAGATTTTTATTTTTGTTTTTAAGGAAAGCAGAGGTTCACAAGTATCAACAAGTTCACAAGTATAGAACAGTGCAGTAAATGACCCCACACTTGAGTGCTAGGCCAGAGACAGATAAAATGCAAGTTTTAGGAAAAAACGATTTTAAAAATAAGTGCAGGCAGGAAATTCAGTAATCAGCTCTAGGTTGTGTTCTAAATACAGTTACCAACACAGAAATCAAGTTTAACAAGCCAGAAAATGCTCAAAAGTAGGCGGCAATGCAGAAAAACTTAACAAATAATCTGAAGCAAAATACTTAAAATCTCAAAAGTGGCTCCTTTCTTCTCTCAACATTTTCTCCTTCTGGTGGGTGCTTCACCAACAGCCAACAAGTCCAAAAAGATGCCAAAACCATGAGGCAATCGGGTTTTAAGAGAGGGAGATCAAGGAGTTAGGAATTGACCCAAAATGGCCAATAAAACTACAGTTTCAAGGCAGTAACCACTCCCACAGGGGCAGGCAGGCTGCTCAATGTTTATCACTGCCACTGATGAACACAGAGACTTCCCTTTAGCCCAAGCAAACAATGGCCTCCAAGAAACTTACAAACAGTTCAGAACAGCAAATCTGTAACTGAACTTTTTTAAATCTCAGAAAAGTGGGAAAAAAGCAAGATTTTTTTGTTTTTTTTTTTGTTTTTTTAAGGAAAGCAGAGGTTCACAAGTATCAACAAGTTAGAACAGTGCAGTAAATGACCCCACACTTGAGTGCTAGGCCAGAGACAGATAAAATGCAAGTTTTAAGAAAAAAACGATTTTAAAAAAAGTGCAGGCAGGAAATTCAGTAATCAGCTCTAGGTTGTGTTCTAAATACAGTTACCAACACAGAAATCAAGTTTAACAAGCCAGAAAATGCTCAAAAGTAGGTGGCAATGCAGAAAAACTTAACAAATAATCTGAAGCAAAATACTTAAAATCTCAAAAGTGGCTCCTTTCTTCTCTCAGCGGTTTCTCCTCTTGGTGGGTGCTTCACCAACAGCCAACAAGTCCAAAAAGACACCAAAACCATGAGGCAATCGGGTTTTGAGAGGAGATCAAGGAGTTAGGAATTGACCCAAAATGGCCAATAAAACTACAGTTTCAAGGCAGTAACCACTCCCACAGGGGCAGGCAGGCTGTTCAATGTTTATCACTGCCACTGATGAACACAGAGACTTCCCTTTAGCCCAAGCAAACAATGGCCTCCAAGAAACTTACAAACAGTTCAGAACAGCAAATCTGTAACTGAACTTTTTAAATCTCAGAAAGTGGGAAAAAAGCAAGTTTTTTTTTTGTTTAACCAAAAAGGTCATCAAGTAAGTTAAGTACAGTCCATAAAAAGATTAGTGCTACCAACAGATAAACAAGTTTAAGAAAAAAGTTTAACATAGTCAGGCAGAACAGAGTTGTCTATTTTTCTTCAGACCCCATATCAAAGCAGTCTCTGAGAATGAATAACTATAATTATTGATGCTTTTAAAATATGTCTTACCTGTGTACATGTTCTGTTGGACAGTGGTTTAAGATGAACGTGATAGGTAAGAAATAATGAGGTATTCCTGCTCTCTGAAGAAGCCGGTTCTGTCTCCTTACCATTGACTGCGAGAAACACGAATGCACCACATTTGGTAGATTAAAGACAAGTGCAACCTGCTTCATATTCAGGTGGTACACACTCTAGTGAGATTACTATGCATGTTTGAAGGATGGTACAAGAAATGAGTGATGCTGAAAAGTCAAGGCAGTATCAAATATTTTTTTATGTAAGGAACCTGTCAGTAGATTTGAGAAGCTGGCACAGCATGCTACAGTTAAGCCATCATTTGTGATTTTTTTTTTCACATAATAACAGAATTTCGACAGCTTCTGCATTTTGTTTCTTTCTTCTCTTTTAGTGGCTGCTACTCACATTCTCCTTTGTTTTACCCCAAGCACTAGAGTTGCTATGGGAATGACAGAATGACAGTGACCTTTGAGTTTTTCCAAGACATCAAATAATTAATACAAGAGGATGTTATCACTATGCATAACCTCATTTGCCAATGTCAACCTTTGTTAGCTTCTGTCTATTATATTCTCCCAGGTTGACACTACAGATCCATTGGGATGTGTGCTCTCCCCCAATGAACAACTGAAAATAAATACATTTAAAAATTCCAAACCCACAATTAATTTTCTTCATATTAAATTCTACAGAAAGGCTGTTTCAGGTGTCCACCACTCTCTCTCTGAAATAAATATCTCTTTACAATAGCTTCAAATAACATTTCCTTGTTCTTGCTCATCTGTTCTGAATGTTGATATCATCTAGCATTAAGTTGATTTCGTTGCTGGGACTCCTACGACCTGATGTTGGAGTATTGCTTGGCTTTGGTGATGGATATAATGGAGACACCATCAGGATGTAAGGTTGAATCCGACATTGGGTTTTATTTACTCATCCCGGATTTCCTCAGGATAGCGGTATGCCAATGCAACCTATTTCAAGCCTTCAGAAATGGCACAGGGAGCAACTGTGGATTGTTTATGCACTAAACCAGTTACTCTTACCCACAAAGGGGAGACTGCTAGGTTGGTATGCACTGTAACATGCCTTTCACCTGAAAGTGGCAAAGAAGACTTTATTTTAGGCATCAGGACAATTAATTTCCACCAAACCATGAGGCAATCGGGTTTTAAGAGAGGGAGATCAAGGAGTTAAAATTGACCCAAAATGGCCAACAAAACTACAGTTTCAACGCAGTAACCACTCCCACAGGGGCAGGCAGGCTGCTCAATGTTTATCACTGCCACTGATGAACACAGAGACTTCCCTTTAGCCCAAGCAAACAATGGCCTCCAAGAAACTTACAAACAGTTCAGAACAGGAAATCTGTAACTGAACTTTTTTAAATCTCAGAAAAGTGGGAAAAAGCAAGATTTTTTTTTTTTTAAACGGAAAGCATAGGTTCACAAGTATCAACAAGTTAGAACAGTGCAGTAAATGACCCCACACTTGATTGCTAGGCCAGAGACAGATAAAATGCAAGTTTTAAGAAAAACGATTTTAAAAATAAGTGCAGGCAGGAAATTCAGTAATCAGCTCTAGGTTGTGTTCTAAATACAGTTACCAACACAGAAATCAAGTTTAACAAGCCAGAAAATGTTCAAAAGTAGGCGGCAATGCAGAAAAACTTAACAAATAATCTGAAGCAAAATACTTAAAATCTCAAAAGTGGCTCCTTTCTTCTCTCAGCGGTTTCTCCTCTTGGTGGGTGCTTCACCAACAGCCAACAAGTCCAAAAAGACACCAAAACCATGAGGCAATCGGGTTTTAAGAGAGGGAGATCAAGGAGTAGGAATTGACCCAAAATGGCCAATAAACTACAGTTTCAAGGCAGTAACCACTCCCACAGGGGCAGGCAGGCTGTTCAATGTTTATCACTGCCACTGATGAACACAGAGACTTCCCTTTAGCCCAAGCAAACATTGGCCTCCAAGAAACTTACAAACAGTTCAGAACAGCAAATCTGTAACTGAACTTTTGTAAATCTCAGGAAAGTGGGAAAAAAGCAAGATTTTTATTTTTGTTTTTTTAAGGAAGCAGAGGTTCACAAGTAGCAACAAGTTCACAAGTATAGAACAGTGCAGTAAATGACCCCACACTTGAGTGCTAGGCCAGAGACAGATAAAATGCAAGTTTTAAGAAAAAAACGATTTTAAAAATAAGTGCAGGCAGGAAATTCAGTAATCGGCTCTAGGTTGTGTTCTAAATACAGTTACCAACACAGAAATCAAGTTTAACAAGCCAGAAAATGCTCAAAAAGTAGGCGGCAATGCAGAAAAACTTAACAAATAATCTGAAGCAAAATACTTAAAATCTCAAAAGTGGCTCTTTTCTTCTCTCAACGTTTTCTCCTCTTGGTGGGTGCTTCACCAACAGCCAACAAGTCCAAAAAGATGCCAAAACCATGAGGCAATCGGGTTTTAAGAGAGGGAGATCAAGGAGTTAGGAATTGACCCAAAATGGCCAATAAAACTACAGTTTCAAGGCAGTAACCACTCCCACAGGGGCAGGCAGGCTGTTCAATGTTTATCACTGCCACTGATGAACACAGAGACTTCCCTTTAGCCCAAGCAAACAATGGCCTCCAAGAAACTTACAAACAGTTCAGAACAGCAAATCTGTAACTGAACTTTTGTAAATCTCAGGAAAGTGGGAAAAAAGCAAGATTTTTTTATTTTTTTGTTTTTTTTAAGGAAAGCAGAGGTTCACAAGTATCAACAAGTTCACAAGTATAGAACAGTGCAGTAAATGACCCCACACTTGAGTGCTAGGCCAGAGACAGATAAAATGCAAGTTTTAAGAAAAAAACGATTTTAAAAATAAGTGCAGGCAGGAAATTCAGTAATCAGCTCTAGGTTGTGTTCTAAATACAGTTACCAACACAGAAATCAAGTTTAACAAGCCAGAAAATGCTCAAAAGTAGGCGGCAATGCAGAAAAACTTAACAAATAATCTGAAGCAAAATACTTAAAATCTCAAAAGTGGCTCCTTTCTTCTCTCAACATTTTCTCCTCTTGGTGGGTGCTTCACCAACAGCCAACAAGTCCAAAAAGATGCCAAAACCATGAGGCAATCGGGTTTTAAGAGAGGGAGATCAAGGAGTTAGGAATTGACCCAAAATGGCCAATAAAACTACAGTTTCAAGGCAGTAACCACTCCCACAGGGGCAGACAGGCTGCTCAATGTTTATCACTGCCACTGATGAACACAGAGACTTCCCTTTAGCCCAAGCAAACAATGGCCTCCAAGAAACTTACAAACAGTTCAGAACAGCAAATCTGTAACTAAACTTTTTTAAATCTCAGAAAAGTGGGAAAAAGCAAGATTTTTTTGTTTTTTTTGTTTTTTTAAGGAAAGCAGAGGTTCACAAGTATCAACAAGTTAGAACAGTGCAGTAAATGACCCCACACTTGAGTGCTAGGCCAGAGACAGATAAAATGCAAGTTTTAAGAAAAAAACGATTTTAAAAAAAGTGCAGGCAGGAAATTCAGTAATCAGCTCTAGGTTGTATTCTAAATACAGTTACCAACACAGAAATCAAGTTTAACAAGCCAGAAAATGCTCAAAAGTAGGTGGCAATGCAGAAAAACTTAACAAATAATCTGAAGCAAAATACTTAAAATCTCAAAAGTGGCTCCTTTCTTCTCTCAGCGGTTTCTCCTCTTGGTGGGTGCTTCACCAACAGCCAACAAGTCCAAAAAGACACCAAAACCATGAGGCAATCGGGTTTTAAGAGAGGGAGATCAAGGAGTTAGGAATTGACCCAAAATGGCCAATAAAACTACAGTTTCAAGGCAGTAACCACTCCCACAGGGGCAGGCAGGCTGCTCAATGTTTATCACTGCCACTGATGAACACAGAGACTTCCCTTTAGCCCAAGCAAACAATGGCCTTCAAGAAACTTACAAACAGTTCAGAACAGCAAATCTGTAACTGAACTTTTTTAAATCTCAGAAAAGTGGGAAAAAAGCAAGATTTTTTTTTTGTTTTTTTTTTTAAGGAAAGCAGAGGTTCACAAGTATCAACAAGTACACAAGTATAGAACAGTGCAGTAAATGACCCCACACTTGAGTGCTAGGCCAGAGACAGATAAAATGCAAGTTTTAAGAAAAAAATGATTTTAAAAATAAGTGCAGGCAGGAAATTCAGTAATCAGCTCTAGGTTATGTTCTAAATACAGTTACCAACATAGAAATCAAGTTTAACAAGCCAGAAAATGTTCAAACGTAGGTGGCAATGCAGAAAAACTTAACAAATAATCTGAAGCAAAATACTTAAAATCCCAAAAGTGGCTCCTTTCTTCTCTCAACATTTTCTCCTCTTGGTGGGTGCTTCACCAACAGCCAACAAATCCAAAAAGATGCCAAAACCATGAGGCAATCGGGTTTTAAGAGAGGGAGATCAAGGAGTTAGGAATTGACCCAAAATGGCCAATAAAACTACAGTTTCAAGGCAGTAACCACTCCCACAGGGGCAGGCAGGCTGCTCAATGTTTATCACTGCCACTGATGAACACAGAGACTTCCCTTTAGCCCAAGCAAACAATGGCCTCCAAGAAACTTACAAACAGTTCAGAACAGCAAATCTGTAACTGAACTTTTTTAAATCTCAAAAAAGTGGGAAAAAAGCAAGATTTTTTTGTTTTTTTAAGGAAAGCAGAGGTTCACAAGTATCAACATGTTAGAACAGTGCAGTAAATGACCCCACACTTGAGTGCTAGGCCAGAGACAGATAAAATGCAAGTTTTAAAAAAAAAAATTATTTTAAAAATAAGTGCAGGCAGGAAATTCAGTTATATGTTTCTACTTTAAGAAAACGAAGATAAGAACACTGACGTTCATTTTCACGAGACTGAAAATACCAAAACCTGACATACCTGAACACCGAAGCTTTCCTAGGGTAAGTATTCACTTGTTCAAACTTAAACTAAATACACACTAAAGTAATTAAAACCCACACAGCTGGGAGGCTACACTCCCCACACACCCCTAACTACATATACCAACTCTGGGATCATACTACAGTGGAGAAAAGGGCATGTCGGGGAAGTGTTTATTTATCCTTTGATAGCTTCGACATGCGAGTATGTAAGGTTTCAGTATTTTCAGTCTCACAAAAATGAATGTCAGTGTTCTGATCTTCATTTTTTAAAGTAGAGCCATATATATATATATATATATATATATATATATATATATATATGTGTGTGTGTGCTACAGAATCCTGAAAGCCCAAAATCCTGAAGACCAAAATCCTGAGACCAAAATCCTGAAAATTCAAAATACTGAAATCTCAAAATACTGAAAACTCAAAATCCTGAAAACACATAGGATACCAACACTTACAAGTACATACAGAAACATATTACCCTTCAACTATATGCGGGGGTAATCCCCCCTGCATCCACACACCCCCTGCTACTTAAATATATCAACTCCAAAATTGCACATCACTATACTAAGTGCAATCTTGGAGTTGATATTTTTAAGAAGCAGGGGGTGTGGGTGGCTTGCCACCCACATGGGGGGTGCAGGAGGGCTTGCCCCCCTGCTTATACTTGGAGAACAGTAATATAGTTTGTGTTTTATTTGTTTCTGTATGTACTTGTGCTGGATTATAGTAAGTGTTAGTATCCTGTGTGTTTTTAGGATTTTGAATTTTCAATATTTTGAGTTTTCAGTATTTTGAACTTTTAGGATTTTGGTCTTCAGGATTTTGGGCTTTCAGGATTCTGTAGTGCTCCCATGATAAAAATAAATGACACTGGAAAACAGTTTTCAGCAAATGCAGGAGAGTTTTGCTATTAGTAAACAAAAATGATAAATGCATGGTGTTTTGTTTCACTTAAAAGCTCACTGAAGTTAGTTCCATACTTTGGAAGTATATCCTCAGTGACACACCCACTACAGGGAATGGCATCTGAATTACTGTTGTGTTTTCCTTCTCTGTCACACTAATCATTCACATTTGCAAGCCATTAGCAGCTAACAAAGCTGTAGAGCCTACATTATGTTTATATTTGCTACTCAAAGTCAAAAGTTTGGTATTCAGCAATTCTATTGAGTTCATACCTCATTTGCATATCTACAGTGCTCAGAGGGCTGAATCTACACTATTAAAAGGTTAACCATGTAGCTAGGGAACTTGAAGGTGAGGAAACTTGTGTATTTGGACAAAGGAGAAGGCATTCCTTTGAGGATAATTTCTCTGCAGAGAAGGCTTACAATTTTGCTAGGTATTCTTGTATTATTCAAGTACATTCTAGATTGTATAACATGCTACAAATGTTTTTATATCCAGGAGAAACTGGAACTTTTATCTGTATGGAGTTCTTATGCTTCATTCTTGGCATATGTATTTTGCGTAGCCATTTACATTTCTGAGACAGACAGGTTGTAGTTTCAACACAAGAATTATTCTTAAAGTTTGATTTTTCAGTATTCTGTGTTATTGGAGAAAAATGTAATGTACATGTTGCTGACACAGTGAAAAGTGACTGGCATTCATAAATTGATTTTCTGTTGAAAATGTGTTCACATCCTGATAATTGTGTGGAAAACATATATACATTACTTCTGTGGTATTCCTTGGTTTGTAAAAACTTCCTTAGTTTGGTGTTTTAGGGGTGGGGAGCCACCTACCATTACGTGGTCCAAAAATAGAAGTGTGTTTCAAGTGTTTTTGTGTTGAAAATGTGTAGACATCCTGATATTTATGTGGGAAACATATATATATTACTTACATGGTATTCCTTGTTTAGTACAAACCTTTTTTTGTACATGAGTGGGAGGTGGGTCAAGCAAATAAACTTCAGTTGTACTAAATGAAAAGTGTGTTTCAAGTGCTTAATGTTGACAAAAGGGTACACAGAATGATTATTTTTTTGTAAGAAATACATTAATTATGTGATATGTGTTTGTTTTATCCTCTCTGTTTTACATTACATAGGATTATGGCATCAAAGCTTAAAAGTCCACAAAAAACCTTTCAGTGACATGGAAAATTAGGTCATAATACAGACTCGGAGGCAGCATGGAACCTTCCTCTTTGAGAGAGGCTGTGGGGATATGGTTACCAGAAAGAAGATTTGGAACCAGTTAGTCAATTATGTCAATGCAGTCCATGTCCACAGCTGAAAGTATGATCAGGTGCAGCATTGGGCCACTGATATGATTTCATCAGCCCGGAGGAGCATGGCTAAAGTTGCCAGAGAACAGCTGACTATGGAGGGGTGATCCTGCTACTGAATCACCACTGACACCAAATGAGGAATTCCTGTCCACTGTCAGAGATTGAGACAGCTCAGAGGAGACTGCGCACCATGTGTTTGATGCCAGTGCTGATGTGGCTGGGAGGACAAGTGTGTCCCAGGAGCAGCTTCCAGATAAGCTTACATATGGCAACATTTATGTTTGCTTGTAGAATAAAATATATAATTTGACTACTATGTCTTGTGATAATTGTTTTTATATCTGTACCTATTGCTAAGTAATAGAGTTATACAACAGAGTAGTTTAGTACACATGGGTGTAGGTGGACGTCTCAGACAAGTTTCAGTTTCAGCTGTTACTTACAGGACATAGAGGTGA
The DNA here is from genome assembly GCF_019279795.1 of Protopterus annectens. NCBI lineage: Eukaryota > Metazoa > Chordata > Ceratodontiformes > Protopteridae > Protopterus > Protopterus annectens. Next base: position 715,719,887 of record NC_056733.1, on the reverse strand, counting down.
TTGTGTATTCACTGTCCCCCTGTGTTATTTCCATTGTAATGCTTAATTGTTTTCTTCTTCTTGATTCATTTCTTCCAGGACAATCCTCCCTGCAATGTGTGGAGACATTTGCACATTATTAATAAGCATTATTCAGATATATATAATTATTGGTATGTGTGAGGAGGGTGTAATGAGTGTCCGTATTGCTGTACCATCTGCAATTGTGTGAACAGTGTTACTTTTTTAGAATGCTTTTTATTGAAATTGGCTTTGTGGCTCTATCCTTCTGTGACTCTGTCATGCTCTCGCGAGACAGCAGGAAAAATGCCAAGCTTCTTGTTGATGAGGGATATACCCTCAAAGACATGACAGAACTGGAGAGGGACAGAGTGGCATGCACTGTACTATGAGTGGCCTTAAACACACATACACACACGCACACACACACACACACACACACACACACACACACACACACACACACACACACACACAGAGACAAGGTTAAACTTCCCTTGCCAAACTTCTAATGTTACAGTGTGAGACAGTCTCTCATTGTCTTACACCTAAAATAAGTACATCAAGTAAGTAATGTACAGTCCATAACAAATGGATTCATGCTACCACACAATGAAAATTTCAAGGAAATAAAGCTGTTAGGAGCCATCGGTCAGAGCAATGCTACACAGAGTTGTTCTTTATTTCTTTCTTCAGCATCCCCATATCAAAGCAGTCTCTGAGAATGAATAACTATAATTATTGATGCTTTTAAAATGTGTCTTACCTGTGTACATGTTCTGTTGGACAGTGGTTTAAGATGAACGTGGTAGGTAAGAAATAATGAAGTAATCCTGCTCTCTGAAGAAGCCGGTTCTGTCTCCTTACCATTGACTGTGAGAAATAGGAATGCACCACATTTGGTAGATTAAATACAAGTGCGCCCTGCTTCTCCCTGTTCATATTCAGGTGGTACACCCTCTAGTGAGATTACTAGGCATGTTTGAAGGATGGTACAAGAAATGAGTGATGCTGAAAAGTCAAGGCAGTATCAAATATTTTTTTATGTAAGGAACCTGTCAGTAGATTTCAGAAGCTGGCACAGCATGCTACAGTTAAACCATCGTTTGTGATTTTTTTCACATAATAGAATTTCGACAGCTTCCGCATTTTGTTTCTTTCTTCTCTTTTAGTGGCTGCTACTCACATTTTCCTTTGTTTTACCCCAAGCACTAGAGTTGCTATGGGAATGACAGGATGACAGTGACCTTTGAGTTCTTCCAAGACATCAAATAATTAATACAAGAGGATGTCATCACTATGCATAACCTCATTTGCCAATGTCAACCTTTGTTAGCTTCTGTCTATTATATTCTCCCAGGTTGACACTGCAGATCCATTGGGATGTGTGCACTCCCCCAATGACCAACTGAAAATAAATACATTTAAAAATTCCAAACCCACAATTAATTTTCTTCGTATTAAATTCTACAGAAAGGCTGTTTCAGGTGTCCACCACTCTCTCTCTGAAATAAATATCTCTTTACAATAGCTTCAAATAACATTTCCTTGTTCTTGCTCATCTGTTCTGAATGTTGATATCATCTAGCATTAAGTTGATTTCGTTGCTGGGACTCCTACGACCTGATGTTGGAGTATTGCTTGGCTTTGGTGATGGATATAATGGAGACACCATCAGGGGATGTAGAGGTTGAATCCAACATTAGGGTTGTTATTTACTCATCCCCTGCATTTCCTTCAGGCATAGTCGGTATGCCTATGCATACCTATTTCACTGAGCCTTCAGATAATGGACAGCCTGAGGGTAGCACACTTGATCAGGGTATTGTGGTTACTGCAGCTTCACTGCAGGTTGACTCTATACATAGCCAAAGTGTGGATGATGTACCATGCAGTAGGGTTGGTAGTGCTGCTCATTGGAGGACTCTTGTCCATCTTTCACCTGATCCTGGTGTGTCATTATGTGGCACTTGTATCTTTAGGGCCATCATGGAGGCATATGCATGTTCCACCAGGGCCTTCAAGGACATGCTTAGGGTTTTAGATCTGACACAGGCTGACATGCGTGACTGCTTCCTCTATGTGACTGATTCAATGGATCATATGAATGACACGATTAATGGGCAGTATCTGTGATGGAACATCTGCTGGCAGGGGAACAGCATCCACATAGCACTACTTCCACTGCTTCGTCAGTGGTTGAGATGTCCATACCCAGACATGGTAGAGCACGATTTTTAGACCTGGGCATAGTCATGAGGAGGACAGCTCATCCAGCAGACATCACTCATGTGCTGGTAGCACCAGCACATCTGACCATGGGCAAGGATGTCCCACTGCAACTAATGGCAGAGTGAGTTTTTGTAGTTTGAGGAGAAAAAGATGAACTGATACCTCTACAATGCATGGTTCACACCTGTCTGACATGCCAGGACACAGACAAGCACAGTGCTTGGCTATGTTCATGCAGACACTCACACACACATTTCACATCAAGTACCATAAAGACACACACACATAGCAGGTACATGAGGCATTCATGAGGCTTGCAGGTCATTCTGTCTCAGTGGCTATTTGATAATTAGGTATATTTCTGTCTGCCTGCCTATCTATCTTCCTCCTACACACTCAATACTTTTGTGTCCGGCTTGCCCTCTTGTCCCCAAAACCTCACTCTGTGCAAATGATAACTGCACCATCACCTTTTTTCTATTATTTGGATTCAGGGGATATATGTATTTTGTCTGATGCACAGGATGCAGAGCTAACTGAGTGCTTGGTATATGTATAAGTGATGCTATTTCAAAAGTCTCACTGATTTCTTACAGCCTTTTTGCTGTTGAAATTACTACATTGAAATCATTGATATATCAATGAGGCATATTGCTCCACTTGTGAGAATGTAGGAATAATTAGACTTTGGTTTGCTATTTCTGTTGTGTGTATTTTCCATAGTAGCTGCTAAATGGAAGAAGTCTATTGACATAACTCAGTCCTGTCACGTATTGGTGTCCTTGCTGGACAACTCATACACATTTTACTTGAGTATATTTTCAAATAGCAAGTAACTGCCATTTATTTGTGTTCTTACTCATTTAGTTTCCTGTTTCAGTTTCAACACTTACCATGACAGTCCCGCAGTTACAACTGTTGTAATTCAGGACTGACTCTGTCTGATGCTAGCAGTATACAGCCATTACATGGGTAAGTAAAGGCTGTGAGCATTGCCTAGCATCAATTGTACTGGATGTATGTGCATTGCATGAAATTTGTACTCCTTAGGTAGTCAGCACTGCCTCTTGGCCAGGGTGAGGGCCTATCATGCACACCTCTTTTGGCCTATACTCACAGCAGCTGGTGGATTGCCCTCTGACACTCCACCAGTATGTAGTTGTGGTGACCTTGCCAGTGGTCTTTCTCCTTGGTGTTCCTGTTACAGCTGTTTTCTCAGGATAATACAATGTATAATAGCACAGCACAGACAGTGCTAATTTTGACACAAGTACTGGGATTGTACTATAAGTGTACCCCCTGATGTATCTAGGGACCAATACCTTGATTTCAGAAGCCCAATTACAGGTTCTGTGATGTATTTTGTTTGGCTATGTGCCTCATTATAGCATTCCTCCATGGGTGTATGCACATTTCTGATGAGCATTATCAGCCATGGCTAAAGTGCATACCCTACATCCCCCAGTAAAATGCATTGTGTGATACCCCCCGGAAAAACCTCTGGTAGAACTGTGAGTTGTGCCAGATATGGAAGTCATGGTAGCTACTGGTTTGCCAGCACACAAATTCAGGATAACTCCCTTAGCATTACACATGACCTGGCAGTTAATGAAGTAGAAGCCCTTTCTGTTTATGTAGTCTCTTTCCTGTTCCCTGGGTTGTGCTTTGATCTCAATGTGCATGCAGTCTATGGCACCCAAGACATCAGGGAAGTGTGCTACAGGGTACAAATCCTGCATAGTTGCAGCTCTGTCCTCAGGGGGATGGAGAAAAATATATATAGTCTCTAGCAAGCTGTACCACACCATTCAGAAATTGATGCAGGATCATAGATTGTGATGCTTATGACACCCCCCAGGATGTCTCCTGCAGGTCTCTGGAAGGTTCTGGTAGCTAAAATTTGAGTGCTACACATACATTGGTCTCCACAGGTATTGGTTCCCCTTGGTTTGCCCTTGCTCACAGTTGAGGACAATAGAGGTTGCAGAGTTCCTAGAGGTTTTCTTTATCTACCCTGTAGCACTCTACTATTTCTACCTCATGCTATCCATGAAAAGTTAAATGGGATATAAACACCTTTCTTCTTCTTGTCCAAGGTCTATCAGCAGCAGCAGTATAGACTTGAGCCTGTTGCACATACACATATATAAGAGAAACAACAGACCCTAACATTCTTTCTCTCTAGTGTAGTTTCCATTTCTGTATTCCATTAGGTTCTGGAATTTGAGGTAAAAACCTACACTAAGTGTACACAATTGCTTTCTAACTTACTGAATAGCTCCACCATTTTGGATTGGCTGATTAGTATACAATTCAGCTTCTTACATTGTAATTAGCATGCCACAATGTTCACAGTGTTGGTACAGTTTTACACACCATGTAGAGCTGCTAACTGAATGCAAATCAACACGCAACCATGTGAGTGTCACTGTGCAACATATACCTGGTTTTAGCAAGCCTTTTAGGGCTCATTGAATCCAGCACTATGACGTTGAACAAGAGTCTAAACCAGGTAGTCTTCCAGGATTGCCCATGAAAAGGGGCACTTTCTCCACTCGGTTTACTCGGTTAACAGAAAGAATAATACTTTAAAATTGTCAATTTTGCGGCCTTTATCTCCATATTACTTTTTCCTTTGTTCAGAATTCATAAGCAAATAAACTGAGAGCTATCTTGATCCGTTCTTCATAAAAAAGTTTGATTATTGGAATCAACATTATTTCCTAGCTTAAATGACAATATCTCTTTAAATAGTGTTTTCAAATTGTGAGCCTTAAAATTGTCATTATTTCCACAGCTATTTTTATATTTATTATTTTTTGTGATACATTATTGTTTGTATGGCATGTTTCTTTAAGGGAATTAATTCAAGCCAATTAATTGGTGGGTCATGGGACAACAGGATTTGTATTTAATCATTAGACAATGGGCAAATTGTACATCAATACCCTGATTGGAGAATGAACATTCTCCAGCAGGGTATTAATGTGCAAGCAATGCCTGGTGAAAAACGAGGCAGCCGTGGAGCTCGGACTGAAGGAATGGAAATGCCTCCATTATTTTATGCTCACTAAGCAGCATTTTTGCTGTTTAGCAAGTGTAAAATATAAAAAAAAAAACCAAACAAGAGGACAAAAAAGGTGCGTGTGTGTATGTGTGTGTGTGTGTGTGTGTGTGTGTGTGTGTGTGTAAGTGTGTATGTCCGTGTATGAGTGTATGTGTGCATGTCAGTGAGAGTGAGCGAGCCATTATTTTATACTTGCTAAGTGGCACTTTTGCTGTTTAGCAAGTGTAAAATGAAAAAAAAAAGAAAATACAGCATGTATGTGAGAATGTATGCATGTATGTGAGTATAAGAGAGACAGAGTGATCGAGTGTGTATGTGTGTGTGTTTCTCCCTGCAAGTGTGTGAAAGGGTGCATGAAAGCAGAGAGACTGTGTGTGTGTGTGTGTGTGTGTGTGTGTGTGTGTGTGTGTGTGTGTGTGTGTGTGAAACAGAGTGATGTGTGATTGACTGCATGTTTGTAAGCAGAGGAAACTGCCTGTGAGAGAGATTGAGAGTGAGACCGAATGTGTGTATGAAAGCAGCTGGAGACTGAGAGATTGAGAAAGAGGATGAGAGATGTTGTGTGAGTGAATGTGTGTATGAAAGCAGAGGAGACTGTGAGTGTATATGTATGTGTGTGAAAGCAGAAGACACTGTGTATGTGTGTATGGGAGAGAGAATGGAAAATTGTTGTGTTTCACTTGCTTATTTTTTTTAAGCACTATATTATTTTTTATATAAATTTGATGTAAAATGCTTCTTCCAATACCATTAACATATACTACAGCAAGTTGGAAACAGTAGGTGGAGGAACTGTTTTACATTATAAATATATATAAAGAAAAGTACTTAAAAGTACTTAAAAAATAAATAACCAAGTAAAACACAACAATTTTAAAGCTAGCCCATTGTCTAAGTGCAATAATGCCCTCCAGGTGTGTGTTAATGTGTAATTAACGCCCTTCCAGGAGAGTAGAGGCCCTCCTCCTGCAGCATCGGGCCTCGTAATGCCCCTGGGAGGGTGTTAATTACACATTAACACACACCTTGTCAGACATTATTGTTTGCGTATTATATGGTTGATTTATTTACTCTGATGAAGCCCTTGCTTGTATATAGGATGAAAGTGCTCTATAAATTAAAGTTTTAAAGTTCTAGTTTACTTCTTACATTCCAGTTTGTTTGGTGTTATTGTGGTATTTTAGATGAAAGACACTGCTGGAAACAGAGACACCAAACACTTCTTCAGACCTGACAAAGTCTGGCTATGTAGCCAGACGAAAAGCATTTTACTTTACTGTTTGGTATTATTTGTTTCATATTAAAACGTTTCTCGATTTTGGTCCTAAAGTGTTCAGTGTCTTTGTTTCCAGCAGTGTCTTTTATCAAGTTTGTCGGTTCATTGTTTTTGGAAGTCGAGTTTGGTTATTGTGGTATTTTACTAGTTTTGTAGATCAGACCCTTTTATGGAAATGTAAAAAGGTACAAAAAGACCTATGGAGTATGCATTTTAAACAATAGCTATACAATTAGAGATCAGCCACTAGCTCGTGGGCAGAAGGAAATAAGCCCCGCAAACTCCCTGTAAACAGAGTCAAACACAGGATAAAACATCACCTAAGGGCAAAATATTGAGGAGTGAAGGGATTGGTGAAGAATTCAGAAGTTATTATAAACAGTTATACACAAGTGCCTCTCCTCTGGAATAACCTTCCATTAAAGGTTAAACAGAGCCCCTCATTAACCTTTTTAAGCATATCTTGGACAATTGGATAGGAAACCACAAATTCACTTCAGGGGTTTCACCTGTGTTCCTCTTGGATAGGGGCAGTTGGTACTGATTTAGATCTACTTATAACATAGACCATATCTCTGGACCCTTAAGGGAACAAGGGTTGAACTTGGATAGGCATGTAAAGACTCTAGGGCCATTAGCCTAGTAACCTCCTATGAACCTAGTTAGAATGAGAAACAGTAGTCCACATATTCTTGGAAAAAGTAGGGGTACCATCTCTAGCTCCCCTAATCATTATAATAGACTGGCTTTACTAATAAACAAACAGGAGGTATTGAAAGCTATAAAATCTACATCTCAGGGGAAACCCAGGCCCAGATACTTTTATGGCAGAATTGTGTAGTATTTTTATCAATGCCTCAATTAGAGCTTTTTCAGGCCTTTCAGATGTACATTTATTTATTTATTTATGTATGTATGTATTTATTTATTTGAGATTTGTTAACTGGGTATGTCCAACTGAGATAGAGCCCATCTTCAGCGGAGGCCTGGGAAGAAAAGCTCCACACAAAAAAATATAAAACAACAATTACAAGGCAGAGAAAAACAAATTGCAACCAGTAAGTTTATAACAATGAAAAGCAATAAATACAGTCAATAACTGAGTTCTAAGATTATTGAACACCTACAATACATGAGCTCTTAGTTCCGTAGGCAGTGCAGTAGTAGAACCAGAGCCTGAAAAGTTGAAAGAGTAGGCAGTAAAGTAAGAGATGTGGGAGGTCAGTTGAGGGGGTAGACAACAGTATAGTGCAGTCTAGAAGAAAAGAAACATGTGCTCTAATAAGTAAAGTACTAATAAGCATTAAAGGGGGAGAAAAGGGGGAGGGTGAAAAGTTAAAGAGTATTAGAGTAGGGACCAGATTCGAGCCGATAGGAGGGATTTTGGCACAAGCAGATCTAAGAGTTTAGTAGTGCTTCTTTTAATGCCTTTTTGACGTTATAATAAACAAGGACATTGGCAACCTCCAAATGCTTCACCCTACACAGTTTGGTTTTGTTAAACAGAGATCATGCCTGTTAAACTTGTTTGACTTCTTTGAAACAGTCATCAAAGTCATGGATGAGGGGAAGAAGGTGCACACTGCCTACCTTGACCTAGCCAAAGCCGTTGGCACTATTCCCCACTTGGGCATAATAGATAAACTCTTCCAGCTAGGCATCAAACCATATGTTACCAGATGGGTAGCTAACTGGCTCACTGATTGAACCTACTCCGTCAAAATAGGGGAAGCCACCTTTAGTAGTAGGCCCATAACAAGTGGCATATGTCAAGGATCAGTCTTGGACCCCTACTGTTTGGGATATACTTTTCTGAGGTGCAAGCCAAAACTAGTGGTCCGTGGCTGGCCAAGTTTGCAGATGACTGCAAGCTGAATGCTGTCTTAAATTCCCCTAGTGATGTGAACATCCTCCAAGAGGATCTTACCCAAAATAATGACTGCTGCAAGAAGCATGGCCTCAAACTGAATGCCAAGAAATGCATAATTATCCCCTTTGGGAAAAATGGTGCCCCCACTAATTATCACATTAATAACAACATGCTATACAGGCAATCATTCGTGAGGGAGTTGGTCACCCAGGTTGATAGCAAACTGACTTTTGACTACCATGTTGCCTCCATTGTACAGAAGGCTTTCTACATGGCCCATCACATAAGTAAAGGTATTTCATCCAGGAACAAGGAGGTTATAACATCCCTGTACTCCTTCATCCCTTATCAGACTCATCGAGTACAATGCCCCCTTTGGCATGTACCTTTCCAAGCACATGCAGCAGCTGGAGAGACCACAGAGGTTCCTGACCAAACAATCCAGGGTCTCAAACACCTGTCCTATACAGATAGGCTAAAAACCCTGTCCCTCTACTCAGTCTAATACAGACTGCTTAGAGGTGACCTGTCTGGCATACAAGGCTGTCTCAAACCCAGCCTTGATGGAGCTGCTGCATATCTGTAAGTCTTACTCCACTTGTGCAACCCGCACACAAGGATTCAAGCTGGCCTGTGACATTAATAAAACTTATTGGGAGGATAGATTTCTGTCCCAAAGACTGCCCCATCTGTGGAATAGACTCCCTCTTCATCTCAAGCAGATTACCTCACTAGTCTTCTTTAAGAGGAACTTTGATGACAAGATGGGAAACAGAAAATACACCCCTGGGATCCCACCTGTGTCCTTGCTGGACAGGGAAAACAGGTGCTGACTTTGTGGGAACATGGGCGAAATTCTTGGCTAGGCTTATAAGGGGCTCCAGACCAATAGTCTAGTATTGAACCTATGAGTGTTTGTTATGGATCTAATAGACAGAGGGAGTTTGTTCCAGGTTAAGGCAATTGTGTAACTGTATAGTTGTTCGATGATAGTTTTTTTGATTTATAGATATCCAGGAGGAAATGGTCAGAGCTCCTAAGAGTGCTAGAGGGAGAGCATAATAAGATTGCTGGGCAAGAGATAGGTTTATTGAGGACAGAGTGGATGATAAGAAATTGAGAAGATAGGAGTTGGTGGGGGAGTTCAAGCCATGAAAGAGATTTGAGGGAGAGGCAGTGGTGAGAACTGTAAGGTTGGTTTGTGGTGAATCTATTGATTTTATTGTAAGTGAGTTCAAGCTTAGACTTTAGAGTGGATTGTAGATTGGTTAGGATAGGTGAGGCGAGGCATAGAGAAGGCAGGGTAGAAGGTAGGCATGGGCGAGGATCATAGGATCATAGGAGGTTATTAGGCTATTAGCCCTGAGGCCCTTGGAAACCTAGCCAATACTTTAGCCCATGGTTAGACAAATCAGCACCCAGTGCCCCTATCCAGCAGAGATATGGGTGGAATCCCAGGGGTATATTTTTTTGTTTCCCATCCAGTTATCCAGGTTGCACATAAAAAGGGGTAAAGAGGTACTTTGCTTGATGTGGAAATCAAGTCTGTTCCATAGGTGAGGGGGTCTCAGGGGCACAAAATATGTCCTGCCAATAAGTCGTGTTGATGTCACAGACCAGGTTGAGGCAGTGCGTGCAGGTTACTCGAGTGGAGCTCGACTTGGGGATATACAGCAGTCCCATCAAGGTGGGGTCTGTGATCCCTTGTATGCCAGACAGAAGTCACCTCTGAGAAGTCTGTATGAAACTGAGTAGAGGGATAGGGCTTTTAGCCTATCTGTGTATGGTAAATGTTTGAGGCCCTGGATTCTCCTGGTGATGAACCTCTGTGGTCTCTCCGGCTGCTGCATGTTATTTGCAAGGTACATGTTGAAAGGTGCATTGTACTTAATAATGGGCCTTATAATGGAAGAACAGAGGGATGCTGCTGAGCAGAGATTAAACAAGCTCAAACCCATGCAAACATGGGCTTTCAAACCAGAGAGTTGAAAGGGATGGAAAAAAACTGCCCAAACATTAAATAAACTACAATTTCTGGGCCAGAAACCACTCCTCTTGTGGTAGACAAGCTACCTAGTGCTTACCACTCCCACTGATAAGCTAGAAGGCTTCCCTCCAACACAGAAAGGGCTTGTGGGGCTCAGAAGATAACAAACAGTCCTGGATACAGACAATCTGTATCTGGACTACAATAGTTACAGGAAATGAGGGAAACAAACTTAGAACTTTTTTTTTTTTTTTTTACTGAAAAGCAGCTAAGACAGCAGTAAAACAATTTGAATGCAATGCAGCTTAACACACTTGAGTGTTTATCAGTATTAAAGCAAATACAGTTTAAATAAATACAATTAAATTAAAAAATGAATAGAAGGTGCAGAAAGCAGTAAATAAAGAAAAATAATAAAAATGGAGGCACTTAAGAGTATCAGAAAATGATACCAACAAATATTTAAATTATTCAGTTGAGCAAAAATGAAGACAGTGCAGAACTCCGAACAATCAAAAAGTGCCAAAAAATATACTTATCAGCGCTATATTTCCAGATTGTTTGAGAAACACACTCAGTCAGAACACAAGGAGATTCTAGTAATGGTAGATTCTAGCAAAGTATTTTTTATATAAAGTGGAAAGGGAAAAAGGAGGAACAGAATATAGTTCAAAGTTAAGAAACTAAGTGGGTTAGCCTTCTCAAATATCCTCTCTGTATGAGGTAGAATGAGCTAATGACACTAGACTGGGAGGAGTGTCCCAGATCAAATTTACAGTAGGGCCGGGCAACTGCAAAGCCACCAAGTATAACAGCAAAGACACCAATAGGTAGGGAGGGTAGGGGAAAATACAACTCTCAGTATGAAAAAGCAGATTACAGTTGAGTAATTCAGTAAAAATGCAATTACAGTAATGAAACAGTATCTAGCAATGAAAAATATAGTTAAAACAGTATGAAACAGTACACAAATGCAGTGAAACAGTAAAAAAGCTTTATAACAGTACAGAATGTAGTAGATTAGCTGTATAGCACAATTATAAGCTTTAAGACGTGCAATTCAATGAAATAAATGTAAGAAATAACTTATTCTGCTCTGGAGTCTTAGGGAATTTCTGCTTTGTCCCAGTGATGAATCACCACTTCACAGCCTGGTAAGAACAAGCACAGCCCCCTGCAGACACAGGGTTTAAATACCAGAAAAGAAGGTGAGACAGATGCAGGCCATCTCTGGCAAAGCATCTTGGTCTGTCGATCATATCTTCCCAGGCTGTCAGGTACTGCATCCCCCTGGAATGACACCAGAAACTAAACTAATTGTTAAAGTCAATCACTTTCTGTTTGTATTGGGGCATCATTCAGGGTGACGGCAGAATGCTGCTTAAGGCTAGAGACATACCTCCCTGGGACATATAATCAGTGAGCTCAATCATGTCTGTCTTCATATTGTCCAGAGATGTATGTCTCAAGTCATGCACGACAACATGGACTATGACAGAGTCGAATGCATGTGATATGGTGGATTCTGGCACCTGAGAGGCAACTGTGACTTTCTCCTTATCCTGCCTGGTGAGAGGCACATCTGTGTGTCTCACAATGGAGTCTCCTATGAATATTATGTTGGATTTCTGGTGAATCTTTAGTGGTTGTGAGACACAGGTGTGTGGCTGAAAGAAAACCAGTTTCAGCACAGATCAGAAAACAATGCAAACAAATATATAAATAATTCAGTCAAGTAAAAATTAATACAGTGCAGAACTCTGAACAGTTAGAAAAGTGCCAAAACTATACTTATCAGCTATATATTTCCAGATAACTCTATATCCTATATATATCCAGAAAGTCTAGAGTCCTGGGTGAGGAATTATTTGTATAGTACAGCTATCCCAGCTTCTGGAGGGTCTTTTGTATGCAGTTTAAGATGTGAAAATCAAATTTAATTTAAGTTGTTTGTCAATGATAGCTCCTAGAAGCTTGGTATGAGGTTCTCCACTGACAACAGTGTTGTCAAGTGAAGTTATGGTAAAAGAGGATTTATGCTGTGAAAGTGATTTTGTGAGGAGCAGGAAAAGTTTAGTTTTTTGTGAGTTAAGGATTAGTTATTTGTCAGTTAACCAGATTTCAACAGAGGTGAAAGAGTTCTGTGCTTAAGTGTGAAGATGAGGAAGATTATCAGTGATGGACATGATGATTGAATCATCAGCATATTGGATGAGAGATGAGTGAAAGCAGGAAGTGTATAAGTCATTAGTGAATATGTCAAATAGCAATGGCCCAAGAATGGAGGTCTGGGGTACACCTGTAAAGATAGGGAGGAAAGATGAGAAAGCAGACTGTCATCTACCAGACTGCTGTCTCCTGGTGAGGTAACTTGTGAACCATTTTAGCAAAGAATAGGAGACACTAAGATCAGACAGTTTGGTAAGATGTTTCTGGTGAGAGACAATAGCAAAGGCTTTTGAGAGGTCAAGAAATAGACAAGAAACAAGTTTATTGTTGTCTGTGGCTTATGAGATAGTTTGTGCAAAGGAGATTAGAGCAGTAGTTGTCCTGTGGTTAGGGCAGAAGCCGTGTTGAATAGAAGTGAGGAGATTTTCCTGAAGAAGATAATTGAGGATCTGCTTATGTATATATTTTCAAAAAGTTTGGAGAACGAGGATAGAATAGCTATAGGTCTGTAGTTAGAGAGGTCAGTAGAGTGCGCTCCCTTGTGAATAGGTAAAGTAAAGAATTTTTTCCAAGTAGAGGGGGTGAAAGATTTCTGAACAGATTGGTTATCAGTATAGAAACAGGGAAGTCTAGTGAGTTGGCAGCCAGTTTGAGGAATAGGGGTGGTAGATTATCAGCGGAGGGATAGCATGGTTTTAGTTTATTGAGTAGTGACCTTATATAAGCAGTGGGAACTGGTTTCAGGGCGAAGGTGTTTTTGTGGTCAGGATGAGGGGGGATAGCGAGTTTAGGGGTGTTCCCACAAGGAGTTAGTTTATCAATGGAGTCGAAGTAAGAGTCAAGAATGGTGGCTGTTTCATTTGTAGAGTTGGGGAGTTGTTGGGGCAAAGGTTTGGTGTTGTGGAGTTGATTAAGGGGGAGTAGTCTTGTGGATGCTACCCCATGGACAGAAATGAGGGATGAATTATAGTTTGTAAGTTGAGACGGGAAGTAGATATTGTGGGAAGAAATAGCCAGGGAATTGTTATGGCTAGGCTTGTATAGGCCCTAGGGCCAATAGCCTAGTACCAACCTATGAACCTATACGGGGGGTTGGTGGTAGGGAGAGCTTAGATAAAGTGTGATAGGTTATGGTAAAAGGAAGGTGGAGTTGACAGGGTTGTGGAAGTAATAGGAGGAGAGAGTGTGATAGGCTGGAGAAAGAGCAGGATACCACAGCTGCTAGAAAAGGCCACAGGAACAATCAGTAAGCCTGTTAGTTTTGACTTTTTTGCTGTAGTTTGCTATTTAGCCACAGAAGAAACTAGACTGTGGGACTCTGGCAGTGCAAGCTAGGGGTTCTGTAGACAGTATGGCTTGGTGGGGGTGGTAGATATGTCAGTACACCAATAGGTAGACACCTGGTAAAAAAGAGAAGAGCACTAAAGAACTGAAATGAATTTGAAACTAGTAGCCTGACAGGCTGAGGACAAACAAGACAGAAAGTCTCAGGATGGAGAGTGGGGGGGGGGGCTGAGGGTGGAAGTAGCATATGTTGAAAGAAGGAGAATAAGTGGTGTGGTAGCAGGATGGAGAACCTTCTAGTCTGCCTCTTGTTATTTGGTACACCAGTATTAACTTTGGAAAAAACAATAAAGTAGCAGGAAAGAAAAAGGAACAAGAAGTGAAAGGAGACAAGAGGGGAACTAGCTAGATACAGTGATGTCCAGTAGTAGACTGTGGGTAAAAAACACTAGTGAATCAAGTGAAATGCAGCTATAACTAAAACATGCATATAGTTTTTAACTGGAGCTTGGGGTGTGAAAAGTACACAAAATCAAAGTTGCTGGGGGTCTTGTGTACTGAACGGGGTGCTTCCTAGTTGGTGCAAAAATGAAAATGGACTTAGTACATATCGTTTTAGTTGGAGCTTGGGGCATGAAAAGTCTGCAAAATCACAGCTGCTGGGGGTATTGGATAATGAATGGGATACTTCCTAGTTTGTGCAAAAATGAAAACAGGCTTAGTACATATAGTTTAACTGGAGCTTGGGGCATGAAGACTCTGCAAAATCAAAGTTGCTGGGGGTCTTACTGAACAAGGTGCTTCCTGATTTGTGCAAAAAACAAAATGGGCTTAGTACCTGAATATTAAAAAAAAATGCATAGTCATCCTACAGACATCACCAGGGATTATACAGGGGCTTGCAGTGGAAGGGATAGTGAGGAAAGAATAACACATGAGAGTAAATGTGTCCTTACTTTCCTCCATTACTATAGCCTTCCCTAAGTTAGGGAAGGATCCAAAGCTTGGCAATTATAGACCCAGTTTTTGCTTAATAACAATCAAAACAGACAGGTTGTTGACAATGCTCTCTTTTCTAATTCAGACCACCCAAGTGGTGCTTGTACAGGGAAGAACCAGTTCAGATCCCCTTAGAATATTAAGTAGATATATACAAGTACTGTATTTAGAGGGAATACTAAAGCACTGTTTTGCACTTATGCTTATAGTATATTTTCCCAAAATCCATCTCAGCAGCTGGGAATTGTAAAGAAAGAATGAGATGTTTTTGCGCAAACTATAGGTAAGAAAATTAATGTTAGTTACTCTGAAGAGTTTCCAATAAATGCATCTGCAATGCCAATAAGAAAAAAGGGTGAAACTTTATCATTGCCATGAGACTTTAAAGAACCTGAAAACTTGGGAATTTGGTTACACTCTAAACAGGATGGCTAATACTAATATGAAATATCTGTGAGAGAAATCATTCTTAATGGCTACACAGTAGGAAGAAACTTGGCTTGTTTCTGATGGGGAGAATTGCAGTGATTAAAATATTCCTGGTCCTTTTCTTCTGCACATCTTTGGGCATGTGTATTCCTCATAAGATTAAATGGTTACTAAGATCATGACACTTACCATACAATTTCTCTGGTTGAGTAAATGCAGGAATTTAGTATTTTTTTTGTTTTGTTTGTAGTATAGATATTGAGGCAACTCCCATTGGCGCTGACATTATATAGAGTGAGGACTGGTATAGGTCTTGTTTACCAGAACATCTGAAAGGATGGCCTTGTGTATGAGGCTCCTTCCAAACTTATTAAAACTACAAAAAATCACAAGCCCACGCAAGTCACAGGGCTTAGTTTTTCCCATTTGGTTGAATGTATTGCTCAAGGTAGAGGAGTCCCAATAATGGATCAGAAATGGGCAGAGAAGGGCTTTTGGTGGCTTACAATTTTGATTCAATTTGTGGATCATCACAGAGGTTTTACTTCCCTCCAGGACTTACAACAAAAGTGAAGTTTTGTCAGAAATGGAAAATTTCAAAATATCATTGGTTCGGACATATAATAATGTGATCTCAATGAAAACATTAGTGCCTCTTTCCTCCCTCCAATAGATATGGCTAAGGGAAATGGGTGAATGCCCCCAGGTACTAGGAATTCCAAAATGTCTTCATTTTATAAGCTTCTTTTGTATCAGTGTGAAGTCCATGGGGCTTCATGTTGTCTGTGGGCAAAAATCTTCTCAAGCAATTGTTGGGGCTTGAGGAGGGAAGCAAAGCTCTAGAAATGATACATGCTTGTTTATCAAGTTTAAGGAGGAAGACATACATTCTTAAAACATTAGTTTTGTTTACACATGAGGGATACCAGATTATTGCAATGAGTGTGAGTAAGCGAATAGGGTTGGACTACAAGTGCTCAGGCTGTAGAGAGATTTAATGTTTTACATAAGTTTTGGTCATGCCTTTCAGTTTACAAGTTATGGTGCAGTCTATAGCACTGGTAATTATGATGATTAACTGTGATGTTCTTTGCTTGTCTGTTTTTTGTTTGTGTTTTTTTTTTTCATATGGTGGATCACCAGGAATTGGAGGATTTATAACAATAGCTCTACAAATCTGTCCCAAAAACTGGCCCTCAACATTCCGATTTGGCAAAAGATTGTTTCAGACTACTGGGTGATAACATTGGTACTAGTAGGTCACAGATTGTGCTGTATACAAAATTCTCCTTTCAGGAGAATAGTTCCCCACCCTCCACATCAAACAGAAACTTCTCCTGAGTGTTTCAGTCTTTACACACACAGAGAGTCATATAACATGTGCCTTTAAGTCAAAAGGGCAGAAACTGTTACCTCCCACACCTCACACTAGTTACTTGGTAACTCTAGAACTAAAAGATGCTTCCTACCATATTCCTAAAGCCATAAGCTTCAAGAAACATTTAAGAGACATAAAATCATTAAGTACCAGGATATGCAAGCTGAGACAAGAGAATAAAGACGCCATCATATTTATTATTTATTTATTTATTTATTTATTTATTTTGATAACAGCATAGATGGGCTGGTCTAATTACTCTTTTCATCCACAGCTTAGACAAAGAAATACAAGCAGTTAAATAAGAAATGCAGCAAATTATTAATGTGAGAGTAATAAAAGTAATGCAGTACAAAAAGGAGATCATTTGGTCTTTCATACTTCCAATAGTAGTATAAACATTGAGGCTAACAAAAATTAATTTTTGAAACATACTTAAATATGTTTTCAATACATGTAACACCATATCAGTTGCAATTCTGAGTCCTGAGGATGCTAAGAAGGGTGCTCTTGGCGAACATGAACAACTGAAGCAATACTAATTTCATCAACTTTAAACTTATCTCAACTTGATAATGGGGTCCATTCCTGCTATAGTATTAGAAAACTTAACCATCTGGAGAAAATAAAAAAGTGTTGATTAAGATATGATGAAAATCATACATTTTATTCAGTTTTTTAGTGTTGTTCCTATGCATTATGATACTGAGTAATTCAAAAGTTTTTCTGTTGATTTGATAATTAAACAGCTAAAGCTGCATCATATACATTTTGCTAAACATTCTTTATTACTTCTCTGACAAAATCAAACCTTTGGATGAAATCTTGCTTTCTGCTGTGTGAAGTTTAACCATAGTACAGGTATACAAAGTAACAAATTCAACCCCTCCTCCTTGCTAATCTAACTTTTTCCACCATAAATTTTAGAAGCATTTTTGTTCTTTCAAGCCAGTTTTGAGTGATACATAGTTTAATTAATAAGAAAAGGGTAAATGGCATGTGTAGATCAAGTTGTGTTAAACCAGGAGGGGATATATGTAGTAATGCAAATTCCCAGGATAAAGAAGACTTTTCATATTTTCTCTAACCAGAATTTAAGGGAAAACCATAATCTATATGAGCATTTGCAACTCTAAAATGACTTGGGATGGATTTAAGCAAATGGCAGTAAAGTATTTGTCAGCAAAGAATTTTTTAGAATTTAATTCTGATAAACAATCTTATTATAAACAATATTGGGAAAAACTGTACAACTTTATTTTTTATTAATTTTTGATTGGAAAGAGTAATAGTCAATCTGCATTGTGTATATAGTTGGCTCTATTATTACTTTGATTGCATATTTTTGTTTTTCTCTTTCTCCTTGTCTGACTAACTGATATTGTTTACAAGTCTATTTGATGATGGAAAAAGTTATGAAAAATTAAAATAAAGATATTGGAAAAATATTAGAAGCAAAAGAAATAAAACTACTGAACTACAGGCCTAGATTAACCAATCTGATATTCTTGCTATAACTGAAACCAGGCTTAAATTATATCCCCTGGCTATAATATCATCTATAATGACTGTATAAAGTGGAAGGGTGGTGGCATTGCTTGAATATTTCCCAACAACTACCACATTTTCCCCTCTAATAAACAAATTCTAAACTTCAATTCAACACAGCTTTTTATTATTTTCCTGAAAATAAACAAATATAAACAAATATATATTACTGTCCTTTACATCCCCTGGTGATACACTGAAAGATATCCTACACTGGAGACCCATAACAATTCCACAAGAAAAAATATTACTAGGCGATGTCAATATCAGTTGGTTGACATAACCTCTGACTCCCCTACATCCAGTTTGATCTTATAAGATTTCACACTAATTAATAGCCCCACACATTATAGTAAGACATCAAACTTCTTTTTAGACTGGATCCTAGTATCAGACCATAATAAATTAATCACTACAGGTACAATGCCAGACTCTCTCAGTGACAATTTCCCAATCTATACAACCAGTCAATTTCAAAAAAATTGTGATAAAAGAATAAAAACAATGAAGGCTTGATGCTCAGCAGTGTCACTAGCTTCAGGGGAAAAGGCAACATTTATCACTAGACAAAAAACTCTGGTCTGTTGTTAGAACCTAGAGAACATAGGTACTCACCTGTAAGAAATAGTGCATGATAGGAGTCCAAACCTACCCATCACAAACAGTAAGGCAGTTGTATACACCACAACACACAGTAACAAAGTAGCAGTCAAACAAGATAGCAAACACAACCAGGACCAGGAGATTTTAGTGCCTCTATCTATGAAAGTAGGTCTAATAAATATTTCCCAGTGACTTCAGAGTAAAGGTAGATCCCATGATCCATGGTAGGCTGAGTCATAAACCTAACTTCTGTATTGAGATTTGATGATTCCTCAAGCTCCTTGGTCTGGATTCAAATAGAAACCCACAGTATAGTCAGCTGAGTTCTCTGGAAGGCATCTGTGACGAGAAAAAGGGGGACATGAGAAATAATTTCAACTTCTCTCAAAAGGTTTTCTTGGTTTAGGGACAGTTATTTTGGGACTATAAAAAGATCAAAAGGTGAAAAGTGCTACAAAATACTTGTGTTTAAAATGTCATGTAAACCTGCTGTGTATTCTAAATTGAATATGATTACTTGTATATAATTAAAATTTATGTGTGTGTATAACTTTCACGTGCGGGTCGTTATTGCTTGCATGTCACACTGACATACACACAGATCACACATACTAATGCATGGAAGAAACCATAAATATTCAAAAACGCAAAAGAATATGTCACCTTGAGGTGCATTCTCAATCTTTAGTGTAGTGACAACATCCTAATAAATACAAACTGGTTTCACCTTATTAATGTCAGCATTGCTCATTACAAATATATATATATATATATATATATATATATATATATATATATATATATATATATATTTATATATGTACATATATAAACTTGTTTATGTTGCCATTTGGTGGCAATGATTGCTTAAATGTTGGTTATTGTCCCTTTGTTCCTATGCATCTGATTATTTAAGCCAGACCATAACTACTACTAAGTAAATGATAAGAAAGTAAGATAAAAATATCCAGCAACAGTTGTGTTATATCCTTTAATTTGCAAATAATTAAAAGATAATAATTATAAAAGTTAATTATTATTAAATAATTATTAAATTCAAGCACGTGTAGTGAAACCAGATTTACATTCCACAGCCTGTTTTTATCCAAAATGAATTCCATACTAATTGTTAGGGCTATTGCATGCCACATTATTAATGTTCAGTCAAATTGATGGACCACAATTTATCTATAAAGTGCACTTCTAGCCCTCTTGCATTTTAAATCATAGATATACTAGTGTTCTCTGTTTCTGGGGGACATGAGAGCTTTCTAATACAGAAGTCTCTACACTACATGCTGCCAGGCAAACATTTTTACCTTACATTCTGATAACGTATGTGGCAGGGTTAGCCAGCCATCGGTGTGAGTACTGGCTCTAAATGACTGTCACTGTTGATATGACACCTCAATCCCATGTGCAAAAAATGTGAAAAAAGTTCTGGGTGAGTAGATGGATTCTGATAATGTACTAATCATTTATGCACTTTGCCCACTAGATGGCAATATAAAGCAATCTAAAAACTACAAGTAAACTTCAAGGTGTTTTAAAAAAGCTTGTTTAAATACATAACTGGATATTTGTTATTATGCCATTCACCTCCAAAGAAAATATGTTCCTTACATAATTTATTTGATATAGAATGTTTTAATTTAATTTAAATGCATCTGCTTTATACAATCACTGCATAGATACTGCTTTGTGTTCATCTGTTCCCAAGTATCTGATTATTTAAGCCAGTCATGGGACACTAATTTCTTTCGCATAAAAGCACTTTGGGAATTAATAATTAATGAATTGACTGTTAATAAGTGTTGACAAAGCTGATAAGACAAAACTAGTATGATGTTATCTTTTTTTTTAATGTTGCTGCTATAATGAAGTTCATAGAGTGTGGATGTGTGTGAGTGCACATGAGTGTGCACGTGTGCGTACATTTGTAAATAGATGGATAGATATGGGTATATTGCTGATATATGGATAGCACTGTTACCTCATAGCATCATTCTTTGTTACACTTTTTTACTGCTCCGTAGTAGTTCCATCTGCCTTAGTGCTTGGTTTGTTCCCCACAAGACATTTTGAAGATGGCCTAACAAAAGAGAACTACTTTGCAGGGATCAGAGATTAGTGTCCATGATTTGAAGAGGTGTTTTAAAAATAAATAAAAAGGTCTTCAGTGCAGACAAAAGTCATGTGTTCCCAAATGCTTCTCAAAAGAAGTGTGCAAAGCACGTCAGCTGATAAACTGATATAAACAACTGCAAACAAGTTAGCTTACAACCTGCTATAAACATGTACAAGAATAGCAGACAAGGTAGACAAATGGATTAAAAAAAGTAATTGTATATCCTACCACTCCCTACAAGCCCGCCTACCTCACAGGGGCTGGTATTTGAATTTCTGGGGAATTGATGCATGAAAGCTAACTGTTCCATTACAGTAGCATAACTCCCATTCAGCATCAAACTGTTAATGAATATGAAACTTTTTTAAGGAAAGTAGTATGCACACCTCCTTTTGCAGAGAGTCTGTGTAATAAACAGTGTGTTTTAAAGATAAGTATATAGACATCTTCTGCTAATGTACAATGCTATGCAAGCCAAAAAACTGTGTTCCTTAAACCAAGGCAAAGGTAATATTGGGATAGACAGCCTGTATTGATAGGTGTGAGGAACATATTGCCTAACATTTCCCTATTTTTTTTACCTCTACTTTAACTCAGTGAGGAATGAAATCATGGCCTTCACCTTAACATCACATTGACTCATTAAGTTAACACCTACAACAAGGATTTATTACTGTATGCTGTTATTACTAGATGATTTATTTTATTTGAGTTCTAAAAACTTGGAATAGGTTTCAAAGGTAGGTCAGAGAGGTCTCACTTTTGTCTACATTCATACTTAAATTTGACCTGTAGATTGGAAATTATATATTCAAACCTTTATTTTGAAGATCACAGACTCCTCGATGGCCCTATTTAAGGCTGCATGTTTTGAATTACTACAGTATACCACTAAAATAGTTCATCTCCCGTTTGATTCTCGGCTGGAGTGCCTTCTGTGTGGAGTCTGCATGTCCTCCCTGCTGTTGAGTGGAATTCAAAAGACATGCGTAGGGTGTGCCTTTTGTTGAAGGTTGGGCATTGAGCTGGCACCTCGACACTGTAAAAATCTACTGCCAATCATTAGCAGACCGGAGTTCCGCTGTGGCGACCCCTAACCGGGAAAAGCCGAAAGAAGAAGAACAACCACTAAAATAGTTCATCAAATCTTATGATACTCCTTCAGGATATGCAGAATCAGTTACAAAACAGTCTTTGCCCAACTCTGTGAAAAAATGTGTTAAATCAATCTGGGCAACAACTGTAAAGGTGTACAACAAAAGAGGTGAATAATTGATCTGAAGCCTGAAAACTTGGAAAATATGAAATAACACTAGTAGAAAACATGACCTCTACATGTGACCATTAAGAAATGCAATTCTATTTCTCCATAATAAACCTTTCCATGTGAGTCCAGTACAAATTTCCCAGCTGTATCACTGCTGATAGCAACCCTAACAAATGGGATTATGCCAAGAAGACTAATCCCTCATGTGAAGAGAATATTATTTTAAAGATGAAAAACAGATCCAGCCTTTGTAATTTGCATCTATTACATACTCATGATGGCATTTACCACAAACCAAGCTGACGACACCTCTGTCCCAAAAATGAGAGAGTGGTAGGTGTGTTTTGCAGCTTAGTTTGGAATACATTATCAAAATAGCATACATAAAGGCCATACCAATGAAGTAATATTTACTGAAGTGAATACATATGGGAGTTTGTGCAGTTTTATAAAGTATTGTTTTGAATTCTCAATAAAATAAAATAGTACAAAATGGTGAGTTCAGGTCTGAGCAGGCAGGACAGTATCTTCACAAACCAGCATGGCTTTTGTCGCATCCTTGGGCATCTAAGAAACATGGGCACAGGCCCCCTGCCGATATCTGTTGGCTGTGGTACACCAGTGAAGCAGCTGATAACCACTGTCCTCTTAACTTGCAGTGTCCTGCCTTGTGCAATGTATCATTGTTACACACAACACTGAACACACAATCTTCTGCTGACCTTATGAGCATTTATCTATGGTGGTGTACAGGGGGCTTTGTTGGTCATATATTCTCTGTTCTGCAAGAGTCAGATTTGAAGGCAGAAGTTCTGTAGGGGAGGGAGGGTGTGATCACTGCTGGACATCATGAGTTGTGGTGTAATAACAATGCTCCATCTATACCCAGGTCAGTGCCCCAGGGGAGGGATAACAATGCTCCATGGCAAGATCACTGCTGGACATGAAGAGTTGTGGTGTAATAACAATGCTCCATCTATACCCAGGTCAGTGCCCCAGGGGAGGGAGGGTGGGATCACTGCTGGACATAATGAGTTGTGGTATAATAACAATGCTCCATCTATACCCAGGTCAGTGCCTCAGGGGAAGGAGGGTGAGATCACTGTTGGACATGAAGAGTTGTAGTGCAATAACAATGCTCCATCTATACCCAGGTCAGTGCCACAGGGGAGGGAGGGTGGGATCACTGCTGGACATCATGAGTAGTGGTGTAGTAACAATGTTCCATCTATACCCGGGTCAGTGCCCAAGGGGAGGGAGGGTGGGATCACTGCTGGAACAGCATGAGTTGTGGTGCAATAACAATGCTCCATCTATACACAGATCAGTGCACCTCATGCCTTCACATCCATTGGTTAATCTTGGTAAGTATATGTATTTAGCAGTGACCACATGACCAGATACAGAATCCCCTCATGGTGCCTCACTAAGCCTTCTAGAAGTCCAGATAACACTAAATAAATCTACCAGATCATTGCTAGTTACACTTCACCTTAAATGTGTCCTGTCAAACACAATAGTAACCTAAATGCTTTAGATAACATTTTTATTCATCCCAAAATTGTCGTCCTATAAATAATATGCTCAGTGCTTTCTAGCCATGTTAATAACAATACTCTAGTACAAAGTGTCAGTCTTTCCAGTAGAGATCTCGATATATTAGATGCACCTTGTGTCTTGACTCATTTTATAACCATGGCTTCCCCATCCTCCACACATACTTTCATATGGGTCCCTGTAACTTTGTCAGATGTTACTTTGGCCAACATTTATTCTAATCAATACAATTTGGTCAGCTAAACGGATGGCCACCAGGCATGTGTGATCAACAGTCCTCTGGTAGGGGGATATACTCTTTTCCCCTGGGACTGTGCAATCTTAGAGTTAGAATATGTAATTAGTAGGGGGTGTGGGGGTGCAGTAGGTCTTGTCATTCTGTAAAAAACAATGCTTTCTTTGTGTTTTTTTTTAAAGTTTTGCATGCACTGAGATTAATTCTCTGCACGTGTAGTAGCATGTCAACATGCATAAAGTCAATCAATTTGTTTCGACATGTACTTTGACATAAATGGTACTTGATCAATTTAAGTACATATATATATATATATATATATATATATATATATATATATATATATATATATATATATATATATATATATATATATATGTGTATGTATATACACACACACACACACACATATATATATATATATATATATATATATATATATATATATATATATATATATATATAAATATATTGACTTTATTACACTATACATAAATGCACATGTTGTTTTGGATTCACCATCCCTACATTAAGACCATTCAAACTGCTGCCATTATAATCTAGCAATGTCTGTACCCATCAATTACAGCCACTTGTCTGTATACACCTCAAATGTTAGATATTAAAAAAGGGCCACAGTAAAACATTCCTACTTGCTTTAGAGAAATGTACATTATTCATGCAAAGGCAGGCTAACAATAATGGTTAAACTTAATAATTGCAATAGGGTCAAGCAGTCTCATCCACAGACAGCTCCCATATCCAGCAATTGCAGCCCCATTGTTGACATTGTGTACCTCAGATGTCTTGCCGTGGTAAAATTAACTAACTAACTAACTAAAAAATAAATAAATAAAAATGATTATGGATGCAATGTATTTCAAGTTTATTTTCTCACAAAGATACAGTAGTCCGATTATTCCAAATTATTTTATACAAATGCACACTGCTGTTTAAAATGAGCCACAATGAACCAACAATAAGATAGTACATTAGTTTCATCCACACAGTGATAGATAATAATATGGGCAATTTGGGTGACCACCCAGGGCCCAGAGCTACAAGGGCCCCATGGCCTGCCATTTGGTATTTAATTTTTCTTTTGGGGTGTCTGAAAAAAGTCCATTAGCCAGTTCTCTGTTTTTTCCTATTTTAAAAATCACATGTAGGCATATTTGAAAGTGATTCAACTTCTACTTCAAAAGCAAGTGAAAAGCACTCTGGGAGACGTAATGAGCAGTGCTGCTCTGGCAGCTGACTGGATCACCAGACTTTACTGAACTTAATGGGTAACCAATGACAAGGCACAATGAATGCCAAGAAGCCTGGGAAATCCAAAGAATCAATGCTGAGTGGCATGCTTCTTTTGCACCTTTTGCTATGAGGGCGTTGTCTACATAATTCATGCTTGCCTTGAGGATTTCCCTGGAGCTGGCTCAGTGACTTGCACATTTCTGAGGAGCTTGAAATGCCTGTAACTGTAGCTGACTCTGTGTACAAGCAGGAAGCAGCTGTACATGTATAACTAAATAATGACAGACTTTTGAGTTTCAGAATTAATATCCTTCAGAAAAGCTATGTCCATTCAAAACTGTTTTACATATTAGCAATTTTCTAAGTACATACTTAAGAGCCACATTTAAAATATGTCAGTTCTTGTTAGGCTTTGTCCCATCTTGACCTAAGATGTTGGGAGGTTTTTATTATTATTATTATTATTATTATTATTATTATTATTATTATTATTATTTTATTATTATTATTATTATTATTATTATTTTATTATTTTATTATTATTATTATTATTATTATTTTATTATTATTTTATTATTATTATTATTATTATTATTATTATTATTATTATTATTATTATTATTATTATTATTATTATTATTATTATTATTATTATTATTATTATTATTATTATTATTATTATTATTATTATTATTATTATTATTATTTTTACTACTAGTTCTACTACCATTATTCCTTGTCACAATCAGACAAGCTGTGCAAAGCAAAGCAGTTGTAACTGCTACGAGATGGTTGTGGCGTTTTGCGGTTGAAAGTGTGGTGGAAAAAATAATAAATAAATAATAAAGAAGAGGCACATAGTGTAGAATGATCTGCACATGTCAGAGAAGGAGGAAGTGAGTATGTGGTCAGTGTGCATGACTAAACTTTTAATCACATCAGAGAAGCTTTTAAGTAGTAAACAACATAACTGCGCATATCCAGTAATACATGTTATGGTCTGCACATGTTTATGACTTACTGAAACTGCTAGATATGTAGCGGGAACAAGTGAACAGATTAAAATGCATCAGCTAGTCTGCTTAAGACTGCATTCCTTCTTGTTTGTCATGAGAGCATTTCACCATTGTAACATTGCTAATGCTGAGTTGGGCGAAGGATGTTTTAACTAACCTATTTTTAGCACATTGACATATTTCATTTTAGATATTTAGTACTGTTTTAATGAATAACTATAATTACAGATTGTAATAGTACACAACTTTTTATTGGATGCTGGGAGTTGACTAATAGATAACACTTGTTATTTTCATTTGTATTTTTTTCATAAAAATACCTGGGTGTATTTTTTCATAGAGCGTTGTCACCTCACAGTAAGACGTTGTCCTGTTCGATTCTCAGCTAAAGTGTCTTCTGTGTGGAGACATGCGTGAATGGGTGTACCTTCTTTGAAGGCTGTACATCAGGGCTGGCAACTCGGTATGTAAAAATCTACTGCCAATCATTAGAGGACCGGAGTTCCGCTGTGGCGACCCCCTAAAAGCTGAAAGATATAACAACACCAACATTTTTTCATGGAGACATTACTGACTTTGGTTCTGTCTCGCACATATGTGTAATTTATAATAAATTTTGAATCTCTATCAAGACTGTTTATTTATTAAATTAATTTGTATTTCTTAACAAAAGTAAATTATATGTGTAGTTCAAGCAGGTCTGCAGTTGCAAGACTATTGTGTGTTTATGCGAAGTACATTGGGAAAAAAGTTTTCTGTGGGTGCAAAAAAAATACATGCTAATGCATAGGACTGTTGTTCTAACAACTTCATAAGTATATAAGAGCAACATTTAAAATATGCCCTTGATTTGAAGTCTTTGTCTGTCTTTTGTTTGTCTTTTCCCCTAATTTTTATGGTAAAATGTGTAAAGGTATTATTTTTACCACACTCAGACAAGGTGTATACAGTAAAGTAGCATTAACTGCTGTGTGGGGACAAGGCTGGCTGTATATTAAAGTTATTTACCTTCTTGTCTGCTTAGTTTAAACAGTGCAAGTCCAGTTCACAGATTTATATATTAATATTAGAGCTAGCTGGCCTTGAAGACCATTTTAGGCCTAGCCAATTTCCCTTCAAAGCTGAGAGTCAAACCCTGTACATTCTATCTGTGAGGTAATCACCTTAACTATTATGCCAGCCCCTCGATCTTGCAGAAGATTTAATTGTTACCTACTGCTTCCCTCAGAAAGTCAAAAGGGAAACCTTTATACATTCCTTCTTTACAAGCAAATGTGCTTTGCATAAGCAATGTCAAAAGAAAACAGCTAAAGCATGTCAAGTCAATAAATTTGGCCTCTCCCTTAATATTGGCAAAGAACATCAGGATTCTACATTCAAAACTTTCTTAACCACATTCTTTAGTGAGAATTGACTAAGTATTGCTTCACATTATTAGGAATTATACTAAATGTTTCTTCAAAATTAGAAGACATTCTCTGAGCACCAGGCTATAATCCAAGATAACTCAAGTTATTATGTACTTTTTTTGCTTACTGCCGTGCCATAAATATATGCTGCTACATGCAGAGACATGGCATTAATATGAGATGGGGGTGGGTGGGGGTGAAACTGTAATTAAAATGTCTGCCTTGAGCTCAATGCTATAAGAATATTATTCCCTCTGAAAAACACAAATACCTACTTCATTAATTAGATTTGGTCCTATTTACAAATGTACAGTGATGAGCATGTAAAATGATGGGTAACTTCATGCCAACAGATAAGACTAATGTGTGCATTTTAAATGTGCCTTATTAAAATATCATGTACATGAAACCAAATGAGAAAAGTACAATATACAGAACTAACTTTATACATATTGTTCAGTCATGCTACTTTGAAAAATAAATTGTTCTTGTTTCTTGGGAATGCAGCCTTCCATCTTTAGTACTTGTCAGACTTCATATTTATTTGTCCTTGTTATTCTTGATGTGTTGTTCATATGGGCTCTCTGTCTTGATTCCTGTTTCACCAACAAAAACACAGTTGTCTCAAAAAGCAAGGTTTTAAATAGCTGTGCTTCCTAAGTCAGCAACTAGATTTCTTGCGTCATCATTAAGTTTTTTTATCCATCCTCATATGTAGCCATGAATACAACTATCTCTTCTTTTATTGCTTTCACATAATCAATAAATTGCTCAACCTCTCCTCCCCACAAATCAAAATAGCTTGTCTCCAATCCTTCAGCAGTCTTATCATCCACCAAAACAATATTTATGCCTCTTCCAACCATTCATAACTATGTTGTCTTCTATGCATACTTTAGGTTCAACAACATTTGCTGCTCCACTCACCATTTTAAATTCAAAATGCATTTCCGCACATGCTTTTGAAATCCCACAGTTGTGCTTTGGTGGTTTTGTTGCTTTGTCTGATTGTTTTGATATAAATGTTTCTATTGCATTTCTAGCAAACAGACTCCCAAATGGTGATTCCATACTGAATTTGAATACTTGACAGATTACTTAGAACACCAGAAGGCATACAGAAACTGCTACAGTCAGCTTTATGAATCTTGCTGCTCTCATATTTAAGTATTAATAAACTCAGAATTGCCAATAATTGCTTGCAGTCTTCTTCAGTTATACACCGACATTCCTGTCTGAAATAAGTTGTAATACTTTGCTGTGACTACTGTGTGTTTGTCTAAAACAAATTATATTACTGTGTCCACAATTAATATTTATTAAATCAGACACTTGAGGTGCACAAAGTCAAGAATGTGGCTGTATTTGTTAGGTAGGGAATTTTTTTGCAGGAGAAAATGATTGACCCTCCCGTTGTGGTCAAGCTACACAATCATTAGTTTGGATTTTGCAGGAGTAGCATGCATTTGTGTAAAGCAAGTAGAAATACTTTACCTTGAGCATATTATTACAACTGGGCATATGATGTGTACACACCAAAGTGACTGTAATTGATTGGTATGGACACTGTTAGATTATAATGTCAGAATTTCAAGTAGTCTTTTGTGGTTGAAAGGTTCTGAAATGGTAATTTTATTATTAGTAGTAAATTTTGTTTAATTACTTTCTGGAAAACTGTTCAGGATTACTGAAATTTCAAATGAACACACACATAAGGGATTCCAGAAGGTACTGCAATGTGAACTTCATGTACACATCCCTGTACCTTTTTGATGTTTTGCAAATGCCTTAATACGGTGCTGCATAATTCTGTAGCATGAAGACCTGCAGCACCATGTAAGCCTGGTCCCACAACCATGCTAAATTCTGATAAGACAGTTCAAAAGAGTGACATATGCTGATTAGCCATGAGTCCTTTCCCTGAAAACTGTCTCCAGGAGGCATCTACCTACCTTCAGAATAATTCAAGAAATCACTCAGCCATGCAGATCATCACAGTCATTTCTAACACATTCCAGTATTATAATGGTACTGATATCACTATGTGGATTAGGGGGTGGGGGGACACACTAGACACCAGGGCAGCACCATAATGGCACTTACAGTATTATGGTGAATGAGAGTGGGGGTACACTCTAGTCACCAGGGTGTAGTTGATACATGCCATAATGGCACTTACAGGATTTTGGTAAATGGGGAGGGAAGTACAGTCTAGGCACCAGTGTGTACTAGATACATACCATAATGACACTTGCAGTATTATGGTGAATGGAGGGGGGAGTACAGTCTAGACACCAGGGTATACTAGACAGATGCTATAATGACACTTACAGTATTATGGTGAATGCGGGGGCTACACTCTAGCCACCAGGGTATACTAGATACATAGCATAATGGCACTTACAGTATTATGATGAATGGGGGGGTGTAGTGCATTCTAGCTACCAGGGTATACTAGATAGATCCCATAATGGCACTTTCTGTATTATGGTGAATAGGGAGGTGGGAGTACACTTTACCTACCAGGTATACTAGATACATGCCATAATGCTACTTACAGTTTTATGGTGAATGGGGGGTGAGGGGCAATGGAAGTACACTCTAGCCACCAGGGTATACTAGATACATGTCATAATGGCACTTTAACTATTAATGGGATTGGTGGTAGGAGATCTACATGAATGGGGACTATAATGTGTGTGTTTGTGTTTTGTGTACGTGTGTGTGTGTGTGTGTGTGTGTGTGTGTGTGTGTGTGTGTGTGTGTGTGTGTGTGTGTGTGTGTGTGTGTGTGTGAGAGAGAGAGAGAGAGAGACTTGGGGAAATGCCACTGTCTTCATGATCAGCAGTTTACTACTGCAGCGTGCAGATCAGTAATGATTTACACATCATGGCAATAAATGCATCTCAAAACCATGCAAATTAGCCAGTGATGAGGTCTTACCTTGCTACAGTGAACATGTCTCTAAATTGCAAATTACCATGTTGAGGGAACAGGGCCTTTGTAGTGCAACTGTCATACTGTTACTAAATCTCTTTTTGCACATTACCCTATTCATCGCCAACTGATTCTATCGCGATTGTTTCAATGCACTTTGGAGAACAGATCTGTCATTTGTAACACATACTGTACTGCAATTATGTAAACATTTGTCAGGGACATTCATTTTCAGTTTTGTGTGCTTTTAACTGATTTTGTTCAGCCTCTGGCTTGGGACATGGCTGAAAAGGGTCTTTGAACCCGTTTGTGTCCCTGGTTAAAAAACGTTACAAAGGAAGAAAAGAGAAGGATGCAAGGAAGAAAGAAATAAAGAAAGAAGGAAGGAAAAACAACAGCTGTAACTGACTACAAGAACAGCAATTATAATTGTCTGCTGAGCTGAATCCAAATATATCTACAGCTAGATAGATATTCTACACAGCTGTGTCACACTTTATCTTACAAAATACATGTGCTACTGTTATATAGCTCATTATTTGCCGAGTTGTTGCACTTTTATCAAAGTTAGAGTGCTGTTATGTTTGTCACCTGTTGAGTTCTTCACTTCTGCCTGATCACAAGTGCTTTCTGTTTAGATTAACTGCTGCCTGACTTGGGTAATTATTGTACTTCAGGCTTCTTTTTTTGATGGTAGGTAACCTTAGAGAGCAATTCTTACGATTGGCCAATGGGCTATTTTGTGCTTGTTTGCTATTCTTCTCTGCCTGTTTAAAGGTGTCACATTTGCTCAATGCTGTTCATTATGCAATGGAGGTTAGTAGTGCCCTGTATAGACTCACGTATTAAGAATTTCAACTAGCCCTAACAGTCCCTGGGCATGTAGGTGCTCGGCAAGCACCAGGTTTGCACAAAGAGGGCTATTGCTCCATGCGAGTAAACTGAGACTGTACTTCTTATCCCACTGTCATCATAGCCTATCTGCTGTCCATCACAGTGGTTACACAAAAAGGAGCATAAAATCCCTTGGTACCATTCCCCTTGTAACCCACTACATAAATACCTGAAATCATGGATCTGCACTTTCCTACTATTACTGTAGCCAGCTTAGTATAAATGGGAATTCAGAGAGACAATGAAGAAATTGTTTCATTATTTCAAATAAACACCTAATTTTCAAACAATCTGATACAGTATGAGAGAGATACATCTATACACTGTCTGCGGAAGCAGCCACTACAAATACCAAACAAGTTGTCAGAAACACATAACACTGGCATTGCACAATACCTGCCACACACTCATTACAAGACAAACACATAGACCCACATGTACGGTAGGTCTTAAATGTAATCTACCCAAACCAAAACCTCAAAGGCCTCCCAGACACAGTAACTACAATAAGTACCCAAAACAATCAAAAAACAGGCTACCAAAGGAACACCTATCATGACACATTCAGCCCCAGCTTACAGTGTCTCTACATCAAAGCCCACAAGGCAGAATACTACACAATCCAACATTTTGGTAATAGGAGACTATTGTGAGCACACCATTGGCCCTCTCACCAGGCTGAGCAAGAAGAGGGTTATGGTCAGTTGCCTACCCCTGAATCTGCCAGATCACTCACTCACATACACACACACACACACACACACACACACACACACACACACACACACACACACACACACACACATCCGCGCGCACACACTCAGCTCATTGAACAACAAGTAAAACTATGACTCAGGCATAATCCATGTGGGTGTAAATGACCTGAGACAAATGTTCCTGGACTATATGGAGCTAATGGACTATGTGGCTTAGGCCGGTATGAGCCTAGCATTGCCCAGCATTCTACTTTCTCCAAGATTAATGCCACAATACAAAGAAAAAATAATTGATTTTAATAATTGATATAGCCTTGGGTGTCTTTAAAGGGGATACAATATCTGTCAGTCTAGGAGGATATGATTGACAGACCATTATGCTTTGCCAGTGACATGTCCTGTCTAGGCTTTTGAATATTGGCTAAAATGTTGTCCACTGCAGAGTGCCTTCTTTAGACATTATCAACTCAATAAACCATCAGACATAGTTAAACCAAACCAGAAAAATCTAAAGGTGATACTGCTCAATGCTAAGAGAATAAACAAAAACAACCCACTCTATCTAAGCTCTCCTCACCCTGCAGAATGCAGACATCTGTGTAGTTGCTGAGACAATGTTTAAAGCCAGGGAAAGCACCCCGGCTGTGGAGGTATATAATACTTTCCATACATTTAAACCAACCACTGCACAGAAAGGGACAAAATGTACAGGTGGCTCAATTAACAACAAAAACAAATATACCTCAAAGGTGGGTCAAGCAGTATGACATGGCTGCCTATTTACATGTTAGCATGCCTAATACCGACTGCCAGCACTCTGAAAAAAAGAAAGACTGGAAATGCTATAGAACAGTGAACCTTGAACATTAAAAGGAAGACTGGAAGTGCTATAGAACAGTGAACCTCAAACATTAAAAGGAAGACTGGAAGTGCTATAGAACCGTGAATCTTGAACATTAAAAGGAAGACTGGAAGTGCTATAGAACAGTGAACCTTGAACATTAAAAGGAAAACTGGAAGTGCTATAGAACAGTGAACCTTTAACATTAAAAGGAAGACTGGAAATGCTATAGAACAGAGAACCTTGAACATTAAAAGGAAGACTGGAAGTGCTATAGAACAGCGAACCTTGAACATTAAAAGGAAGACTGGAAGTGCTATAGAACAGTGAACCTTGAACATTAAAAGGAAAACTGGAAGTGCGATAGAACAGTGAACCTTGAACATTAAAAGGAAGACTGGAAGTGCTATAGAACAGAGAACCTTGAACATTAAAAGGAAAACTGGAAGTGCTATAGAACAGTGAATCTTGAACATTAACAGGAAGACTGGAAGTGCTATAGAAGAGTGAACCTTGAACATTAAAAGGAAGACTGGAAGTGCTATAGAACAGTGAATCTTGAACATTAAAAGGAAGAATGGAAGTGCTATAGAACAGTGAACCTTGAACATTAAAAGGAAGACTGGAAATGCTATAGAACAGCGAACCTTGAACATTAAAAGGAAGACTGGAAGTGCTATAGAAGAGTGAACCTTGAACATTAAAAGGAAGACTGGAAGTGCTAGAGAACAGTGAACCTCAAACATTAAAAGGAAGACTGGAAGTGCTATAGAACAGTGAACCTTAAACATTAAAAGGAAGACTGGAAGTGCTATAGAACAGTGAACCTTGAACATTAAAAGGAAGACTGGAAGTGCTATAGAACAGTGAACCTTGAACATTAAAAGGAAGAATGGAAGTGCTATAGAACAGTGAACCTTGAACATTAAAAGGAAGAATGGAAGTGCTATAGAACAGTGAACCTTGAACATTAAAAGGAAGAATGGAAGTGCTATAGAACAGTGAACCTTGAACATTAAAAGGAAGACTGGAAGTGCTATAGAACAGTGAATCTTGAACATTAAAAGGAAGAATGGAAGTGCTATAGAACAGTGAACCTTGAACATTAAAAGGAAGACTGGAAGTGCTATAGAACAGTGAACCTTGAACATTAAAAGGAAGACTGGAAGTGCTATAGAACAGTGAATCTTGAACATTAAATGGAAGAATGGAAGTGCTATAGAACAGTGAACCTTGAACATTAAAAGGAAGACTGGAAGTGCTATAGAACAGTGAATCTTGAACATTAAAAGGAAAACTGGAAGTGCTATAGAACAGTGAATCTTGAAAATTAACAGGAAGACTGGAAGTGCTATAGAAGAGTGAACCTTGAACATTAAAAGGAAGACTGGAAGTGCTATAGAACAGTGAATCTTGAACATTAAAAGGAAGACTGGAAGTGCTATAGAACAGTGAACCTTGAACATTAAAAGGAAGACTGGAAGTGCTATAGAACAGTGAATCTTGAACATTAAAAGGAAGACTGGAAGTGCTTTAGAACAGTGAACCTTGAACATTAAAAGGAAAACTGGAAGTGCTGTAGAACAGTGAACCTTGAACATTAAAAGGAAGACTGGAAGTGCTATAGAAGAGTGAACCTTGAACATTAAAAGGAAAACTGGAAATGATATAGAAGAGTGAACCTCAAACATTAAAAGGAAGACTGGAAGTGCTATAGAACAGTGAACCTTGAACATTAAAAGGTAGACTGGAAGTGCTATAGAAGAGTGAACCTTGAACATTTAAAGGAAAAGTGGAAATGATATAGAAGAGTGAACCTCAAACATTAAAATGAAGACTGGAAGTGCTATAGAACAGTGAACCTTGAACATTAAAAGGAAGACTGGAAGTGCTATAGAACAGTGAATCTTGAACATTAAAAGGAAGAATGGAAGTGCTATAGAACAGTGAACCTTGAACATTAAAAGGAAGACTGGAAGTGCTATAGAACAGTGAATCTTGAACATTAAAAGGAAAACTGGAAGTGCTATAGAACAGTGAATCTTGAACATTAAGACTGGAAGTGCTACAGAAGAGTGAACCTTGAACATTAAAAGGAAGACTGGAAGTGCTATAGAACAGTGAATCTTGAACATTAAAAGGAAGACTGGAAGTGCTATAGAACAGTGAACCTTGAACATTAAAAGGAAGACTGGAAGTGCTATAGAACAGTGAATCTTGAACATTAAAAGGAAGACTGGAAGTGCTTTAGAACAGTGAACCTTGAACATTAAAAAGAAATCTGGAAGTGCTATAGAACAGTGAACCTTGAACATTAAAAGGAAGACTGGAAGTGCTATAGAAGAGTGAACCTTGAACATTAAAAGGAAAACTGGAAATGATATAGAAGAGTGAACCTCAAACATTAAAAGGAAGACTGGAAGTGCTATAGAACAGTGAACCTCAAACATTAAAAGGAAGACTGGAAGTGCTATAGAACAGTGAACCTTGAACATTAAAAGGAAGACTGGAAGTGCTATAGAAGAGTGAACCTTGAACATTAAAAGGAAAACTGGAAATGATATAGAACAGTGAACCTTGAACATTAAAAGGAAGACTGGAAGTGCTATAGAACAGTGAACCTTGAACATTAAAAGGAAGACTGAAAGTGCTATAGAACAGTGAATCTTGAACATTAAAAGGAAGACTGGAAGTGCTATAGAACAGTGAACCTTGAACATTAAAAGGAAGACTGGAAGTGCTATAGAACAGTGAACCTTGAACATTAAAAGAAAGACTGGAAATGCTATAGAACAGAGAACCTTGAACATTAAAAGGAAGACTGGAAGTGCTATAGAACAGTGAATCTTGAACATTAAAAGGAAGAATGGAAGTGCTATAGAACAGTGAACCTTGAACATTAAAAGGAAGAATGGAAGTGCTATAGAACAGTGAATCTCAAGCAATACTCTTCTACTTTAAACTTATTTTATGCAGAGGGGCAAGTCCCTCTGCACATCCCCATGGGAGGTGCAAGCCTTCAACACCCCACAAACTTATATATACTTACTCCAAGATCACCATACTTTGGAGAAAAGGGAATATTCTCATAAATGGCCGTCTTGGGCTTAGTATATGTAAACCCATTTTTTTCAGTCATTCAGACTCCATGCTTCTGGAGTCACTGTATCAGGTCTTGATATTTCAAACAGTTACAGTATGAAACATTTGAGTTCCTCTGTGTACAACTCATCTTAAACAAAGTTCCATATCATATCTTTGTGACCTATAGAAGATGTGACCCAAGAAATCCATGCCACTTACATAAATGAACTCAGATCACTCTCCATTCAACCCATGAACTATCCCACTATAAACTGGGAATCTTACATGACCTTAGACTTGCTGGCACAAAGATTCTTGGATTTTGTCATCACAAATGCCCTGGACAAGTTAGACTATATGCCCACTACAGGCACCAAGACCCTTGACTTAGTTTTCACCAACATGGGAGAACACTGCACCCTCTCAAGTGTAATGTCCTCACTAGTTAGGTCAGACCATAAAGCTGTCCCCTTTGAATAGAAATAACACGTAGGACACCAGGTAAACCTAGAACTTTCAGGAATTATTATGTATTTATTTAACATTTGTTTACCAGGAAAGTCTGACTGGGATAGAGCCCATTTTCTGAGGAGACCTGGGAAGAAACATACTAGATGCATATCTTTGGAATGTAGGAGGAAACCAGAGCACCTGGAGGAAACCCATGTGTACGCAGGGAGGACATGAAAACTCTGCACAGAAGGCACCCCAACTGACAATCAAACTGGAGAACCTCTTGCTGTGACAGTGCAAACTGCTGCACTACTGCATTACAAGGCAAGCTTCCTACTTTAAAGTGGCACTCTGGCCAAATTTCAAGCCACCCCAGCCCAGAGAGCACTGCTGCCTAAGTGGAGTCATTCACAAAAACCCTTTACAATCATATACAGCTGCATAGAAGCTGAGGTATCTGCTGGAAACAAACACAGGGCAAACTCAAAAAGCAAGCCCCCCTGATGGAATCTCAACATCAACAGGATATATAACAAAAGGAAGAAAATCAAAAACAGGACGTGCAATGTCGAGCAAGGTAAGAGCTCCCTGAACAAACAAAATAAACAAGTTAGGTGACTAATTAAAACTTCAAAGCCAGATCTGGGGTAAAAGTAGCCTTTCAGGTTAAGGATAACCACAAGGCATTTCTCAGTTATGTCCAAAACCTCAGAAGTAATACACTGCAATGTGCCAAACCAACTGTAAATGCAAGTACCGTTACTGAGCCACAGGATATAGCAAATCTAGTGGACAACAAATTCATCTCCAATTTTACTCCTTTTCTGCCCCTAGACACCTTTCAAGAAATACCCCCAACAATTGTTTCCCCAAATATCAGTAGAAAACATGCCCTCAGTGTACCCCCCTCAAGTTCAAAAACAGCATATAGAAAACCTGCTAATATCCCAGGATACCTCCTTAATAGCATGAAACATAACCTATCAGGCCCAGCAGAAATAGTATTCAATTGTAGCCTCCAAACTGGCTTCATGCCAAGCAAATGAAGGACTGCAGGTGTTATCTATCTACACAAGGGTGGGTCATCCATGGACCCAGAAAACTACTGACACATAAGCCTGACTAGTTTTATATGTTAGACCATGGAAAAAATAGTCATGGAAATGACAAATAACAACATAGGAAACCTTCAGATATTGGATCCAACCCAGTCTGGTTTCTTCAAGGGCAGGTTATACTGCCTTACTTGACTTGGCCAATGCATTTGACACAATACCCCACCTGGGCATTGTAGACAAGATTGCAAAATAAAGTATACTCCTCTGTGTTACACACTGGTTAGCCATCTGGCTGTCAGTTGGACACATGAAGTCATGATAAGCAAGTCTACTCCACAAAAAGGCCAGAACCTAGTACAGCCCCCCCTCCCCCCAGCACTCTGTGCTGGGGCCACTCCTTTTTAGCATCTAGTTCCTGAAATAAAGGCTAGTGTCAAAGCCCTCTGGCTGACCAAGCTGGTAGATGATTGCAAAAGCTAGGCACAGTCCTAGAATCCCCTGAATCCACAAACATCATCCAAGAAGGCCTGACACAGACTAATAACTGGTGCCAACATCACTCAATACCAAAAATGCATAATGGTATCTTTAGGAAAGACAATCAACTCTGGAAATTATTGCATTAATAATACATCCCTATGAGATGATCCCATGGTCATGGATTTGGGATTGCATATAGGCAATGACTTGTCCTTTGACCATCGTGTGTGAGCTATAAAAAGGAAATCATTCTATGTCACAAATCTTGCAAGCTAAGATATGGCATCCAGGTCCAAAGATCTCATTATTCCATTGCACTCGGCCCTCATTAGGTCAACCTTTGAGTACAGTGCTCACTTTGGTATGTGACTGACCATGCATATGCAACAACTGAAGTGTCCTCAGTGGTACATGGTGTAGAGAACATATCCTACGTGAACCACTTCAAAGCCATATCCTTGCGTGCAGTCTCCTTTAGGCAAATGAAGGTGATCTACTACTGGAATTCAAAGCATCCTCTGATCCAAGTCTGATGGAACTGTTGCATATTCACAAAACAAGCAGTACCAGAAACAACCAATCTAAAGACCTTAACCTTGTCTGTAAGATAAATAAGATATTATGGGGAAATGGGTATGTGCCTCAGGGACTACTCCTTCATACACACTCCCAGACACACACACTCACAGACACGCACACACCTGCACCCCCACACCCGCACACACACACACACACACACACACACACACACACACACACACACACACACACACACACACACACACACACACACACACACACACACACACACACACACACACACACACACACACACACACACACACACACACACACACACACACACACACACACACACACACACACACACACACACACACACACACACACACACACACACACACACACACACACACACACACACACACACACACACACACACACACATTCACAAACACAGGCATCATGTTTACGTAATTGTCTGAATGGTTTCCTTCTGTTAAGTAGTATCCCTATTATTATACCTCTCCATTATTTCCTATCTATATGAAGCAGAGTTCCTCCCTGTACTTATTCAAGTACAACTTGTATCAATGGATGGGGAATCATACATTTATTTCTGGTAATGTCCCAATTAGAAAGCAGGAGCCTGTGACTGCTCAACCACTCATACCCAAGCTATACCCAGCTATACCCCCAACAAAATGAGGGGTATCAAAACTCATCAGATACATTTGGGAAGCATGGTTAGACTTAAAAAGACCTTTTATGGTCATTAGCCAAGTAATCAGCTATGAATCTATAAAGGAAAGACAATAGCCTGTCACAGTATCACAGCATGTAAACAAGGCATACTAACAAATCCTATACGAAATGCAGTAGAGTGTGTAACCCCTCTCAGCTGGAAAGAAGTGTTATCAGCTAAAAGCCTGGAACCAATAGATAGATATGTGAGGGTTGACTCATGAGAGCACAGGGTATCAGCTTGTGTAATGTGCTAAATTAGATAGGAAATAATGGAGAGGTATTTAGGGACACTACTTAACAGAAGGAAACCATTCAGACATTTACCATAAACATGATCTGTGTGTGTGTGTGTGTGTGTGTGTGTGTGTGTGTGTGTGTGTGTGTGTGTGTGTGTGTGTGTGTGTGTGTGTGTGTGTGTGTGTGTGTGTGTGTGTGTGTGTGTGTGTGTGCAGGTAACAGTGTGGTATCTAGTGTGGATGGGTACCAGTGGTAGCCATGATAATATACAACAGAGTTACATATCGATTAGTGCTTTTCTGTCACAACTGAGTCACATGATTGCTATGAATCAGCAGGTAAGACAGGGGAAGTAATGACTGCCCATTCACCTATGCACATACATTTTGTGCAGGCAGCATAATGAACAGCTGTTAATAAGCAGCAATGTATCACACAGAAGACATGTTTTTATAGATGTATAAATGAAAATGAGAGTAAAGAACAGATAAGTCCACTTTAGTAGATGAAATAAATGACCAGTGTTCAAGCATACAAATATATTCATTTAAAGAGCAATCCTGTAATTAACTCCCAGCTGATAATTTATGGATCTTTGTATTAAAAGAGTTTTTTTTTTTTTTATATTTTGTACATTTGTTAACCAGGTAAGCCCAATGGACACAAGTGCCCCCTTTCAGGGACAATCTGGCAGTAGCTTCTGGTCAAGTTACTTGCTCAGAGTAGGCGAAGGGAAGAGGAAGGAATCAGACCATGCACCCATAATTATGCATTGTCCGGCAGCTAGCAGCTGACTTAGAACTGGTACTGGTTAATTAAAACAAAGCATCATGAAGGCCCGAGATGGGTGTTGAAGCAATGTGATTTCTGCCCAGTGCTCTGAATGTCAAAGTGAAGAAATTCAATGAAGCGCTGTTAAATGGCAGAAGTAACTATGACTCTCTTAAGGTAGCCAAATGCCTCGTCATCTAATTAGTGATGTGCAAGAATGGATGAATGAGATTCCCACTGCCTTACCTACTATCTAGTGAAACCACAGCCAAGGGAACGGGCTTGGCAGAATCAGCGGGGAAAGAAGTCCCTCTTGAGCTTGACTCTAGTCTGGCACTGTGAGGACACGTGAGAGGTGTAGAATAAGTGAGATGCCTTGGCCACCGGTGAAATACCACTACTGATCATTTTTTCACTTACCTGGTGAGAGGGGGTGAGCCCCACTGGGGATCTCACTTCTGGCTCCAAGCGCCCGGGCGTCCAGGTGCAACCCGCTTCAGGGACAGTGTCAGGTGGGGAGTTTGACTGGAGCGGTACACCTGTCAAAGAGTAATGCAGGTTCCTAAGATGAGCTCAGGGAGGACAGAAACCTCCCGTGGAGCAGAAGGACAAAAGCTGGCTTGATCTTGAATTTCAGTATGAATACAGACCATGAAAGCGGGGCCTCACGATCCTTCTGGCTTTCTTGGTTTTAAGCAGGAGGTGTCAGAAAAGTTACCACAGGGATAACTAGCTTGTGGCAGCCAAGCACTCATAGCGATGTCGCTTTTTGATCCTTCGATATCAGCTCTTCCTATCATTGTGAAGCAGAATTCACCAAGCATTGGATTGTTCACCCACTAATAGGGGGCGTGAGCTGGGTTTAGACTATCATAATAAGACAGGTTAGTTTCACCTTTCTGATGATGTGCTGCTGAGATAGTAATCCTGCTCAGTATGGGAGGAACCATAGGCTCAGACATTTGGTGTTGTGCTTGGCTGAGGAGCCAATGGTGTGAAGCTACCATCGGAGGGATTATGACTG
Organism: Protopterus annectens; assembly: GCF_019279795.1. Taxonomy (NCBI): domain Eukaryota; kingdom Metazoa; phylum Chordata; order Ceratodontiformes; family Protopteridae; genus Protopterus; species Protopterus annectens. The sequence goes on along the minus strand of NC_056733.1, from coordinate 715,678,418 downwards.
AATGCCTCTTAGTCAGAATCCCACCTAAAAGTAATGATATTACAGTGCCGCAGATCTCCTGTTGGCTAGGGATAGCCGGCTGCAAGGTTGGCAAGGAGCGATGCTTGTCACTGGGTCGGAGTGTGGACGTAAGGGGGACGCCTCTCTCCACCAGTGCACCACATATTCATGGGGAACCGGTCGCTAAATCATTCATAGATTACCTGATTCTGGGTCAAGGTTTTGTACGTAGCAGAGCTGCAAAAAGCTGCAATCTATTGAAAGTCAGCCCTTGAGTCAAGCTTTTGTCACAGGTGGGGGGATGGGCTCCATGCCCTCGCAGAGAAGGGGACCTTTCCTAGGGACGACTGGGACTGCATGATGCACACCTTATCCCATCAGTGTCCCTGGGCTACATAATCGAAACTCCTCTATTCTCATGTAGTCCAGGGAGGGCGTGCCCAGGTCATTGCGCACATGGATGGCATGGACGTATTTTATATTGCTTTGGAGTGACCCTGAGTCGTGTGTTATGGTGCGCAGGTTATCCTGATGATAGGCAGCTCATACGTTTCTCTCTCCTTGTTCAGCCTGTGTCGCGTCAATTGTGTCTGTCTATAGAGTCACCTATTACTAGTGTATATCAGGCATGGGGGTGTTTGTATCAGGCTGTGATTGTTTGACACACTGATTTATTGAAGTATGTGTTGCATGTGTTGTGTTTTGTTGCGGTTGGATTGGTGGTTTTGGTGTCTGCTTTTTTTTGTTTTATTAGGATTTTTGTCTTTTTGTTAGGTATATGTTTTGGTTATTTGTTGTGTGTTTTGTTTGGTTTGTTGTTGTGGTGTGTCTATGTGTTTCTGGGTTGTGTGGTGTGTTACCTTCTCCTCTATCTGGTTGGTCTTGCCATTCCTGTTGAGAGAGAGAGAGTTCAGTTTGGCTATAGGCTTGTCTCTTGCATCTCTTGTATGTGTATTTGTGTTGAGAGGGGAGGAGGTGTGGATGAGAGACAATTGTAGCGAGACAATGTCTCCATTGTCTCAAGATAACCAGCTGAACCGACCAGCTGAACGGCGGAGAGGATGCTAGTAAATATTATTATATAAAGGGAGTGTGCTTTATTTAGGAGTGCTGTACTTGCTAAGGAGGTGGGTGGTGGTGCAGGTTAGTTTGGGATTGCAGTTATAGAAGTTTAGTTTGAACAAGTGCTAGGCTTAGGATAAAAGAAAGATTTATAGAACAAGTGTAAGGCTGTTAATAAAGTTCGAGTAAAATTTGAAGAGCAGGAATGGCCGAGAAAACGCAGGGAAAATTTGCTTTCGCTAGACTTGAGCTCGACATAAAAAAGCCTAATATTAAATAACTTGGCAAGCGCTTCTAAAGAGGCTAGAAATAGTCTAAAAACGGCAATTTTCAAAGTTTCTTGTGCTGGGAGTCCTCCTTCAGGGATGGTCAGGGACAATCAAGGCTCCCAGGCTCTCTTGTGCTCACTAAGCTCTATCCTGCAGATAAAACTGACAAAACACAGGACACACACAGGTGAGCCAAGAACACAGCCCAAATCAGCAAAGCACAAAGACTGGTACTAAACCAAGTAGGAGATAGGAATTGTTTTTGTTTTTATACTTTTTTAAAAAAGTTTTTTAAAATAGGGGAAACAAAGGATACAGGCTATTTTGTTTTATAGGGTAATTTCACAACAGAATGCAGTGGCAAGTAATAAACAAATTAAATTTTTTAGCAAAAAACAAACTTTAAAAATCAAGCTGGAAAAATAAAACAAACAAACAAAAAACAAGACCAGAAAAAACAGCAAATGTAAGAGAAGGTAGAGATAATAAAAAATGCAACAAAAAGCTAAAAACGAGATAGTATACTTTTTCAGTTCTCTGAGATCAGTACCACTCCTGCTGGACCACGAGTATACTTAAATGCAGAAAGTATAGAAAAATCTCTCCAAGAGGTGGATTTTCACTCTGCTGGAGCCGCGGAAAATGCAAATGAGTAGTAAGCTACAAAAACAATTGCACTCCCAAAGCTTTAAACACAGAACTAAAGAGCTAGGCACCCAAGGGCTCAACAAGTACTGGAAGCTCTTGTGCTGAGATCAACAGCAGCATGGAAGACAGGCTGCTCAACACCTTCCACTCCCACTGGCGAGGCAGCAAGGCTTAAACTAATCAAGTAACAGGAGGCACACCACAGAAACTACACACACAGTTTTATTTTGTTTTTGCCTGTACAAAGGTCTAAAACAGCAGTAAGAACAACAAAAATTTAATATTTTTGTAGCACAAACTGCACAAACTCAAGCAGTCGTTAACAAAAAGTGTAGACAATTTTACAAACAAATTAAAACAGCCTAGTGGGCAGCCTCAACAGTTAAAAGTAACAAACAAACAAACAAACTTTTTAACACCAAAAAAGCAAAGCAAGCTTTTTAGTTTTAGGAATATGCAGCAAAACAAAAAAAAAAAAAAAACAGGAAGTAGTTGTTTTTCTCAAATCTCTAGAAAAAGGACCAAAAAAACAGCTTAAAAGAGCTGTTGATAGGAAAGTAGTCCTTTTCTCTACAGTCTAGTGCTAGGAAAACTCCACCAGACCGGTGGCTAAAAAAACCAGGCAGCCAAGTAGCTAAATGGTCAAAGGGTGGCAGACTACATCAGAACTTCCAAGAGCTAGAAACAGTCCAAAACAACCAATTCCTACAATGACTTGTGCTGAGATCAAAACTTCAGGGACAGATAGGAATGGAAAACACCCCCACTCCACACTGGCCCAGAAAGAAACTTCATTCTATCCAAGTAACAACATAGATACTACACAGTAATAAAAACAGCCCAGATTTTTTTTTTGCCTTTATGCTAGAAAGCAATTTAAAATGCAAAGTAAACTAAAACAAGAGATTTTTTACACAGGCTAGCACCACAGTAAGCCAGCAAACAATGTTAAAAAAGTTATAAAAAACAGCAAAAGGCGTACTTTTTTTAACAATAATGTATTTAATTAAAACAAACAAACAATAAAAAAACAAAAACGAGAGCTGTTAGAGCTAGAAATGGTCCAAAACAACCAATTACTACAAGCTCTTCAGCAGGACTTTGCTCCTCGGTGGCAGGCATGGGGTCCAGCCGAGGGATTGAGTGAGCGGGGTTCAGATGTGACCTGTTGGGTGGGGCCAACCTCACGGGAGGAGGTCCCCAGTCACACCCCTCACTCTGCACCTCTGGCACCTTCATCCAGATAGCCGGAAACCCTGTGGGCACAGAGGGCAACGTGGATCATGTACCCGGGCTTAAGGGTCATCCCTGGAGGGCAGGGGGGTGCACGGATCCTGTGAGAGGGTGAAGGGCCCTCCAGGGAAGCCAGGTCCAGGTGTCACGTCCTCCTGGCCACCAGGGGTGTGAAGATATGGTCGCCATGGTGTCTTGCACCTGGGGCCAGCTGGGGGACCCGGCAGATGGCATGGGTGGGCCGAGGGCCTCCCCTGGAAATTAGGTCCTTGATCCTATCCTCCTGGTCCCCGGGGGTGCAGAGATAAGGACGCAGTGGCTTCTCACACACAGGGCCAGCCGGGGGACTCGGTGGATGGTGCAGGTGGGCCAAGGGCCTCCCCTGGAAGCCAGGTCCCAGATCCCATCCTCCCAGCCCCCAGGGGTGTGGAGATATGGCTGCTGTGGCATCTTGCACCTGGGGCCAGCCAGGGGACTTGATGGACAGCTCGGCTGGGCCGAGGGACCCCACGAGAAGCCAGGTCATCGATCCCATCCTCCCGGCCTTGAGGGGTGTGGAGATACAGCCATCATGGCATCCTGCACCCACAGCCAGCTTGGGGAGATGGTAGATGGTTCTAGTGGGCCAAGCGCCTCCTCTGGAAGCTAGATCTCCGATCCCATCCTCCAGCCCTCAGGGGTGCAGAGATAACAGCTGCTCTGCGGGTCACAGCCAGCAGGTCGAGCTTCTCCTCCCTGGTAGTGAGGTACAGTTGGGGGGGCGCAGAGCATTCCACGCCCTTTGGGGGTGAAGTCAAAGCAAGACTGATGAGCCCGGGCAGAGGTGAAGTGGTCCTGTCATGCTCCTGTCTGCCCCACTCTGGTGGGTGCCCGCAAGCACGGGAGCTTTGGGAGCTCTCTCACTTACTCTCTGGCTCTGAGCACTGCCACACTCTGCAATGGCCTGCAGCCCCCTAGGGTCATGGTTGCCGGTCCACAACCAGCACCCAGGGTGCCCTCTCCATGGGGAGAGGGACCTTTCCCGTCGGCAGAGGTGCGGGCTCTGGCCCCTCCTCTCAGCCCATCTGCTCAGCTGCTCCGATCTGGTTGATCCTGCCAGTAGCATATGCTTGTCTCAAAGATTAAGTCATGCAAGTCTCAGTGGACACAGATGCTACAGTAAAACTGCGAATGGCTCATTAATTCAGTTATGGTTCCTTTGATCACTCCACCATTACTTGGATAACTGTGGTAACTCTAGAGCTATAACATGCTGACTAGCACTGACTTACAGGGATGCATGCATTTATCAGACCAAAACCAATCCAGGTCTCGAGCCGTGACTCTAGATAAACTCAGGGCGATTGTGTGCCCTCATGGCGGTGAAGCGACATTCAAATGTCTGCCATATCAGCTTTCAGTGGTACTATCTGTTCCTACAATGGTGACCATGGGTAATAGGAAATCTTGGTTCAATTTCAGAGAGGGAGCCTGAAAAATGGCTACAACATTCAAGGAAGGCAGCAGGCATGCAAATTACCCACTCCCGACTCAGGGAGGTAATGACGAAAAATAACAATACAGGACTCTTTCGAGGTCCTGTAATTGGAATGAGTACACTTTAAGTCCTTTAACAAGGATCTACTGGAGGATAAGTCTGGTGCCAGCAGCCATGGTAATTCCAGCTCCAATAGTGTATATTAAAGTTGCTGCAGTTAAAAAGCTCATAGTTGGATTTTGGGATTGGGCTGGTTGTCCGTCGCGAGGTGAGCTACCGCCTTTCACAGCCCCTGCCTCTCAGCATTCCCTCAATGCTCTTAACTGAGTGTCATAGGGTTCTGAAGCGTTTACTTTGAAAAAATTAGAGTGTTCAAACCAGGCCAGTCGCCTGAATACTTCAGGTAGGAAAAATAGAATAGGACTCCGGTTCTATTTTGTTGGTTTTTGGAATTGGGGCCATGCCTAAGAGGGATGGCCGGGGGCTTTTTTATTGTGCTGTTAGAGGTGTAACTCTTGCACTGGCACAAGATGAACAAAAGCAAAAGCATTTGCCAAGAATATTTTTATTAACAAAAAATGAAAGTCGGAGATTCGAAGATGATCAGATACCATCGTAGTTCTGACCATAAACAATGACGACTAGCAATCTGGTGGCGTTATTCCCATGACCTGCCGGGGTGCTTCCGGGAAACCAAAGTCTTTGGGTGCTGGGGGTAGTATGGTTGTAAAGCTGAAACTTAAAGGAACTGACTGAAGGGCACCACCAGGAGTGGAACTTGCGGCTTAATTTGACTCAACATGGGAAACCTCACCTGGCCCGGACACGGAAAGGATTGACAGATTGATAGCTCTTTCTCAATTCTGTGGGTGGTGGTGCATGGCCGTTCTTAGTTGGTGGAGTGATTTGTCTGGTTAATTCTGATAACGAATGAGATGCCGCCATGCTAACTAGTTATGTGGCCCTGTGCGGTCGTCTCCAACTTCTTAGAAGGACAAGTGGCTTTCAACCACATGAGATTGAGCAATAACAGGTCTGTGATGCCCTTAGATGTCCGAGGCTGCACTTGTGCTACACTGAATGGATCAGCATGTGTCTATCCTTGGCCGACAGGTCCGGGTAATCCACTGAACCCCATTCATGATAGGGACCGGAGATTGCAATTACTCCCCACGAATGAGGAATTCCCAATAAGTGTGGGTCATAAGCTATCGTTGATTAAGTCCCTGCCCTTTGTACACACTGCCCATCTCTACTACCGATTAGATGGTTTAGTGAGATTTTCAGACTGGCCCTCCGGAGTCGGTCACAGCCCAGGTAGTGCACCAAAAAGATGACCCTCTATGTCTCCCTCTGCATCGCTCTCTGACTCCAGTCTCTCCGCGTGGCCCAGGTGGAAGTCCATAAGGGAACTGCTGGTGGAAGGCCATGGGGCCAGGAGAGCTCCTGCCCAGGTGAGAGGGCTCAGGCAGAGCCCCAGTGATGGAAGTCTTCAAGGGAGCCACCGGTGGGAGTCTTCCATACCAGGAGAGCTCCTGCCAGACAGGGGGTAGGTGTCCAACCTCACTAGGTACCTGAGGGTGTCCCCAAAATATCGCAAAGTCCCCCTCTGGATGGGAAAGCAGGGGGGATGTGGAAGCCCTGATGGGAGTGTACCTGCCTCTCAACAGCCAAGGGAAGTTCCTTTGGGCCAGCCAGGACCAGAGGGAGTTTGCCCTGTGAGCTCTGAGGGCACGGGGACACAGCATGACTCAGTAGCCTCCAGGATATCTGGGGAAGAAGAGGACCATGGTGCTATGGACCGGAAAGGAGGGGGATGCAGAAGTCTTGATGAGAACGTGCCTACCCCTTGGCGGCCAATTGGAGTTCCAAGGGGCTGGCTGGGACCAGAGGGAGGTCCCCCTGAGAGGCTCCTAGGGCACAGGGACACGGCATGACTCAGCAGCCTCCAGGATAGCTGGGGAAGACAGGGACTGTGGTGCTCTGGACCAGAAAGGAGGGGGACACAGAAAGCCGAATGGGAGCATGCCTGCCCCTCGGTGGCTGATGGGAGTTCTCTGGGGCCATCCAGGATCATTGGGAGGTCCCCCTTAGAGGCTCTGAGGGCACTGGGACACAGTATGGCTCGGCAGCCTCCAGGAGATATGTAACCCAGGAAAAGACCCCTCCCGCCTGGGTGTAATTGGAAGCCTGGAGGGGGTCCCTCCTCATGGACATCTGGAAGGGAGAGAGGAGTGGAAATCAATGGGGTGGGAGAGCTACCGCCTGTGAGAGGGGGTCTGGACCACAGCACCCTCAGTGATGGATGTCCAGAAGGGGGAGAAAGGTGGAAAGTGGCTGGGAAGGGAGCACTCCCACCTGGTGGAGAGAGTCCGGACCGTAACCCCCTCCAGGTGGATGTCCTTAAGGGAGCCACCAGCAGAAGGCTGTGGGGCCAGGAGAGCTCCTGCCTGGGTGCGAGGGTGCAGGCAGAGGCCCCACAATGGAAGTCCTCAAGGGAGTGACAGGTGGGAGTCTGCGGGACCCGGAGAGCTCTTGCCGGGCAGCAGGAAGGCGTCTGACTTCGGCTGGTACCCGACAGCATCCATAAAATATCTAAAAGTCCCTGGAACCCCTCTGGACAGGAAGCCCTCATAAGAGCGGATCTGGCCCTCCGCGGCCGAGGAGAGTTCCAGTCGCACCCCAAGAGTTCATCGTCCCAGTCGTCCGCTGGGCAGGCATGATTTGGTATGATTTGGCAGCCTCCAGGAGTTAAAGGACAATGGGGCTTCCCATGGGGAGTGTGAGTCCAGGTCCCAGCCCCAGGGAGAACATTTCCCGCCAGGTGCCCTCGCAGTGGGGCTGAGGTGCCTCTACCCACCATCCATCAATTGATTGGGCTGACCGACTTCCACTGGTGGAGGGCCCCCTCAGCGTGACTCTGCGAGTCATGGCTGGTGGGTAAAACATTTCCTCCCTGGGAGCGAGGTGCGGGTGGGGGGTGTGGACTTTTCTGTTCCCCTCGGGGACGAAGTCAAGGTGAGACCAACGAGTCCTGACCAAGGCGAATGGGTCTGTGCCAGCCCACGGCTCTCCAGGGTCACGGCCAACAGTCCATGACCAGCACTTTGGGTTCCCCCTCCGCAAGGAGAGGGACCCCTCCCATTGACAGAGGTGCTGGCTCCGGCCCCTCCTCTCTGCCCGCCCGCAGAGGTGATCCTATCTGGTTGATCCTGCCAGTAGCATATGCTTGTCTCAAAGATTAAGCCATTCAAGTCTCAGTGCACACGGATGCTACAGTGAAACTGCGAATGGCTCATTAAATCAGTTATGGTTCCTTCAATTGCTCCACCATTACTTGGATAACTGTGCTAATTTTACAGCTAATACATGATGACGAGCTCTGACCTCCGGGGATGAGTGCATTTATCAGACCAAATCCAATCCGGGTCTCAGCCCGGCAGCTTTAGTGACTCTAGATAAACTCGGGCCAATTGCATGCCGTCATGACAGCGATGCGACATTCGAATGTCTGCCCTATCAACTTTCGATGATACTATCTGTGCCTACCATGGTGACCATGGGTAATTGGGTTTGATTGCAGAGAGGGAGCCTGAGAAATGGCTACCACATCCAAGGAAGGCAGCAGGCATGCAAATTACCCACTCCCGACTCAAGGAGGTAGTGATGAAAAATAACAATACAGGACTCTTTCGAGGCCCTGTAATTGGAATGAGTACAATTTAAATCCTTTAATGAGGATCTATTGAAGAGCAAGTCTGGTGCCAGCAGCCGCTGTAATTCCAGCTCCAATAGCGCATATTAAAGTTGCTGCAGTTAAAAAGCTCATAGCTGGATCTTGGGATCAGGCTTGTGGTCCACAGTGAGGTGAGCTACCATCTGTCCCAGCCCCTGCCTCTCGCTGCTCCCTTAATGCTCTTAACTGAGTACCCCAGGGGTCTGGAGCATTTACTTTGAAAGAATTAGAGTGTTCAAACCAGGCCGATCACCTAAATACTTCAGCTAGGAATAATTGAATAGGACTCCTGTTCTATTTTGTTGGTTTTCAGAACTGGGGCCATGATTAAGAGGAACAGCTGGGGGCATTCATATTGTGCGGCTAGAGGTGAAATTCTTGGACCGGCGCAAGACGAACGAAAGTGAAAGCATTTGCCAAGAATGTTTTGATTAATCAAGAATGAAAGTCATTGGTTCAAAGACAATCAGATACTGTTGTAGTTCTGATCATAAACGATGCCGACTAGCAATCCAGTGGCATTATTCCCATGACCCACCCGGGATGCTTCCGGGAAACCAGTCTTTGGGTTCCGGGGGGAGTATAATTGCAAAGCTGAAACTTAAAGGGATTGATGGAAGGGTACCACCAGGATTGGAGCTTGTGACTTACATGGGAAACCTAACCCGGCCCGGACATGGAAAGGATTGACAGATTGATAGCTCTTTCTTGATTCTGTGGGTGGTGGTGCATGGTCATTCTTTGTTGGTGGAGGGATTTGTCTGGTTAATTCCAATAATGAATGAGACTTTGCCATGCTAACTAGTTTGTGGCCCCGTGGGGTTGTCTACAACTTCTTAGTGGGACAAGCGACTTTCATCTACACAAGATTGAGCAATAACAAGTCTGTGATGCCCTTAGATGTCCAGGGCTGCACGCACACTACACGGAATGGATCAGCTTGTGTCTACCCTTGGCCGACATGTCTGGGTAATCCGCTGAACCCCATTCATAATAGGGACCGGAGATTGCAATTATTCCCCATGAACGAGGAATTCCCAGTAAGTGCAGGTCATAAGCTCTTGTTGATTAAGTCCCTGCCCTTTGTACACACCACCCATTGCTACTTCTGATTGGATGGTTTAGTGAAGTCCTCAGATCAGCCATGATGGAGTCGGTTACTGCCCCAGTGGTGAGCCGAGAAGATAATCAAACTTGGCTACCTGGAGGAAGTAAAAGTCATAACAAGGTTTCCTTAGGTGAACTTGCAGAAGGATCATTAACACAGAGGGTCCCAGGATGGTGCTGTCCCTGGGTACCAGGGCCTCTCCTCGCTCCATTGCCTGACCCTCTACATCTCTCTCTGCATCTCTTTTCAACTCCTGTCTCTCCGTTTCCCCCATTGGAGGCCAGCGGGACAGAGCCCATGGCACTCCCAGAGAGAAGGAGGGAGCAAGAGGAGGAGTGGTTTCTGTCCCCCTTTGCCTCCCAGCAGCGGGAGGGAGGGGGTTCATCCATGCTGTGGGAAGCACAGATGGTCCTCCTCTGCCACGAGGGGATGGTGGTGCAGGGTGCTCCCGGCCTAGTGGTGCAGTCCACCATGTGCAGGGTGGCTGGCTCCCCATGCGGCAGGGGGAGGGAAAAGGTGCCATACTGACAAGGGGTGGCGGTCTCCACTCTGGCCACGCAGGACCAACCCAGGGGGTGGCACACTGGAGTCCTCTCCCCTCGATGTCGGTCGTGGGTACCTGCAGAGGACACCCCGCTCCGTGTGGTGCATTGGTTCAAAGACCCACAGTGTTAGCATTGCAACCATGCACAGGCTGCTGCAGGACTCCCTGCTGTCCTGCAGTGGGGCAAGTAACTCTGATCCGGGTGCCAGCGGCAACACCAGTGAAACCTCACATGCTCGTCTTGAGGTGTGACGCCGTGCCAGCAACAGTGCCCCTGGTGGACGAGAACCAGTATGACTCTGAGAGATGGATCACTTGGCTCGTGCATCAATGAAGAACACAGCTAGCTATGAGATCTAATGTGAATTGCAGGACAGATTGATCATCGACACTTTGAACACACTTTGTGGCCCAGGGTTACTCCCAGGGCTACACCTGTCTGAGGGTCACCGTGCCGTTCATTGCACCTGAGAGTGTCTGGCCCCCATCGAAGGTGCGGCCAGGGAGACAAGGGAGCCTGCCCTGGGCCCCTCATCCCCCCAGGGAGAGATGTGAATGGACGAGTCCCCATCGCCCCGTACCGGGAAGCCCGTCCAAGGATGGGAGGAAGCAGGTGTGCATCTGCTCTGACCCCCTGAGGCTGTCGGTGGTATCACCATGAGGCTGCCCTCCAGGGGCAGAGCCCGACTTCCACCCTCCTGGTTCCCATGTGCCGGGGCTGCTTCGGCCATCCTCCTCCGCCGCCCAGAGTCTAGCAGCAGGAAGCAGGCATGCAAGGGCCCAGGGAGGAGTCTGTCCAACCCCAAGGCCCCCGACATCCTGCCGCCCCCCTGCAGCCGCGCTTGGAACATGACTTCAGATCAGAAGTGGCGACCTACCAAATTTAAGCATATTACTAAGCGGATGAAAAGAAACTAACCAGGATTCCCTCAGTAATGGTGAGTGAAGAGGGAAAAGCCCAGTACTGAATCCCCACCTGGGCGATGGGCGCAGAGAAATGTGATGTACGGAAGTCCGTCTCCCCAGCGCCGCCCAGGGGGCCTAAGATCTTGTGATCGAGGCTCAGCCTGTGAACGGTGTGAGGCCAGTGGCAGCCCCCTGCAAGTCGGGATCAGGTCTTCCTGGAGTCGGGTTGTTTGTGAATGCAGCCCAAAGTGGGTGATAAACTCCATCTAAGACTAAACACTGGCATGAGACCGATAGAGGACGAGTACCATAAGGGAAATTTGAAAAGAACTTTGAAGAGAGAGTTCAAGATGGTGTGGAACCATTCAGAGATAAACAGGTGGGGTCCACGCAGTCCGCAGTCTGGAGGATTCAACCCGGTGGCCGCACCGGCCGCCCGGGCAAGGCAGATCCCCCTCCCGCTCAGGCGGGTAGGGGACCATCCCTGGGCTCGCTGGTCCCCGTCGGGCCCACTTCCTCTGCAACAGTGCACCGTGACTGGCTCCAGGTTGGTTGGGAAGGCCACACAGAAGGTTGTTCCCCTCCTCAGAGGGGA
>NC_056733.1:715394340-715661840 GCF_019279795.1 Protopterus annectens | reverse complement strand
TCAAAATATAAAAATATGTGTATATTCTAATAAATAAAACAAATATAAAGCAATTTAATAGGGAGTCCATTATCTAAGTGCAGTAATATTTTCCAGGATTGGTGTTACAGAGGAATAATTGACCTTCCAGGAGAGGGTAGGCCCTGAGAGGTCCTTTATTTTCCTCTAAAACCCATCCTAAAAGGGTATCATTGCTTGCATGTACACAGGTGGAATATATTCGCCCAGTAAAAGCCCTGGCATTGGCTGTCTCACTCTCTCTCTCTCTGTTTTCAAAATGATTCTTTGAAGTACTAATACATGCTAAATTAGTAACAACATTGAAATATCAAATCCAGTTACATCAGTTACAAACCTCTGTCTAGAATAGAGTAACATAGCAAGAAAACCACAAAAACTACACATCTAAGATTCAAATAAAAAGAGAGCAAACACAAAATACTACCTACAAATAAAAGCTGTTTACACAAAGTCAGTTGGTTGTGAGTAGTAACATATAACCTGAAAATCTACCTTGAGACATCTCCATAGTTGAAAATACTCTTTTGCTTCCAATGTTATATTATTTATAGTTAGGGTTAAGGAAGTATTTAAATTCAAAGATATAATGATCCCCAACAACTGGAATCTAAAAAAAGAATGGAAAATTGCAAACTGCCACAGGTATAGGTAATTTTTGTGTTTAGGAGCAGTTACTTTTGTAATGGGATAGCAGGTCATAAGTGGTCAGCTCCTTACAGGTCATTTCTTACATGAACTCTGAGTACAGTAGGCATAGTAACAGTCACCTGCATATAATGATAAGGATACTTGATGAGTTCCAAGGGTAAAGCCTAGTGCAAGGACATTATGCAAGTTCTCTGTCATAGGGTCAATATGTAATACAAATAACAGCAGGGGAGAGTGGGCAGGCCTGTCTAGTGCCCCTTTGTAAATTTACTCTTAATGAAATACCCTGTCCCATCTTAATCCTTATAGAGGACCCTGTGTATAAAACTCAGATGAAAGATATAGTTAGTTGAGGAAACCCCATCTTCTTCAATACTTTAAATAGAAATACCCGACTGATTCTATCAAACCTTTTGCTGCATTATAAGCAAAGCTATTAGCAAGCTGTCAAAATTGGCATGAACAGAAATAAAGTCAGTTTGATCCAGGTGAATCAAAGTACAGAAGAGCCTTAACAAGCCTTTGACCCAATAATATTGTGAAAATCGTATAATCATGGTTTAAAATTGAAAGTGGGCAGTGTGAGCTGAGCAAAAGGGGTTCCTTTACCCCACTTGGGGAGTTCTACTACAATATGATGTGATGGCATCTAATGTTGGCAAAATGCAGATTGCAAAGTTAGTACTGAGCTTTATAAAATGATCCTCCCCACCTTACATAGACCTCCAAATGGAGACCATCAGGGCCAGGTATTTTACCTTTATTATCTTTGTTAGTAAGAGTGTTAGTTGAGCCCTTTGACATAAAAAAAAGGTTGAATTAAGTCTTTAAATCTTTTATTTGGGCTTTCAACAGCACAGGAAGTTTAACAGTATCTAAATACTAATAAAAACAAACCAAGTGTAACACAGTTGTAAACTTTATTGACTGATGCCAGGAATAAGCACTTTTGCCTAAACCTTAAAGACTTCATCCAGTTCTTCCAACAGTCCCCGTTTTCACTCTGGAGTCCTGCAGGCTCCATTCTAGTACCGCTTCTATTCTTAGTCTTTATTAAAAAAACTCCATGGCACCTGTCTCACCTAGACTTCTTTATGCAGTCTTCATGGTCATCTGTAAGTCTGATCCCTCCCGTCATACAACTGAAACTCAACTTCAAAAAGAACTTCTTAAGTTACACCACTGGCTAAATTCCAATAAACTACTGCTCGATGCCAAAAAGAGCAAAGTCCATTTAATTTGGTACCCTTAAAAGTTTATCCAGTTTGCCCAGTGTTTTTATATCCTTCACTGCGATTACAAACCCACTGCAACAAGCATCTCCTTTAGGTATTTGGAGATCTGGCTGGGCCAATAGCTAAACTTTACTGAGCACATAGAAAAGTTGGGAACAGGATCAAATGTCTACTTTTCTGGGCCAAAAACATAACTCAGTTTCTCTCATACCCAGCCGTGGCAGATATAGGAAAAGGCATCAGCCCCTGTCATAAACACTGCCACCCTTCAGACCTCTCCAAGAAAATATGCTGATTCATAAGTAACTCATAATGAACTGAACACTATCGCCTTACTCCTCCAGTACAGGCCAGAGCAAATCTTCTCGGTTTCTTACTCTTCAAACTAATTAAACTTGACACCACATCCTCTTTCTCTTCCAAACGTTTTACTGCCATGCAGACCTATAACCTAAGAAGCCAAACCAGATCTGGTCCCTTCCTGCATATTCCTTTTCTCAAACTGTACTCTACCAGACATAGCTTCTTTGTACTGACCCCAAAACTGTGACTGTCACTTCCTCCTAATTTGTTCAGGCCACAGCTTGAACAATACTTACTAAAACAGCTTGAATGCATCTGTCCATATAAAGGACATTTTATTTTATTTATTTATTTATTGGCATTTGTTTTCCAGTAAACTCCCAACTGGCTAATAAATAACCATTTTTAATGGACGCCTGGGGAGAAAAGCTTCAGAGAATTAGATAACATCAAATAAAACAGAAGTATACTGTAGCTGTAATTAAAAAAAAACATACATACATATAATTTGACAGTGGAATACACAGGGTACAATAAAACTTTAGGAGACACATGAAGGGCTACCATTCCAACTGCTAGTTAGTGTATGATACATGATGGTGCATTATCAACCTGTCGGCCCACTATCCAGGCATTGCCCATGATTACTATATGTGGTGCACAAGCTCACTTTACCACCTCTTCCTGCATGGTGGAATTCCATGTGGTCATCTAGCTGGAAAGTACAAGGCATTTTACTGTCCCTAACCATAAGTATTTTGGTATCTCTAGATTAGAATAGGTAGCATTGAGTAATTGCTCCTCTTTTTTTCTTATGCTGGCCCCTCTCTCTTATGTTTTCCAGATGACACAGGCTACCCAATGGATCCCTAGCTGATGACACCCATTCATAATTCCCCTTGGGGGCCACTGAGGAGCAGTTGAACACCTCCCCATCCCAGACATGGATAGTTATTGAGTGAATGGTCTAGTTAAAGCCAGTTTCCATTGCTTGGATGAGTTTGGGGGGTGTCCTACAATATGCATGCAGGATGATTACTGCCTGCTGAATTCTGCTTAACATGATTCTGCATTGGTGTGATGTGCAACTGCTGCAGCCAGTCACACATAGTGGCAGTGCAGCTCAATTTGTCCTTCCGTCCACCACTGACCATAGTGATGGTGGCCAGCTAATGGCAGTAGTACTGCAATCCCTGTGGCAGAGTCACACACAGTGTATGGCTGTGCAGACAAAGCCACAGGATCTTGTCCACAATTATGGGCCATGATATTTATTAATGATAGTGAAGAAAAAAGTCACACAGATAATACTTGATGCATGCAGTGTTTCTTGTTACTTGTTGTCTGTGCTGCATGGTCAACTTACAATGTCCATTAGACATTATTTTTTTTTTGACAAATGAAATATACTGAGATTCAGAACTTTAACATTTATTATTTCTACAGTGCTAAGGGATAAATGCCATAAGTGCTAGTTATACTGGCAGTTTTTTTCTTTGTAAAAGCAAGTGCTACACTGTACTGATGATTTTCATTGCATTGCTATCCAGTTTACATTGTGATGACATGTAATTTGTTGAAATTGCTTGTATTTGACAAATATTTTGCACTTTTTTATACTCGTGGTATTATTTCTTTACTATTTTTTTAGATTCCACTAAGAAGTGAATTAGCAACCATGTGAAGAAATTTATAGGTGGATGACTACCGTTTCCTTGTTAATAATGTTTAAAATGTGACTTATTTTTGTAATATGTCAAACACAATGTCGCTCTAAGGTGAGTGTGTGTGATGACTCCATAGATCACAAGCAAGTGCTGGAATCTATTAACATTGATCTAATTGTTCTATGTGACCTAGTCTTTGACTGAGCAGTTTTATTACCTGGTTTGGAAGTTTGTTGCATCCTGACTGGCTTTTTCTTGGGCGAATCTACATGAGTGCCAACAGCACTTTTTAAGATGCATGTGGTATCTTACCTACTCATCCACTACACATGCAAACAGTTCCCCAGCCACATCCACTTGTGTCCCCAATTGTGTGCCTGATAAGCCTTCACCAGTGTACACATGGAGGATGACATGGATGCCATGGGTGCAACATTACTGTGCAGGATAATCATCATGGTATTGTCTGTAGACCTCACCAGTCCCACCATCATCATCATCACCATAATCATCATTATCACCAACACCCTTTCTCTCATTTTCAGCATGAAGTTAGAGTGTTGTCAACTATTGCCATCTCTCTCTCTCTCTCTCTCTCTCTCTCAATTCAGTGGTACTCTCCTACCTTCTTTGACAGTCATGATTGACTGGCTCAGGTCTTCTCTCACACAATCCGTCCATGTCTTTACTGGATGCTGTTGTTTCCTCTTGCCTTCTTCCTGTCTGTCCAAAATCTTCTTCATGAGATTGTCTTCTCCTTTTCCACACGTGCCTGAACCACTGTACGCTGTTCTCTTTGACTTTCTCGACAATTATCGTTACTCTGTCTTCTGCTCTGATGCCCTCATTTCTTCATGTGTACTACAGTGTGCATCCTATCATCTGTCTCAGACATTTCATCTCCATCATGTCTAGCTTCCTGAACTGCTCTGCATTTTCTGCCCATGTTTCTGTACCATGCAGTAGTACTGGTCTCACCGCTGTTTTCTACACCTTACTTTTCAACTTTGTTGGCATTCTTCTGTTACACACTACCTCTGAAACTCTGAGCCACTTGGCTGCAGCCCCTCTGATTCTAGCTCTGACCTCCTAATTCAGACTTACCTTCTCTTCAACCACCCCTCTCAGATACTTGAAGCTGTTAACCTGTTCCATTATTTTCCCTTCTATCTAAATTCTTGGCTTCGTCTGATTTCCCCCATTTGCTGCCATTACAACTGTCTTATCTGTACTCACTTTCATCCCATGTACTTTCATTATGCATTCCATTCCCTTACTTTTTGCTGAGGTTTTTGTCAGAGTCTGCCTGTAATCATCTACATACAACAACATTGTTAATCTGTCCCCTCTAACCTGTTTACTAATGTAGTCCATCACCAGTATGAGCAGCAGTGGGTTCAGAGATGAACCCGGAAGCACTCCCATTCCCGCTGGGAACCCCTCTATGAGGATGAACACTGTTTGTACTTGAGTCATTTGGACCTTGTAAATAACCTGCACAAATTCTACCAATGTTTCTGGGACTCCAAACCACCACAGGACTGCCCAAATCACTTTCTTTGGGACCTTGTCATATGCTTTCTCCAAGTCTAGGAATATTCAATTGGACTCCTTCCTCATGTCTAGCTTCTTTTCAAGTATCTGTCTCACTGCAAACATTGGGTTGGTTGGGCTCCATCCTGATCTGAATCTGAACTGCTGATTTCCCATCTTACTTTCTACTACTCTGTGTATTCATTTATCAATCAACTTCTCCAAGACTTCCATGCAGTGTGACCTGAGCTTGATACTTCACTTTTTTCCACAGTTGCTATGAGTACCCTCAGGAGCTATTTATTCCCTATCTCAGCCAACATCTTGATCATACCTGCTCTGACCTCATCAGAGCCTGCTGCTTCCCCAACTTCATTTTCCTTAGTGCTTGCTGTTCTTACTTCTTCTATGGAAGTTTCCTCTTCTTTCCTCACCATAGGCTGTGTCTGGGGCAATACAGCTTATGTGGGGTTTTCTTCATTCAGAAGCTGCTGGAAGTACTCTTTCCATCTGCCTTTGATGTCCTGTGACCTGGTGAGCAGGTTATTGCTGGCCTCCCTTGTGAAGGGTGTCTGACTCTCTTCTTTATCTTTCTGTCTTTGCCTTGCAACCTGATAGAGTTTCCTTGTGACATCCACTGAGTGACTTTCCAGAAGATGGTGGAATGCCTCTGACGCTTTGTGCTTTGCTATTGCAACTCCTTTCTCAGCCAACCAGTAGTCCTTCTAAGCCTGGTCTGTCTTTTCCATCTCCCACTTTTTCCTACACTCCTCCTTCTTTCTTTTGATGGCTTCCTGGATGTCTGCATTCCACCACCAGCTTTTCTTATGTCCCTTATTCCCATACCTGGCTCGGCCACATATCTTCTACAGTCCTGTCATGTGCTGTTTCAAGACGTTGCCATTCTTCTTCACCTCCATCTATTTGTTCTACATCCTAAGGTAATAGAGCGCTGAGTCATCCCTTGACCTCTTATGGTTTCTCTCCAGTCAAATTCCAGTTCTTTGGTCTAGTCTATGCTAACTGTAGAGCCTTCTCTGACCACTGCTTGCAGCTGACTGTGGCAACCAGTGTTTTATGCTGTAGGATGACAATTTCACTGGGGATGACTTTGAAATCACTAATTCTTCCCAATGTCCTTTCCTTGCTAGAATTAAGTCTATTTGACTTACATGCTGACCATTTTTGTATGTGATCTTGTGACTGTCTCTCTTGCTGAATCGTATGTTGGTCACGATCAAGCCATTTGCCAGAGAGTAGTCTAGCATGGCTTTTCCTTCTTTATACCTGTTGCCCCACCCAAGTGGTGAGAGGCAGTCCTCATATCCTGTTTTGTTTGTCCAGATAATTGCATTCAAGTGACTCATTATCAAACCACTTCAAGTTGTATTGCTTTATGTAGTAGGTCCTGCAACGTCTGTGTGAATATACTCTTCCAAACTATTACAACCCTGCTGTGAGGCACAGGCTGATATTATGAACAGTGCTCTGTCCTTCCACTGGCATCCCATTACCATGAGTCTATCAGTAATTATGATGACTTCATTCACTGTCTTCTAAATCCTTTCCCTCCCCAGAATTTCCACACCATTTCTAGTCTATCCTCCTCCTGAGAAGTAGACTCTGGATCTCAAGAAAAGTGGCTTTGCTGCACTACCCTTCAGTTTTGTTTCCTGAATACGTGTGATGCCCAGTCTCTTCCTTACCATCATGTAATCCACTTCCAAGCTGCATGTTGTCAGTAAACCTACATTGAGGGTACCATTCCTTAGTTTATGTTCGGCAGATTGATTGGTATTATGTCCAACATTCTCTTAACAGAGCTATCCCAAGTAACCTGAGCTGGGCAACTGAACACTGACCACCCAGTAGCTTATTGACCCAGGGATGCTAGGCTTTATGGCAGGTACATACTGGACAAAAGGAGCACATACACCCTTCCCACTGTTAGCCTGGGTCCCTGGCATAGGTCAAAGTAGGCTGGGCAGTCAATCCACTTATCACAGACAAATACCCATGCCCATTTCTGGTGACATTAATTAACTCAACTGAATCACCTAGAGCCAAGTTTTACACTGTAAAGTGGCTAATCCTAACATGGAAAGCAGTCTGAGATCCATGTTCTCTTATCTAGAGGAGACTGTACACCAAAAAGGCTGTTCTGTACAATTCTTTGCCCTATAGGGCATTATTTATAGTTTGTGTCACTGCCCACACAACTTCATTCTTGGGTGAGTTTGAGGTGGAAATTTTCAGCAGATTTCTTTTTTTTTGGTGGTGAGAAGTACTCAGACAGATGCAGGAAGAACATGCAAATTCCATACAGTCATTGGTCAGAGATTGGGCTCGAACCTTGTACAGTGTGTATTTGAGGTGAAGACCTTAATCATTATGCCATCATCCAGGTGTTCAGGTTGTCCACAAGTAACAGGCGTTGAGCTGCATGATCCCCTCCCCTCCCCCCATTAATGATAAGACCTCATTTTGCTGAGTGTGTGAGTCTGTATCACTACCTATGGGGTTATTAACCTGTTGTGGTACAAGTGGACCCTGCTAGTAGACTTGGTGGCTGTGTGCCACTGTCCTCAGGTGATGTCATGAGTATGAGAGTTATGACATTATTGTTGACAGTCATTGTGCAGTAAACATCAGCCTGCTGTGGTAAAGCACAGGATATGGTTGTTTCTGGTACTGAACCTGTGAAGAAATATGTGAAGACATGGTTAATGTGATCTGTGACAGGTGGAACTATTTTAACATATAAGGATGATCATACTTACCATGCCTTACCTATAGGTTCTGTGCCACATCTGACATTGATAACATACCTGATGAAGGAACATGTAAGGGTGACATATGCAGATAGTGTTATTCAAAATGCATAGTACAACAATGCAGTAAAATGACCTGCACTGACCTTTCAGATTGCTTTGGTTGTTGCAAGAATTTGAAAGTACTGGTGTCAGCACCACCTCTAATGATTCCAACAGCATTCTCACCTACATCCAAATCATCACCTCTTAGGTTCATAGGTTCATAGGTTCATACTAGGCTATCTGCCCTAGGGCATTTATAAGCCTAGCCAGAGTGTGTTTGGCTTTCGCCACCCATTTTAAATTAATTTTGCTATGCCTTTTTTTGAGGTTAGTATACTGTGCCTCTGTCTAACAGTGACACAGAAGTGATAGCCGGGATAAACCTATGATCTCCCATCCACTCATCAAGATTCCTCTTGAAGAGAGTCAATGTGGGACTCTGCCTAACCTGGACTGGGATTTTATTCCAGAGTGAAGGGAGCCTCTGGGTTATGAATCTGTCCCTCCAGCATGTCCTATTTATTTCAGTGCTGAGGTTCAAGTCTCTCGAGCGCGTAGCTCGATGGGATTTGGATTTTCTGAGGTGCAGCATGTCCATTAATTCCGGGTTGGACATGGCTTTATACATCAGGCACAGATCGCCTCTGAGCAGGCAGTATGCCACTGAGTAGAGCTGGAGTTTCTTTAACCGGGCAGCATATGGCATCTGTTTGAGCCCTTTGATCCTCTTGGTGAGGTACTTTTGGGGTCTTTCCAGTTGCTGCAGGTGTCTGGTAAGGTACATCCCAAAAGGGGAATTGTACTCAATTATGGGCCTGATGAAGGATGAGTAAAGAGGTACGATGACCTCCCCTGATCTAGATGTGAATCCCTTCATGATTAGGTGGGCTATATAAAATGTTTTTCTAACCACTTTGGCCACGTGGTTGTAAAATGAGAGATTGCTATCAACATGGGTCCCCAGGTCCCTAATGACTTCTTCTGTACTTAATGGATTACCACCTATGTGGTAATTTGTGGGCACTTTGTTTTTGCCAAAGGGGATGACTATACACTTTTTGGCGTTTAGCTTGAGGCCATGGCTCTGGCACCAGTTGTCTGTTTCTATGAGGCCCTTTTGGAGGAAGCTTGTGTCGGCTGGAGAGTCGATTATGGCACCCAGTTTGCAGTCATCTGTGAACTTGGTCAGCCACAGTCCTTCCGTGTTGGCCTGTACCTCCGAGAAATATATACCGAACAAGAGAGGTCCCAGGACTGAGCCTTGTGGGATGCCACTTGTAAATGGTTTGGAGTCTGACATGGCTCCAGCAATTCTAACCATGTGGGTTCTGTCTTTGAGCCAGTTTGCAACCCATCTAGTGACATAGGGGTTTATATTTAAGCTGGTGAGCTTATCTATAATGCCCGAGTGGGGTATTGTATCGAAGGCTTTTGCGAGGTCCAGGTAGGCTGTGTTGACCACCTTCCCCTCGTCAATGGCCTTGGTGACTGTTTCAAAGAAATCGACCAGGTTTAAGAGGCAGGATCTGCCCTTAACAAAGCCAAACTGGGTAGGATCCAGTGTCTGTAGGTCCCCAATATCTTTATTTATGAGGTCCATGATGATCCTTTGCATAGCTTTGCAGACCAAGCTAGTCAGGCTTATGGGGCGATAGTTTCCAGGATCCGTTGAGGCACCACCTTTGTGGAGAGGGACCACTGTTGCTGTACGCCACTCTTTGGGTACATATCCTGTAGTAAGGCTAAGATTGAACAGTAGTTTTATGTTTGGGTTTAGCTCTTCTTGGAGTTCATGTAGGATGCAGCCCAGGACACCATCTGGTCCCATTGATGCTGTGTTTTTTGCTTTGGAGAGGGCGGCTCTTACCTGAGCATCTGAAATGTCAGGGGGGCAGCACTCTGTTGGGATAGATATTTGCCCTTTTGGTGGGGAGAGGGGGGAGAAGTTTGCACTGAACCTGTCAGCTAGGATGTTGGCAATGTCTGTGGGCTCTGTGTATTTTTTGTCATTTTGGACTAATTCTGAGCATATCTGGGAATTCCACCCAGGTTCCTAACATAACTAAAGAAAGCCTTGTGATTATCCTTAGTGTCCTGTGCAATTTTTCTCTCGAAGCTGGCCTTAGACGATTTTATGAGTGCCCGTAGTTTTTTGCTAATACTGATCAGAGATGCCTTCCCTTTTTGGGATTTTGCTCTATCATGTAGTAGCTTCCTCCTTCTATTGTATAGTTTGTTTATGGCTTGGGTCCACCAGACAGGATGTCTGCCTTTGAAGGATTGGGTCTTGGTTTTATTTGGGATTGCATGATCCATGCATTCCTGAAGGTGTTCATAGAATGCGTTTATAAAGGATTCTGTGGTCTTTGCCGTATTTTCCACAGGCCCGGGGGCTTTGAAGGATTTCGCCTCGGTTTTGAGGTGTGTGAAATTTGCTTTAGAGAAGTTTTTCACTGTGGTTTTCTGGGCAGGGGTGGGGTCGGGATGTGAATATCCAGTGAGATTAGTTTATGGTCTGATCTTACCAGTGAGGGATACACTTCTGGTCTGGAGCATAGTGTCCCCATGTTGGTGATGATCAGGTCCAGTATGTTTTCCCCTCTTGTGGGAGTGGTAACAAGTTGTTCCATAGCATTTGAGTTTATAAATTCTAGGAACCTTTGGGCTAGGGTGTTGGAGCTAGAGTAATGCTCCCAGTCTATGTTTGGGTTGTTGAAGTCGCCCAATATAATGGTGTTTGGAGAGACCTTCATATTTTCCAGTATTCTCAGGAAGGCCAAGTGGGGTTCCTGTGTTTGGGAGGGTGGTCTGTAGCAGGCTATAAATTGGAAGGCAGTATTACCCACAGTTAGTTGCACATGGATAGTCTCTGATGCTTCGTGCTGTGCCACCAACCTGGAGGTGTGGGTATCTTTGACGAATATTGGTACTCCCCCTCCTTTTGTGGTTCGGTCCAAGTTTTGGGGCCGAAAAGCATGGTATGAGGTATAACCTGGTAGTGCTGGGGTGCTCTCGGGAGCCTTGAACCAGGTTTCTGTTACTGCACAGATATCGATGTTCTCCATGCTAAGGAGAGTTTCGAGTGCATGCATCTTGAGGTTTAGACTTCTGGCGTTGAGTAGCATTACTTATCCCTTGTGATACCTATGGAGGTGGGTTTGTCTTTTGAGCCTTGCCTAAAAAAGGCACTATGGGGGTAGCAAGAGCCTTTGCCAATATCCGAAAGCCCAGGGGTGACAGGTGCAAGCCGTCCCTAGCGAAGCATCGTGGCTTGTCGAGCATGTCATCCCAGGCTGACACGCATTGGATCCCCTTTGAATGACACCAACACTTAAGCCAATTGTTGAAATTGATCATCTTGTCTTCATATTGTGGCATCATTCTTGGTGAGTGTAAGATGCTACTCAAGGTCAGGGTCATACCGGCCTGGGCTACATGCTCAGAGAGCTCCTCTATGTCTCTTTTCATGTAGTCCAGGGAGGTACGTCTCAGGTCATTCACACCAGCATGGACAATGACTGAGTCATATTTGTACTTGCCTTGGGTGACCTGAGTGCTTGTGTTATGTGGCGGATCCTAGCGCCCGACAGGCAGCTCACCGTGACCTTCTCCTTGTTCAGCCTGGTGAGCGGGACGTCAGTGTGCCTGACGATAGAGTCACCTATTACAAGTGTATCACGTGTGTTGTTTAGCCTTAAGGGCTGTGACTGTTCGGCACACTGGCTTTGTGAGCTATGTGTTGCACGTGTTTTGTTTTGGGGTAGCGGTTGCTTGGGTGTCTGCTTTGGAGGTCTCTGCTGCTTAGGCAGATTGTTATTTAGAGCCTCCGAGTATGTTTTTGTGTGTTTATGTGTTTGGTTTGTTGTCGTGGTAGGTCTATGTGAGACTGGAATTGTAGTGAGTGTGGTTTCCTTCTCCTCCTGACTGGTTATGCCAGTACTGAGTTGAGAGAGCTTAGCCTCCAGTTTGGCTATATGGTTGCATCTCTCACATGTGTTGGAATTTGTTGGGAGGAGGAGAGGGTTGTCTGTGTACATGAGGCAGTTGTAACATTGCCTCAGGATTCCCAGATTCACCAGCTGGACCGGAGAGGAGATTGACAACTGACCTTTGGACATGCTAGAATAGTATTGGGAATTCCTTTATAATTGAAAAAAGGGCCAATGGGGAACAAGGTACTCAAGGGGAGTTTGTGAGGGTGTAGTGCTTTTAATTTTTTAGAGCTGACTTATATAATTGCTTTAGTGAGCAAGTGCCAGGTAACTTAAATGCAATGTGTTACAGGTAACTTAAATGCAAAAACGACAAACAGTAACTTTCTTTCAAGTGAAACAAGGAAATAAGTACAGTAAGCAATGCAGATATCACTAGGGATCCACAGAAGTACTAAAAGGCCGCGTTTTAGGTGGAATTAGTGTTTCAGGGAAATAAACAAACAACAAGCATACAAATAAAGCTAGATTCAGCAGGCCTGGATCTAGTCTATGCTACAGCAAACAATGACTTATAGAGAGACGCTCTTCCTCATCTAGAGTTAAAGGTTGGAGTGTTAGAAGAACCATCACCAATGCTACTACAGATAATTGCATTCTGCATATCCTTTGTCCTGGCATGTCCCATCACCTCATTTGCCTTTTTCCTGCACCTTGCTAGGGTTCAGTTCCTTCACCCCACTGTATTTAGGTGAGCTACTACATGATTTCCTGCCTTAGCTATCTCTCTTTCTGTATCTATCTATTTTCTGCTTTTTTGGCTCCCCTTTTCCGAAATGTTATTCTGTATTTGTCCTCGGAGCATCAATACAAATATGGTTCTCCTCATGACTGAAGTTGTCTCTTCTGTGGCGGGTTCCCTGGAGCTGCAGCCTGCATCATAGTTTAACCTAAAATTACATATTGTGAGAAAGGGGCACCTGTCAGTCTTGCGTAAAATGTTTTAATTGAAGTAAAATATCACATCAATGTTGCTATCATTTTAGTCCTGAATTGTACATTTGACTCCACTGGTTCAAGAGTAATACTAATGACTACTTTGTTTACAGTGAGGGTGTGGTAGCCAGTTTATGAAGTGGGTCATGGATATGAGCAATTTTTGAATTAAATGAGGTCAGTAATCTGATCTTGCCCATTTTCAAATGTCACAGACTGATGACAGCATTAAGACAGCTGACACATGTAGATAGCATTGAAAATGGCACTTTTATTCAGTTTGTTTCCTGTGGTACCTTACACATTACTATCTGCTTTCCAACAAATAGTAAAAAATTGTCATGTCTTACCATTAAAGATTGACTGTTTTTGAACAGATTACACTGACTTGCACTGGCAATTGCCTTTTCCTAATGATTCTTCATTATCCTTGTTATTAATAAACAGTTTTATTTTATTCACACTTTTCATGGACTTTCATGTATGCACAGTGATCTGTGAAGCTTAAAGTGGCAGTCTGACAATGTAAGATTTATGTTTGATATACGCTGGGGTTGATTTGAAAGTTCTTCTGTGACTACAGCTCTGCCATGCTGAATTCTATGAATTGTATTGGAGTGCATGCTTACCCCCTCTTGAAGATTTAAATACATTCGAATTGTCAGGGTAAGCTGTGCTTAGCTTATGAACGCATATCATCACCACTCATACCTCAGGTGCACTTAGGCATGCTACACTTTGTGTATGCATTTGTATGCATTTCTAAGTGTGTTAAACACATTTAACTCTACCTGACTCTTGTTCTCCACCTTATCCTTCATAGACCCTACTACAGAGTACAAGAAATACAGACTACCTACCACAGGGAAAAAATTTACCCCAGGATTCAGTAAACATCTGTGCAGGAATACCTTATTCCTGCACGGAAACAACCATTTAAGAGCAGCAAGGCAGTGCACCATGCATAGTTATGAAGGCACACTGCCTCTGCTCCTAAATGGACATGGAGCACGGACAAGTGCAGTGGGTGTGTCTGAGAGCTGAGCTCTCACAATATACATGCCCCTGCACTCAAGAATTGCCTTTCAGCAATTACAATAAGCGAGACCGCTCATATAGTGGGTTGCCACCTTTTCAAATTCCCAAAGTGGGACTTTTAGTGTACAGATGTGACATGTTGCAGGACAAAACACACCCACAGCCATTGCAAAGGTCAAAGCTTCACTTTCCAGGAAAATCCTATGCTCATAGCAACAGAAACATGCCAGGATTTCTGTCAAATGTACAGATGCATGCAGAAATCCACAGCAATAAGTGAAATCTGTCCTATCTTAGAGAAAATAACACTACAAATTTATTTTTATCAAACTGATTAAATTTAACCATAGCTGCGTGGGTTTGCCCATTGCTTAGCTATGCATACTCTAGCATAAATGGCACAAGAAGGTAAATAGCAAGATTCATTCAGTAGAAGCAGTACTGCAATAGTGTAGTGCTTAGAGTGCTGCAATAGTGTAGTGCTTAGAGTGCTGCAATAGTGTAGTGCTTAGAGTGCAGTGCTTAGAGTGCTGCAATAGTGTAGTGCTTAGAGTGCTGCAATAGTGTAGTGCTTAGAGTGCAGTGCTTAGAGTGCTGCAATAGTGTAGTGCTTAGAGTGCTGCAATAGTGTAGTGCTTAGAGTGCTGCAATAGTGTAGTGCTTAGAGTGCTGCAATAGTGTAGTGCTTAGAGTGCTTGCTTTACAAGCAGTCATTCTGGTTCAATCCTCACTGTAATAAATTCCATTTTCCTTGAGAAAGCAATTCATAAACATTTTTTTTAATGTATAACCTACTAAATAACATATATTTGTGAACTGGAGTGCTGCATTAAGTGCAGATGTGGGGTGTCATTGAAATAATGTGGTAAAATCCACAACCTGTTATTCTATCCACCTTTTTACTTATTACGAGTAATATATAAATAGTGTCCCTCATTCTGGGCTGTTGTCCCTCCATTAATTATAACTTTGACCGGATTTCTTGCTGTAATAGGTTGACAGGTATGTTAGACATAGCTCTCATCCAAACCAGGACAAATGTCAACAGAATCAGGGACATACCCAGAGTACATCAGCGATATTCAGGGACACTTTTAAAATGTTAGAACTATTTATGTGAGACATTAACAGAATGAGAGGAGGTGAATTACAGTACATTGTTTGATGCTACAGGAGTGTTTACCCTTACTTATTGTCACTATGTATTACATGTCATTCACTTGCTTTCCTACAACAGCCATCGGTTGTAGGAGGGAGTAAGAGGGACAGAGATAAGATGTAGGTGAAAAACAGGGACAGATGAGAGGCATGCCTGTAGGTATAGCACAGCAGAGTATCAATGACATGTCATTACTATAGATCTAAGACTGCCTTACTGCTGTAATCTACTCCCCATACCTTCATCCTCCTATTTGCATCCTGTTTTAGGAAGATACCATTCACATACCTGGTGGACTGCAGTACCCCTATGTTAAACTTTGCTTCTGGTACTCCTATGCGAATACGCTGTCTGTGTGAGTTAAGTGGCATACAGACTTGTTCCCCATAACCAGCTGCTTGCCTTTTTAACTCATTACAGTTGAGTGCACCTCCAGGCATTTCTGCAGTTACCTCCTACTGCACCTGTAGGCATCAAATATTGCTTGCTCATATTTGCATTAATAATTCCAAAACCATGCTACATACAAGGTATCATAACATTTTATCTTAAAGCATACATGATGGCAAACACAACTGTATTCATATTTGACCTCTGTCAATGAGTATTTGTTAAAACTGCAAGGTGATAACTTCATTTTTTTAAAGGCTCAAGCCATACCCACTGGGAGTCAAAGGTACACACTCAACACAGCTGTACTGGAGGAAATGAGTTAAGGTGCTGTTCATTAGCAGGCAATTGTCTCTGCACCAATCTGTGGCTCTAATATGCTAAATGCAGCCATAACAGCTGAAGTGCACTATCATTATTCAATGATATGCCAGCACAGTGCAACATATAAGGCCTTCATGTAGATGTGGGCCTCTTTCTTAGCTGTCCTGGTGGACATTACTGAGGTATGGAGACTACAGCATTGCAGAGGGTAGGTACCATAGCTATCAGCTGTAAAGATATATGCAGTATCTCCACAGTTTTTGCCTCATATGTGTGGTGAGTGTCCCATAACATTGTGGTCATCTGGCATTTCACTGGCAAACATTGTGGGTTGAGGTCAGTAATGAAAGACACATATTTGAGTGTCAGACATCATAACCATGAGTATATACATGCTAATGTAATAACTGTTATTCTATCAATTTACTATCTTTGTAGGAGTAAAGTGTAAAACATGTCCCTATCTATGGGACTGTGCACCCCCAGTCAGTACAGCTGTTTCCAGATTCCTTGTTCTAGGGGTTGAAAGGTATGGTAGGTCTGTAGCAGCTACCTGTATATACAGGTGTGTATGCTACAGGCTGCAGCTGCTGCTGCTGCAGCCTAGAACACATAGGGAGAGTGTGAACACTCTTGAAAACAACAAGCTGTATGTGTAACTGTGGCGGCTGTGTTGGTCTTGTAGTTATGGTGGAGCCAGGGTAAGGGTACCTTTTACAGTCTAACCGAGGCATGTGAGTAAGGTACATATGTTATGCAACAGTGCCAATAATAGAGTAGTGGGCAACATATAGTTACGCTATACAAATATGTGTGGTGTGTCCGTACTTGCAGGCCTTTGACTTGTAAAACTGGATAGCAGTTCATTAATTAGCAGTAAGGTGTAGGGATAAGGATTGCAAACTCAAACAGTACTTGCTGTCTTCACAATAATATAATTTAACTGCATCATAAAACTAGATTTGAACTCAGGATTGTGGCAAAATGTATGGTATATAAGGTGTTTAACAGACTGAGCTACAGCTGCATCTAGTCTATTTGCAAGGCATATATACACAGACATACAGGCTGTGACACACATTGTCTGCATCCATAAGTATGTGGATTGCTTTCTATGGTGGTATTTCTGTACCAGGGTCCCAGATGCACATATAATTAGCCATTGATGCCTTAGCAGGTGTTTTTCAACATGTTGCTGATAAAAGGGCACATTTACTACCTATCACAGGCCTCACTTACTTCCATTATTATGTCTTTGGCTGCCTAGTGGTGTATTACTCTACCAGAGTCCAGGGTACACTCCAATTTCTCCCAGTACTCTTTATTCCAGTTCGAGACACACTTAATGACTGTAGGTGGCAAGCACTATATTGTGCTGAAAACAGCTGTTTTAAGGAAGATCTGTGTGGTCTGTTGGGTTAATGGAGTGGGATGTAAGCGACAGGGGCCTGGATTTGAAACATGGCGGAGGTGTTTATTTTATACATGTGTTTAAGAGTGTATTAAACACATTTAATAATTAAAGCTCATTTAAGCCAAGTGTTGCGGTACTCTGCTCTGTGCAAATCCGTGCTAAAAACAATATATAAAGAAAAGAAAAAGGGCTGATAAGAAAGGGGTGAAATGGAAACAGGCAGGGTGAAAAACATAGTGAAAGGCAAGTAGGGATTTGCAGGAAGACTGTATGAAATAACCATAGCTATCCATATCTTGTACAGCAACAGCTGTGCATTTTGACAGATTTTATAAAAGAATTTGGACTCTCATACCCCAGAGAGAGGGGTGAAGACAACATAACTGTGTTGTCAAGCCAATTAGACCAAATTAGTGGTGTGCACTGAACATGTGTGCAAAATGGAGAGCAATGTACATGGCAATATTTTTTTGGGACAGGTGCCCATTTTTTTTTTAAGGTGAGAGTGGAATGTAGGGGAAGGGAGATAGGTATGTGTGGGAAGGTAAGTTGAATAGGAGAGGATGCATTTGCAGACAGACAATACAGCAGACAGAGGCAGTGTGTGACACATGAGGGGTAAACATCTTGGATGGGGAGGATGTTATCAAATTCAAGTCTAGATGGCAGTAGCATGACTCATGTTCCCACCCATGGGACTGTCAGCACTGCTCCTTCACTGCCCTGTGAGTGGTTGTGCTTGAGGATGGGTGCCAGGGCGAGCCTGACCCACCAGGTCAGCCAGAGTGCTCTGAATCTGGTGCATGCTGTTTTCATAGATCCAGTGAACAATCTTGTGCACCATGACTGGCAGTTGATCCTTGGTGACTGTAGCCCCTCCACCACTGCTCCCAGGAAGAGACTGGGCCCAGTCCCCTGATGTGGTTCCACCTGACGCCACAGGTGGTGCAGGGGCAGCAGAGGGGCCACCACTGACCTGGGTCCCAGATGTGCTAGGAACCAGTGCCACAGCCAGTTGAAGCAAGGCAGGCAGATCACCCAGAACTGGCTTACACCAATGTGCTGTGGTAATGGAGGTATAGCAATAAGTATAGGTTAGTTATGAAAAAAACATTGTTAGTAAATACAGCATGCCAGAACATTGGAAATAACAGAATTACATATCAATGCATATTATGTGAAACACAACAATAAATAGCAGAACAGTCAGTATGTTAACAACATGCCAGTGACAGTTACACCATAAGGCCAACAAACTAGGTAATTCAACAAGACATGCTAAATATGCAACAATTATAATACATAACAACAATAAAACACATGACTCAACATACAGTTAATGTAACAACATATGTTAATAGTAAACCATAACCAATGAATATCAATAATAAGTAAATGAAGATAAAGGGTGGGGAGAGAGAGAAAAACAGTCCATTAGTACCACTGCAGGATATTTATCTGACAACAGTACTATCTACTCTTTGGGTCTGTATTTTCTTTATGTGCCCAGTAACTACAAATCCCCTATATCTGATAAAGCACATACATACCTCTCAGGCGGGTCTATATTATAAGATCGACTTTGAAAACATTGAACAACATATGGTCGACACCATATGCTCGATGTTTTCAAACATTGACCTTATAAAAAGACAAAAACCAAAAGAAAAAAGTACCTTAACGGGTTTAAGCAGGGGGTAAGCCCCCTGCACCCTCCACATGGGGGGATGTGTCCCCCACATGCCCCGCTACTTAAATATACCAACTCCGAGACTGCACTATATTGCAGTAAATGGAAATCTCCCCTTACCGAGATTCTGAGCGTTCGATATTCTTGTGTCGACAATGTCAGATTCGACATTGTCGTCTTTCATGAATATACTATAGACCCTCTCAAGCTATTTGCATGGGACACTATGGGCCAAGCAGTAATAAGTGCAGGTACGCAACTACAAAGAACACTTGCACATTAGGTGGACCGATATAACTACCAAGGTGTTCTGTGAGCTGATGTGGTAATACTTTGCAATCTAGGTAATCATTTTGATGGTAATCCTGTGACAGATGGATTCTGCACTATTAATTACATACCATGAAATGGTGACACTTGAGAGACATTTATGTGTACAGTACAGAAACTAAACAACTGTCATGCCTTACTTGGCAGTCATGGGAATAGCACCCACTAGCAATGACTGCAGGGAGCATCTGCATAGAATGTATAAATTGACTGCAGCAACTTTTAACAGACACTGCAGACATACAACCATGCCAGGATGACACATTTTATTTCTGACTGCAGATTGCTGAATGTTCACATTTTTCCTAATGGTTTTAACAGTCTGTGAAATCTAAACACACAATTATCTACTCATAATATGTGCTACCTCACCCATTTATCTGTAGTTCCTGCGGAGCTGCGGAGAGAGAATTTGAAACATTATGTGACTGCTAATGTAATATTTAGTGCTATATAGCACTGGATTGAACCCTGATTTGTGTGTGGCAAAATGTACTACATACACAGCATTTAACAAACTGAGCTACTGAGTCACTGCTGAATACAGACTGACTGATATTTGCCTAGAGCTCAAATGGAACCAAAATATGACCTGGTAGTACTACTATAGTGTTAATCTAGACTGCAGTGACAGAAGAACACACGTGCATGAAATACAAGCATAACCCAGATAGCAGGTAAGCTACATATCTGTATAACCAATGCTGGTGTACAAAATTTATTGTTAGTGGTTTGAAATATCTGTGAAGTCAACCAACAATATCAGCTCATGGAGTGGGCTACCTCATCCATATACCTTTATTACCTGATGTCTGTGGATAACAGAGCATTACGTGAACAATATTGGTCTTGAGACAGCCTTGAACAGTACTATATGAGTTAACTAATACAATCTCCATCCATTAGATTTGCATTCTACAGCTATTACAGTGTTATACCTGACTGCAGCACCTTACCTTATAGCCTGAATGCATACAGCTCTACATGCAATGGCTACAAGACAATCCTGATGTACACCATTTTTCTTGCTGTTATTGGTATTGTTTCATGTTTCATTGCACAACAGTTGGCATTATTCATTTCTTGTAATACAGCTCTAATTGCACATTTTTTGCACTACAAACTTTATTGTATATACTTTAATGTAGTTACTTGTATTAATTCATGTTTTTATTGCACTACAGCTGGAATTATTCATTTATTGCAATACAGCTCTAATTCCACATTTATGGCACTACAAACATTATTGTATATACTTTAATGTAGTTAATGCTTTATTCTCTCTTGCTTATTTCACTACAGTTAGTATAATACATCTCACAGTGTGAGACTCGACATTTTGAGCCTTCTCAGCTGTCTGTTGGGAGAGAAGCACACCATTATGCATACCAGTTTTGCAGACATTCAGATTACATATTGTTAAAACAGAGGTAAAATTACTTACATACTTGTGGGGCATTCCCTGCCCAAGCTTCTTTGACCCAGGTGTCCAAGAGTCCCCTCTTTCATAATTTCAGGTCATCATGGTGGTGATGATACTCCTCACCAGTGCGGGGGATACTAGTAACAGTGGTGAGATATCTGGCCAGCCAGTTCCAGGGCTCCGCCTTATACTCTGAGCCCTGGAAACCTCCCTACAGCAGCCAGTCATCATGGTTTTTAACTAGGAGTCCAACCATGACCCTGGGCTCCAGAATGCCCCAACACTGTGCCCAAAAGCATGCACCTTCACCAACACCAGCCATAATAACTCTCAGAGAAAGAACTCCAATGGAGTGTACAGTATTCCCACCTATTGGGGTTAATATAGGCTGTTTTCCCACCCTTACATGTCATTGGGCAACATTTAAAAAAGCACCACATCACTTAGCAGAATGCAAACTACCACAGCTGTGCTGAACTGTGAAGAAAATTGCAGAACCATAGTCTTAGTGGTACTTAGTAGTGCGCAAACCAGCCAAGCAGTGCATAAACACTGGTAGCTGTTACCATGTTTATGCGGTGCTTATCAGGTTTTACCAGGTCTGAGCAGAGCTTAGCAGAGTGCAGTGGAGCCATATCTTAAAATAGTTTGCATAATTTGTATATCAAAATGAAATGCTTATTTTTCCTTCTCTGTATTCAAACCCCAGACCTACTGCACATGAAGCCATAACTCTACCCATTTAGCTATTTGGATATTAAGAAATTTGCTATACCTTCACATATACCACTGAACTACCTATAAGCAGTGCTGAACAGTGCACCACGCTGTGCAAACACGCTCAGATGCACTTAAGCATGACAATTAAATAATTAAATACATTCGGTTTCTATTTTTAGATGCCTGGCAGGTGTCTGCTATCCTATCTGTGGGCACCGCTTAGCATTGCTGTGCTCTATGCTGCGTAGTGCAAACATGCTTTTTTTTAAATAAAATAAAAATAAAACAACAGGACAATGCATGGAGTCTCATACTCATATGTTGACATGGTTGGCACTACACTACTCCCTACACTGATTCAATAACCGTATTCCTTGGCTCTCCCTTGGCAATGCATCATCATTAATATGCATAGTGCGCTGTGTACACAGACACAGTAACATTCCATGCAGGGTCTACACTGGGCCTACATGGATTTTATTAAATCCTGGAGCATATTTTAAATAATTATCACTTTGTTTCAACTCCTAGTATTCATTTTTAGAGGGCCCAAACCTTCGTGTAACAATCATTCATGTATAAACTCATCAGAAGAACATGTGTGGCAATCATTCATAGCAGAAAACCAGGACATCAATAAATAATGCCAAGGATAAAACAACAGCTGAAAATACTTCCTTAAATTAATATATATAGTGAAATTAATTAATTCAACCTTAGTTGAAACTGCTACAAACAGAGTTATAAAAACAAAAGGTCAGGATGAGTCATAGAGGGGAAGTAACTTAACGGAAGCATCAATGACTTTCTACAGAATATGTGGATGCAGTAAAAAACCTTCAAGGAACCTTTGACAATTGAACAACCCTGACCATTCAAAGCAGGCTCAAAAATGTGTCTTGTGGTGAGTGTGAGATGTAAATTGAAACTGTGTAAAGGAAATAACATGGTTAATATAAAAGAAATGTAATATCCATCTTGGCTTCAGGAGAGTAAGGTATGTATAACTTGATTGATATATATATATATATATATATATATATATATATATATATATATATATATACACAGACACAGACATTGTATTGATCCGAACTGTTTTCCTTATTAGATATTGAAAATGTGTTAGATAATATGATCAAGGACAAAAAATATAGTTATGCATTAAACATAGAAGAAAGTGTTCAAAAGTAACCAGTTATTTTGGGACTGAAGATTCTGTAATTTTGTTAGCACTGGTAGAACTGGAATCAGTTATTTTTTTTCTACTTCATATCAGTCCATGTATTTTTGCCCAAAGTTCTTTTCAGAGAGAGAGATGACCAATCAATGTCTTCAGTCATAGGAATAAGATTATTATTTTTGACAAAACTAGAAGCTTCCTCTAAATTGTTAAATATTATTACTCCATTTGACAGATGATTTCTTTTTATTTTTGCTTGAAATTTGTCTGTGATTTAAAACCATTATGTTTAAGAGTTTTCACAAGCAGCCAGCAACTTTTCCTCAAGTCCATTGTTTTAGTTAAATAATCATTATCAAATCTGATTGAATTATGTTTGTATTTCAAAGGGGCTTTCCTCCAAAAGTTTTGAGTACTAATTCTTTATCAATATACAATACAGATTTTATAAATATAGATTTTGATGGAACAGAAGGTGAAGTAAGAATGGGTTTACCTATGGCTCTGTGGCCTCTTTCAGTACCATAGGAAAAAAACCTTCTGTAGATTTAATATGTCTGTGATCCAAGTATTTAAGAACAAAATTAAATCCCCATCTTCACTTTTTTTATTCTGGAAGACCAAAAATCCTTATGTTACATCTCCTTTTTCTATTTTCGAAGTCATCTATTTTGTTTAGAAGCTGAGTATTTTTGTTTTACTAAAAATCCCATTTGCGATTCTCCTTCTTTTATCCTCCCATCTATGTCATTCAGCGCATTCTCCATATCAGATCTTTTGGGTTGTTGTTGTAATAGTTTTTTTTTTTTTTAAACATCAGTTTGTTTAAGACAGATCTGTCTGAGATTTTCTAAAATAATCTGGAAGCCATCCATTTTCAAGGATAATTCTTGAACAGTAGAAGTCACTAGTTGTATATCTTTCTTCACAGAAATACAATAAACTCTACAATAAATGCAAAAGCTTGCTGTCCAAGAAAACAAAGACAAGGACCCAACAATGGAAAAGCACCCTCCTCAGGCTTAACAGGCAAATAAGATAACTTGTCAATTCCTCCAAGAGCTCCTTTGAGAGAAACCTAGCAAGCACTGCCAAGGATAACCATAAGACCTTTCTACAGTTACTTACATAACCTAAAGGTTAATACCCAAGTATTTGCAAAACTGGTCGCCAACAGTATAGTGCACACACTGAGCCCACACAGATAGCAAACCTTCTAGTGGATAGGTTTAGTGAAAATTTCATTCTCTTATCCCCTCCTAACTTACAACAAACCCTCCCCCAAACTCCCTCCACCTCACATATCTGAACAGCAGGTCCTCAAAGCCCTGTTCAAGACAAAGAACACAGCCTCTATGGGACCAGATGACATCCCAGGCTGTCTTTTAAATAGGTTAAAACATGAACTAGGATCACCACTAAGTATCCTTTTCAATCATAGTCTATCATAGTCTAATCACAGCCTTTGTTAATGCTGAATGGAGAACAGCTCAGTTATTCCTCACCACAAAGGTGGCCTAGCAACAAGCCCAGAGAATTACAATCCTATAAGCCTGACCAACCTCTGTAAGGCTATGGAAAATGTCATTATGGACCTCATAAATAAAGACATAGGTGACCTCCAAACCCTGGAGCCTACCCAATTCGGCTTTGTGAAGGGCAGATTCTGTCTATTAAATCTGGTGGTTTTCTTTGAAAGTGTGACAAAGGCCATTGATTAGGGCAAATCTGTGCACACAGCATATTTCAACTTGGCAAAGACTTTTGACACAATCCCACATTCAGGCATTACTGATAAACTTAGAAAACTGAATGTAACCCCCTTTGTTGTAAGATGGGTTGCCAACTGGCTCACAAACCGGACACACACTGTCAAAGTGGGTGACTCCACATCAACCAGTAGACCTGTTACAAGCGGGATGCCACAGGGGTCAGTGCTGCATCCCCTACTGTTTGGTATATACTTTTCAGAAGTTCAGGTCAAAACTAAAGGCTTGTGGCTTACCAAGTTTGCAGATGACTGCAAACTAGGTGCAATCATTGAATGTCAGTATACTCCAGGATGGTCTCACACAGAGCAGTGACTGGTGTATTAGTCACTGTCTCAAACTGAATGCAAAGAAATGCATCACCATTCCCTTCAGCACAAACAATGCCTCTTCACACTATCAAATCAATAACAATACCCTAAGCACCCACAAAGTAGTAAGGGGCCTGGGATCACAGGTTGACTGTGACCTTAACTTTGACCATCATGTGTCTGCCATTGTAAGGAAAGCTTTCCATGTAACTCACTTGATTAGTAAAGGCATCATTTCGAGAGCAAAAAAAATATAACCCCCTTTTCTCGGCACTTATCCAGCCCATAATTGAGTATAACCCTCCTATTTGGTATGTACCGTACTAAGCCCATACAGCAATTAGAGAGACCTCAGAGGTTTCTAACAAAGAAGATCAAGGATGTCCAGCATGTGCCTTACATGGACTGACTAAAATCTCTGTCACTATACTATATAAACTTCTTAGAGGAGACTTATGCATGGCCTACAGAGCAACCCAAGACCCAAAGCTAATGAACTTACTGTATATCCGTAAATCAAATGTAGGGCTACCCATTCAAGGGACTTATATGGTCTGTGATTTAAATAGGACATGCTGGAGGGACAGATTTATCTCCGAGCAACTGTCACATCTTTGGAACAGGCTACCAAATCATGTGAAACAGAGGACCTCTATGGCACTGTTCTAGAGAATCCTGGATGAGTGGATGGGGCACCATAAATTCTTACCGGGGATAGCGCCCACAATCCTCCTGGACATGGCAGTCACCACTAAATGCAGTCTTGGGTATTGACTAGTACCTCTATGGTATTACATTGGGTTGAAATGTCTAGGCTTAAAATGACCTCCGGGTCAATAGCCTAGTAACCTCCTTTGGTCTTATGACCCTGTGAAATGTCAGTATCAGAATGCATAGAATTGCTCATCTTCATTCAATAGTTCAGTCTCTGAATAAAACTGACAGGAACATTTTTATATAATTGCAAAAATATTGATATCTGAATGATCAAAACTATTATCAGTAAGAATGTACTATTTTTTGAAATAAAATTGTTATTTTCCTGTATTTAAATTTTATACTGCAAAGCTCTAAAAAGTTGCTGTCTTCACTTAGCCATCTTGGCTCCACTCCAAGAGTGGATTAATTGTTACACTTATTGAGTAACCACGTTGGCTGATTAGGTCATAGTCAGTGAAAGAAGGGATAAAGGTGAATGTAATTTCTAATGGGTGGGGCTTTATTGTATTTTTAAGGAGCATAGTCATTTTACCTTCTTATGTCTTGTAGAGGAATGGATATGCAATTCTGCCAACAAAAAAAACAGTAAGGAGAGCTTCTATCAAATCTAAAACTGAAATCTTTTGTAAGGATTCTTTTTAAATTTTGAAAATGTAAGTATTTCTTATACAATTTATTTGACTACTGAGCAAATAACATGGTCATGATTTTTTTATCATTTATGGGTAAGGAAATGTGTCTTCATTGTATTAATTTGTTCTCAGATAAGACATAAGTATATGGTATTACTGTTCTGCTAATGAAATTGTGTAATTATGATTTTCATAAAGTTTTGCACTTTAATGAAACACAAAATTCTTGAAATGATTGTATTACATGTCTAGGTATAGTTAACTAGTAACACAAAAGTTAAACACCACTTCAGAATCAGTTACACGTTTTGCAAGCTCACATTCTTTTATAGTTTGTTTTGTCCCAGATATTACCTGTAACATTTTAACAATGTATAGTGTTGTGCTCTATTAAGCAGCTGCTCAAAAATCAGTCCATGTTTTAGTGAACAGACTGAATCATTATTTATTTAGACTGACAAAAAATTTGTACTGTAATCTTTGATACTATGACAAACTACAACACTGAGCAAAGCAAAATTCTGACTCTTAAAATATTATTCATATACTATGACTTAAAGGATATATTCCTGGTTACAACCTTGCTAGAAGCCTGGAGTAGATCTTAATGTATGTCCAGAAGTTTTATTGTGGACAGAATCATTCATTCCTCGATTCATGTGATTCAAGTTTATTTACACTTATTACTTGTTAACCTTTAGCACTGCCAAATTCATTATTTGTAACTGGTTACTCAGTGATCGTTTTACATAGAAAATAAATCAATGTTTTATTTCTAAGAAGCTGGGCACACAGTGCTACATTTTTTAGGTTACAGAAGTGAAGACATTTTCAGGACAAAGCTCTCTCTCTCTCTCTGTCTTTTTCACACTCACACACACACACATACACATACACATAAATACACACACACACACACACACACACACACACACACACACACACACACACACACACACACACACTTCTCTGTCTCTCACTCTCTGTCTCACTTTCTCTGTCTCTCGCCATCAGTCTCTCCGTCACTTTATGAATAGTATCTAAAACTTTGAAAGTGTTTTACTGATTAAAGCTTACTAAGAATCATATAAGCTTTCCTTCCTGGCATTCTCTCTTAGCATAATGTTCTTTAAAACAAACATGTCTATTTTCCAGTTTATTCATTTCATAGACATACAGCAAACTTAACATATATTTTGTGGTTCTCATGCAGGTGGCAAATAAAGACAACAATGCAGATATATGGCATTTGAAAAGACAATTCCCAGGATTTCATAAAATCCGTGCAGACACAATGTAGACTCTACATGGAATGTGTCCATGTATATGGTCATGGTCCCCCCTTGGCAGCACGCCATGCATATTAATGATGGTGTGCTGCCGAAGGAGAGCTGAGGAACACAGATATTGAATCAGTGTGAGATGAGGGTTAGTGGCTAACTGTGTATGCTGATGAGTCTGAGGCTCCCTGCAATGGGCCCTGCCATTGTAATAATATATTGTTTTAACTGTATGCTTTTGTGGCATGAAGTGCAGCAATGCCAAGCTGTGCTCACATATAGACAGCTGACACCTGCCAGACATCTAAAAATAGGAACCAGATGCAATCAATAATCATAATTACATTTATTTGTATTTTTCAATTTTTTTTAATTTGCTGTTTGAGCTTTGCAG
Source organism: Protopterus annectens (assembly GCF_019279795.1). NCBI lineage: Eukaryota > Metazoa > Chordata > Ceratodontiformes > Protopteridae > Protopterus > Protopterus annectens. The sequence goes on along the minus strand of NC_056733.1, from coordinate 715,633,912 downwards.
CACAGAGCACAGCAAAGCATAGCAGAGCTTATACATACACAGCCGACCCCTGCCAGATATCTATAAATAGAAACTGGATGTAATTAATTATTTTAAGTTTTGTTTAAGCATGTTTACTTGTGTTTGCGTGGTGCAATGCTGAACAATGCTATCAGGTGGTTCAGTAGTATATGTGAAGGTATACCAGCTTTTATAATATCCAACTAGCTAAATGGGTAGAATTACAGCTGTATGTCTAGCAGGTTCTGGGTTTGAATCCACAATAGGCAGAACAGGTCTGTAATGTGCTGCACTATTTTTCTATAATTTAATAATAGAATTGTAAAATATGGCACTATTGCACTCTGCTGAGCTCTGCTGAGTTCTGCTCAATCACGCTAAGCACTGCATAAACCTGTTAATGGCTGCTAATGTTTGTGTGGTGCTAAGCTTCGCTAAAACCATGATTCTGTGAGATTTCGAGCTGCTCAACTCTGCTTAGCTGGTTTGCCCACTGTTAAGTGATGTTGCACTTTTTTGTATGTTGATCAATGACGTGTAAGGGTGGGAAAGCAGCCTATATTAAGTGCAATAGGCATTAATTCTGCAGAATCCATTTGACTTTACTCAACTGTTGGTATGGCTGGTGGTGTTGGTGAAGGTGTGCACTTTCAGGCGCAGTGGTGGGGCATTCAGGAGTCCAGGGTCATGGTTGAGCTCCTTATAAAAGAACATGATGATAGGCTGCTGCAGGTTTTTTTTCCAGGGCTTGGAATGTAAGGCAGAGGCCTGGGACCAGTTGGCCAGAGAGCTCACCAGTGTTACGGGTATCCCCCACACAGGTGAGCAGTGTCATTACCACCATGACAACCTGAAAAGGAGAAAGAGGGGAACCTAGGACACCTGGGTCCAAGAAGTGAGGGCAAGGAATGCCCCACAAGTATGTAAGCATGTTTTTTGCTGTTTTAACAAAATGTAAGCTGAATGTCTGCAACACTGGTATACATATAGGTGTGCTTCTCTCCCAACAGCTGCAATTGACATGGCTTGCAATGTCAAATCTCATGCCAGGTGCCTGGCCAGGTTGCACCTTAAGTGTGGTGAGTATGGATGTATTTTGCTAAATTTAGTACAATAGACACGAAAGAGTAAATCATTAACTAAAATAAAGTATATACAAGAAAATCTGTAGTGCAATAAATGTGGAATTAGAGCTGTAGTGCAATAAATGAATAATAACAACTGTAGTTCAATAAAAACAAGAAACAATACCAATAACAGCAAGGAAAATGGTGTACATCAGTATTGTCTTATCAGAAACATTGCAGTAGAGCTGTATGCATGGAGTCTGTAAGGTAAGGTTGCTGCAGTCGAGTATAACACTGTAATAGGTGTAGAATGTAAATCTAATGGCCTGCAAACTATATTGTTTAACACATAGTACTGTTCAAGACTCTTTCTAGACCAATATCGGTCACATAATGCTTTCCCTTCCACAGACTACAGGTAATAAAGGTATGTGGGTGAGGTAGCCCACTCCACAGCCAGATACTGTGTGTGGACCCTATGGATATTTCAAACCAATAATAATAATATGTGTTCACTAGCATTGTTGAAAGTGAAATAAAGCTGTATTAATGTATGCAGTATGGTTGTATTCCATGCATGTGTGCTCTACTGTCACTGCAGTCTAGTATATCACTATAACAGTGCTAGAATGCTAGAGGAATGTCCTGTAACTTGTATTGCTCAATTCATAGTATGATAAAAACAAAATAGGACTCAAAAATGACCGAAGATTCCAGTATACACTTTGTTTATTGAATCAAGCCACATAAGCACTTTCACAGTTGCCTGCTTCATCAGATGTTATATAATTCTAAAATATCAGTCTTTAAATACTAAAATCAATTAATTCAACAAAGTCCCATGACTCACCACCTTAAAATTATCACACATTAATCAAATAAAACAATATTAAAAAACTAATAAAAAGAACATATTATAACTTCAAATATAGGCAGATTACTTAAACAATGGTCTGGCGTTCAACATAGGTTATATGATAACTTTATCATTAACTCCATGTCTATAATCTCCCCTAAGCTTAATAATCCATTTAGCCTCTAACTGTTCAGTGAGGATTCTAATGTCCCCTCCACTAACACTCTCTATAATCCTGCCTATAGTTAGAAACTTAAAGTTATGTTCAGCACTTGTCTCTTTAATATGCTTAACTAAAGCATTGGAAGTACTCCTTGTATTAATATGGTACAGGTGCTCCTTAATTCTATCTCTGAAGCATCTGTCTGTTTTGCCTACATAAAATTGTTGGCATAGACAGCAGTGTGCTAAATAAACAACAAGAGCTGTATCACAATTGGCTGAGACTTCGAAACTGTATTTCATATGTTGGTCTGGATGAAAAAAGCTACCTGTATTGTAAATATATTTGCATGCAATGCATTTTCCACAGGTTTTAGTTAAACAAAAACTTTTCTTGGTCGAAGTCTCTTTTGGATAGCACAACAGCCTCTTTAGAGACTTCATGTTTTTAAATAAAAATTTTGGTTCATTATCTACCAACTTCCCTATCTCAACGTCACTAGTCAACAGTGATTCAATAGCTCAGTCTGTAAAATTTCTTGTACGTAGTGCATTTTGCCACACACAGTCCTGGGTTCGAATCCAGTGTTATGTAGCACTACATTTTCTGTATCAGTCATATAGCACTGACATTTTTTTTCTACCCAGGAACACAAAAATGTTATGGGTAAGCCAGCCCATATTAAGTGCAGATATTGTGTTTAGATCTCGCATAATGTTGCTATCAATACCAAGAATGTGGTCATCAGCATTGTTGATTCAGAAATAAATCTGTGTAATCCCAGTATGGCTGCATCTCTTGCATTTCTGTACTATGCTGCTACAGTCAGTTATTAAATTATTTGCAGATGTCCCCTTGCAGTCACAGCTATTGGGTTCTACTCCCATGCCTGCCAACTAAGCTAATTTACTTACTGTACACAAACATGCCTCTCAAGTGTCATGATTTCTTGTTATGAAATTAAAACTGACAAATCTGTCTGTCACATGTTTACCAGATAAATTATTACCTGGAATGCAGTGCATTACCAAATCCATTTTCAGCACAGCCTGGTAGTTATATAAGTCCACATTATGTGAAACCATTCTGTGTAGTTGTATACCTGCATTTGTTAGTGCTTGGCCCTTATTGCCCCTTGCTATCAGCTTGAGAGGTATGTACATGCTACAACAGCTAGAGGAGAATTGTAGTAACTGTAATCACAACTGTGAGTACACAATAGAAGTGTGTATTACCAGTGTTGTCAGGTATATCATTGTCAATGTCACTAATGGAATGTTTTTCTCCCTCTCTTTCATCCCACCCCTTATCTTAATATATGCATTACTGTTATGATTCATTATGATTTAATATTAATATACTTTGTTAAAACTAACTATATTTTGGAAAATTGTGGTTGATTATTGTTATGTGTTATTATGATGCAATATTAACATATGTTGTTAAATTAACTGTTGTGTTGGCATTATGGTTTATTTCACACTGGCATGCTGTTACCATACTGTTATGTTACATAATGTTGTGTTGCACATAATATACATTAATATGCATTTTGATTAATAAATACAGTGTTCCATTCTGTTAATACTAACAATGGTTTGGATATTACTAAACATAACATATTGCTATTACTCATATACCACAGAACATCAAGGTAGGCCAGTTCTGGTTGATCCGCCTACCTTGCCTCAGCTGGCCATGCACAGGGTCCCAGCACATCCAGGACCCGGACCAGTAGTGCTCCCTCTGCTGTCCCTGCATTACCTACTCTGTCGGGTAGTACTGCCCCAGTGGACGGGGATGGGCTCCCTCTGGGAGTGGTATCAGAAGGAGAGTAGTCACCCAGGATAAGCTACTGGTTCTGGTGTGCATGATAGTCCACTGTGGCTATGACTAGTTTGTGCACTTGATTAAAGGCATGCTGGCTGACCTGGTTGGGGCAGCTTCACCCTGATGCCAATCCTCCAGCATAGCCACCCTCAGGGCAGTGAAGGAGCAGTGCTGACAGTCCAATAGGTGGGGACATGAGTCACACTGCTGCTGTCTGGAGGCACATGGGACTCAAATTACATAACATCCTCCATATCCAAGGTGTTCACCCCTTCATGTGTGACATGCCACCCTTGTCTGCTGTCATGTCTATCTCATCTGTTTGCAAATGCATCCTCACCTACCCAACTTACCTTCACCAGACACACCTATGTTCTTTCCCCAACATTCCACTCTCACATTAAAAAAATGGACACCTGTCCCAAAATAAAATTGTCCCATACATAGCTCTCCATTTCACACAGGTGTCCATGGGACACACGTAATTTGGTACAAGTGGCTTAACAACACACTGATGTTGTCGTCCCCCCCTCTCTGGGGGTGACATTCCAAATTCAGATAGAAAGATTTTAAAGTACACAGTTGTTGCTGTTGAAGAAATAGATAGCTATGGTTCTTTCCTACACCCTTCTTGCACATCCCTACCTGATTTCACTCTGTTTTTCCCTCTGCTTGCCCCCATTTCAGCAATTTTCTATCTCCCGTTTTTTTTATATTTTTTTAGAACTGCATGCTGCGTGACATTCTGCATTGCACAGCTTCACTTAGCTCACATTGTACGATAGTATTACAAAATAAACACCATTGCCATGTTTCAAATCCAAGCCTATCAAACCTAGAACACAATGCATTAATCTGCTACACCACACAATAAAAACAGGTGGTTTAAACAAAACATAAGTAACTGCTAGTTACACTTATTAGGCGTGTTTCAGTGGAGCTGCCAACCAAGCTGCACCGTAAAAAATGGAATTAAAAGAAATGGAATAAATGGGAGTATATCTTGGACTCTGGTGCAATAGTACACCACACACACAGCCAGATGCATGCTTATGAATGTAAATGAGTTCTGTGATACCAGATAAATCTGCCCTTTTATCAGCATCAGTGGTAAAGTACATGTACAACTGGGACCCTGCTTCAGAAATACAGTCATAGAAAGCCGTGTACATATTGATGGATGTGGAAAATGTTTGTCACAGCCTGTATGTGTGCATATATATCTTGCAAATACAGCTGCTCTAGCAGTAACTCGGTAGCTCAGTGTGTTAAATGCTTTGTATACAGTGCATTTTGCCACTCACAGTCTTGGATTCAAAGCCAGTGTTGTTTTACATTTCAAGTACATTAATTTGAAGACAGCAATTAATGAATTACTCATGCACACATAATCCACACAAAGCATGGCGAGTGTAATAACTGCTTTTCAGTGATAGAAGTCACAGGCCTGTAGGTAGGGACACACTTCACATATCTGTATAGCATAAGTATATGTCATCTAGTACTCAGTTACTGACACAGTTACCTAACATATGTAACATAAACACATGCCATACTTTGAGTGTAAAGGGTACCCCCACCCTGGCTCTGCCTCTACAACAAGGCTGACACAGGTAGACCTACAGCTTGTCACCCTCCAAAGTGTTAAAAAAGAAATGTTGGCAGTCCAAATATCAGAAAGCAGTGTTTATTGTGAAGCACTTTTCATTTATTAAAATAGCAAACTCCCTCAGACAAAATAAAATATCCAATAGGCTTCTTAATAAGTTAAAATTGGTGCCTTTTCACTAAAGGAAATGATGTAATCAGCCCTAATAAACTATTACACCACTTAATATAAAAATTCCAAATAATTAAAATGTATATAAATAGCATAGTACAATAAATGCAATAAATAGACATTTCATAATCACAAAACACTCAAAACCAAAACCTATTAACCATGAATGTTAGTATAAATTTAAACAAATATATAATGTGCAACCAAATATATGTAGAAAATTATCTTTGCACAAGATTTTAATTATACATTATTTATTATAAATCAATCTATTTGATAATCATCCTTTATATATTTTAATGCCTTTAATTTTAAAACACTGTTGATAATACAAAGGCCATTAAGACCTGATCGAACATAAGAATAGAGAGATAGCTGCCAAATGAGCTCTGCTCTCTCCAACTGCAATTCCCATGGACCTCCTCTATCATTACAAAGAACCGGTTGCAATACCCCAAACTTAAAATGATGGTTATTATATTCATGGACATGTTTTGCCAAAGCATTATTCAACTAGTCTTTTTTTTTTTTGCATATATGTGGTCATATGTTCTTTCCTTCAAGGCCCTGGTAGCTTTCCCTATATAAAATGCTGAACAGAGTTGGTACAACGCTACACACACTACTCCCTTTGAATTACAATTAAATTTACCTTTTATATTGCATCCTTTTCCTTTTACTCTATATGCTGGCCCTGATGAATATACTTACAATAATTACACATGCCGCATCTATTCATAGTTCCTATTTGTTTTTTGGCAACATAATTAATTCCACCATTCCCCAATAAACTTTTAAAATGACTAGCTCTCCTCAATACCATTTTAAACTCTTGTACCAGTTTGGCTCTAATCTGCACATCCTCATGAATGACTGTCCAATTTTTCAACATAATAGCCTTTATTTCATAAAAATGCATATTGAAAGTTGTTATAAAGAATATATAATTATCAAATTGCTTCATGCTTACCACTGATGGATTATCATTATTACTATAAGCTAGTATTGGTATAAAATAACCATTAAATCTTTTAACTTTTACCTCATCATATAAAACATATAAAATATGATCAGGATAACCCCTCTTTTTAAACATATCGATCAACTTATTGCATTCCATTTCAAAATCATTGCCAAAGTTAACCATCTTGGCCGCACGGACAGACTGTCCCTTTACCACTGCTTTTTATTAATGGTTGGATGCACGCTGGAAAAATGTAAAAGTGAATTTGAGTAGGTAGGTTTTCTATGTATGTTCACCTTAAATCTATAATTGACCCTATCCTTACTTGAATTAACATCCAAAAAATGTATCTCATTTTCATTTACCTGCTGTGTAAATCTCAAATATGAGGTTGTCTCATTAATATAACTAAAAAACGATTCCATAAATGTACAAAATGGAGCGACCAGTGTTGACCAAAACCACTAGTACAAAACACACACTGTCAGCAGTCAGGAAATCTCAAAAAAGTTTTCTTGTGTAGTCAGACACAAATAGCAACAACCAAAGAATTTGGTAATAAAATCCACTTTAATAGTAAAACTGGAAAACCATAGGATTGAGCGCTTTCATTCCCTGACCGGGGATTTCATCAGAATCAACACTCGTTTCATTTGAACCTTAAATTAAGAAATTCAATCCAAAATCCAGTATAGTCAAACACTGCCAGTAGTTTGACACTTCAAGGTATTGTCAATCAGCATCCATAGTTTTAGCTGATGAGGCAAAATCTGCTTTTCTCCTGGCTTTTAACGAAGCTCTGTCCATGTAAAACTGAAGTCAGATTCTCTTTGATTTCTTTGTACTTAAAATAAATAAATGTTAATTATTAAACAGTTAACTAAAGATTGGAATCTATGGAAACTATGGATGCTGAGTGACAATACCCTGAAGTGTCAAACTACTGGTAGTGTTTGACTACACTGAATTTCTTAATTTAAGGTTCAAACGAAAAGAGTGTTGATTCTGATGAAATCCCTGGTCAAGGGATGAAAGCACTCAATCTGATGGTTTTCCAGTTTTACTGTTAAAGTGGATTTTATTGCTGAATTCTTTGGTTGCTGCTATTTGTGTTCGACTACACAAGAAAACCTTTTTGAGATTTCCTGACTGCTGACAGTGTCTGTTTTGTACTAAAAAATGATTCCAACAACAATTGGTTGCCATTCAATAGGATGAAAATATCATCCAAATAACATAAATACAGGCTAATATGTTGATAAAACTCACTATGAAAGATGCATTTTTGTTCCCAAACAGCCATTACAATAGTGGCAAAGATGGTACTCCCACTTGCTGTAAATAATATCCTCCTTTAAATTGGATATAATTATTTTTGAGAATAATATCCAACAAATCTGTGTATAAGTTAATTTTGGATTGTGTGAGCCCCTGTTTTGTTAAGAAGGTTTCTACAGCTTGCATGCCTTCATCATGAGGAATCACTGAAAATAAATCCTTAATATCTACCGTTACAAATACACTCTGATCATAATATTGCATATGGCTAATTAATTCAAGAAAGTGCCATGAGTCCTTACAAATTTGGGGATTTTTTTAACCAACTCTTTAAATTGTTGTCAAGGTACTTTGCACATGCATAAATATAGGAAGTAGTGGAAGGTTATTCTCATTCTTATGCACTTTTGGTGCTCCAAAAATGGTAGGTATCACAGGAGAAATCATATTTAAATAATTATAAGTGCCAGTGTCAATTCTATTTTCAAGGAACATATCATTTAAAGCCATATCTACTTTTCTGTAAGCTACATTCAATTCATTTTTACTGACTCATGATATGTATCAGTATTTAATATAGCTAACACTGTTTCATCATAATCAAACATGTTCATTATAACCAATCTCCCTCCCTTATCAGGCTTCATTATTCTTAATGACTGCTGTATAAGAAATAATAAATTATCTTTTTCTTCCTTCGTTAAATTATCATTCACATGATTCCTTTGGTTATCAAGCATGTGTCTGATATCTAACTCACATATTCTTTCATATGTTGCCAATACTGGATGCAATGGAGGGTTAAACCCTCCAAAGTGTTCACATCCTCTGTCTATGTCTATCACCTGCAGCAGCAGCTGCAACCTGGGGTACACACAGCTCTATATAAAGGTTTCGCTATAGACAGACCTACCCTCTGCAATGATGTAGTCTCCTCATCCCAGTACTGTCCATCTCAACAGCTAAGAAAGGAGCCCTCGTCTACATGAAGCAATTATATATTGCACAGTAGTTGCATATCATTGTCTAATGATAGTGCAATTCACCTGTTAAGGCAGCAATTAGCATATCAGAGCCACGGATTGATTTACAGACAATTTTCTGCTAATAAGCAGCATGTTAAAACTGCAAGCAACTGTCTATGGGGAAACAGTCTGTATGAGACTTTCTCACACAGAGCATGCCTTTGCAAAACTTTACCAGACACACATTTTAACAGAGGAGTACTGCACTCTAGCAGGTATGTAACTGTTTTTTTGTGTATAACAGGATACAGATGGAAGGATAGAGGTATGGGGAATAAGGATTACAGAAATAAGCTGGTCTTAGATGCCTTGCTGACTTCCACCTACTGGGGACATAACATACATCAGGGTTGCATTGTCTTTTGTCAGTGTGGCACACTGGTGTCGTCGGACTGTCTCTATTTACTGGTTGTAATAGCACAGTGCTATTTGTCTGGCACTGCTTTTATGACATATTATTGGGTGGTTGGCCTCAGGGGACACACCACAGTGGACTGGAGGGTTGGGTGTATGATCATACAGCAGAAGCTGTCATGGCACACAGGAAAATACCTTGGTAATGATATTATCTCTGATGTATCCACACATATAGTATGTTGTCACACTGTGTGGTATAACCTTAATGCAGGTCATTTTGTTCTTGCTGTAGCTGTACATAGTGGACGTCCATGTATATGATCCTGTAATGTGTTTCCCTTTTGTCTTTCATGGCTAATGTATCATAGAAGACATGCCCCCTTCTCAGATACTGAAAATGAACAGATACGTGAAGGACTAAGGCAGCATCACCACATACTCCTATCCAGGGGGAGGCATAGCAGAAAGCAATGGGTTGCATTGTGGGGCAGACCTTGTCCATGAGGTGAATTCCCTTGGCCACCAGGACAGGACTTTTGTGCAGGTTTGATACAGCTCTACTGGCATATTGAATGCGGCATGGCAAAGGGTATCTGATGTAGCCAGGAATCATGTCATCACCGGTGGAGAGCCTGCAGCAGAACAACCACTCATGGCCACTGAGGAATCCCTGGTGAACCTAGGGACAAACAAAAGCTCCCAGGCATCCATCACACCATACATCGCAGAGGTGGGTGCCACAGTGTCCACAGCAGAGGAGCATGCAGGTAAGCTTACTGTGATCTCCATTGTAATACTGTAGCAGTCATTCTGTCAGGCTGTACATACAATACCTTTATGTGGGTGTCAGGTCTAAGTGCTTTGGGTGGGTGGGGTTTGAGCTCCATTGTACACTCATACTTAGAATATTACCAATACATCAAGTAACACAGTAGCTGCTGTACATGTGAGATATATGTAGGTATTACCTTGTTGTGCTGCAATATGCAGTGGTATTGAAATTGCCTCACCCTCACCTTTTTACATGTATGTCAGGTGTTGTCCCAGGCCGGGGTCCTGCTCCTGGTAAGCTTGATACTGTATTTTTATGGAACATATTTATGTTATTAAAGTCAAGGGCCAGAATAATGGCCTATGTACAATTCATGATGAGTGTAACCAGAGGAGAGTATTGGTGTGTTCCAGTCTGGAGCATGTACCTAATGTTCCTAGAGTGGGTAATCACAGCACTGTAGTTGAATTAACAGAAACACCTGTGCAGTTATAGTTTAGAGCAAATAAGCCTACTGGATTACATGAGGCAATTAATACAACATGCCTTCTAAAAAAAAGGTTGATGGTACATACCTTAGACATTGAAACACGTATGTCAATATATTTGTTAAGATAGGTGTACTGGGTGTTAAGTGTTGTTTTATCAAGTATAGTGTCATACTGCATAACTAAAAGGCAAATTATACTGGCCAAGTGTCATGTGACTTACCTGATGTGCTTGTTATAAAGGGCTTGAGTGGAATGTGTATTTTGTTGTGAGGAAGTCTGTTGTGCATGACAGCGGAGATGAGAAGATGTGAGATTGGTACTGCAGTTGTGAATCCCTATTATTAAGAGTCTTTGTGGAGTTTCCATACATAGTAGTGCTAGTACCAATGTACTGCTTTTTGTCTTGGCTCCCACAGGTGACCAAGGGGGTTAGGATCTCTCCCACACACATCCTGATGTTAGTGTCTCTTCAGACTCTGATGATGATGGTAGCCACAGTGAGGAACAGGTGGGGTTGTTGGAGGGCTGCAACTGTCCCATAGGTTGACATCCCACTTCTTCCCCCATTGTCACTGCACATAGTCAATATGGCCACACATAGTCCCCAGAGGCCACAGATATTGGACAGTCAGAGGGTGGTGACGTTGAACAGGACTGTGTGGCAACTATGGCTACAGTGAGTGTAGACACAGGCCATAGCCAGGGAGCTGGCGAGGTCCCACACAGGCAGATTGACAGGGGTGCTCATAGGAGGTCTGCCGTACATCCACCACCTGTTTCACCATCTGCTGAGAGTCTATGCGACCATGCACATTTAACACTCCCATAGTGGTAGTACATTCAGTGCTACAGAGGGGAGTGTGCTGTCCACAGCATAATGTGGCAGGCCATGGGCTCATGGTCCTGGGCAGTCCTGTGAGGGACACAGTCTCAGCAGACAGCTGTCACCATCAGGTACTAGCACCACGTCCAATCTTGGGAATGGTGGTGGCAGTGCTACCCCTAGCAGAGCCAGTTCCTGTGTTTGCGGCTGGAGATGGTGAACTGTCAACTCTACCATGTATGGTCTAAAGCTGTTCAACATGCACACATGTAGGGCTAGAACTGAGCTTGACTGTGTACACACACACACACACTCATACACCACTGTCACATGCTGGTCACCTACAGACAAACACGGCACCTCTCCATGGTCCATCTAACCCGCTCCTCTTCCTGACTGACATACATGCTGTCAACCATTTGTTCCAGCCTAAGCCTCCAGCAACCCCACACACAACACCCTATGCATGTGATGATACCAGTGCCACATCCCTGTCATCCTTCCCATTGATGCAGGGAAATGAAGCTATGCATCTGATCCACAGGCTGACTATATTACTTGATATTTACTTGTGGACTTCAGAATTGTGTTGCCATGCCTCTTGTAGTAGTCAACAACATATACTGTATGCTGGCATATGTCATGAGTGCACAACATACTTTTGTGTACCTTATGTTGTATGTTGTTGTACAAGAGGTATTGTTACACAATGACAGGTATGTCACGGACCTGTGTATGTATCTGTTCCAAGAATCTGAAGAGATGACCTATGGACACACAGTGGCAGTAAGGCAGCACAAGATCGCTTGGCAGTACAGTGGAAATATGACATCAGCAAGGTACAGCAGTATGTGTGCATGTTTCCATAGGTTCATATGTTTATGGCACTCTAATAAAGACATTGGCAGCAGTCAGTGTACCCATGCATTCATAATTTGTGATAAGATCTGCTACCCTTGATACGTGTCACCTGTGTTTTAGGAACTTACACATCTACAAGCTGTAGTGATAGAGTGTACCCATCTGCAAATATCCTGTACCTGGTCCAGACAGTTAGCCAACATCAGTTATGATTGTAGTGTTCTGCATCCCCTTGCATAACCTGCACATGATGTGTGTCACAGCAGATGTGTGCTTTACATGCATGGAAGGCCTGTTTCATGTAGAGTGTACTGTGTGTGTTATATAGTAGTCTCCCCAGTATGTGCTTTGTATACCACATTGATGTTGTAGGTGTATGAACACGTGAGACATGTGTTACTCCTGTCATGGCAACATGGGAGGTACATGGTGGGATTTGACACCTCCCTGTATTGGGACATAGACATCCCCATCAAAGCATGTAGGTGGCAGACTACATTTGTATGGTCATAACACGGACTCCATAGGACATGTTATCTACACTGTGTATTGGTGTACCATGGCACCTGTGTAGCTGATACCATTGTACAAATGCCTGTGTGGTGACATGGCAAGGTTGCCATTGCACACAATGATAGGTGTGCTGGCTGCCACAGGCAGTACGACAGTGACAGTCTGACATTTACATCCAAAACCTGTCAGTATAGTTGGTACAACAGCAAATGCATCCCCACATCCTAATGAACAGTGACTGTCAAAGGGTACAGTACAGTGTGTCCATACCTTCATGTGTTCTGGCTTAAGTGTGCGTGGTATGTGGACATTACAATATTGTGCTGTGGTGAATGATATCTCACAGGGTAGTATAATGTGGTGGTTGGCATGTTCTGCGCAAATGACTCAGACAACAACTGACTGTGTCGTAGGCCATCCTGGATAACTGTTGCATCTGAGTGGGAGGTTGCGGCTCCCAATATGCAGACACCTGCTAATGTACAGTCAGAGGTCACTGACAGTTGCTGTGACTGTAGGGAGGTGGTACCTAGAGGAGGCATGCCATAAAGAGATGATGGTGAATCCTACTGGTGAGTGGTGACAGTGCAGCGTAGCTCTCCCAATGTTATGTTCCCAAGATGTGAGTCTCAGACACATGCCTATACACCAGCTGACATACCACTCTGAACATGACATACACAGTTTTCACCATGACCTGCTGCCCTAATATACACATAAACCTTGTCAGGCCAAGGATGGTGGAGTGAAACTGGTGCCCGTCATCCATTGCATAGTGTGACAGTCATAGGGCTTTGCTGGTGACAGTCGGTAGCCATGATCTGGCATAGAGCAACATTAACAGTGTTTGGCCCAGTGTCAGTAGGTGTATGCCAGTAGTGTATGCCAGTGGTAATACTAATAACCATGCTTACCCCTATCATGGCATTTCAGGTGACCTGGCTCATAGATCTAGGGACACTGCTTGGCACTACATCCTAGTTGTCCTGTGTGCATGTAAGTACTGAAGTTATATCCATCATGTTGCAAGGTGAGAGTCATGCAATATGTCTGTACATACCACAGACAAACGTTTACGGTTGTGTAATATATACACACTGTGTTGCTCAGTGTTTTCTGGCTCCCTTGTCTACAGCATGTTCCAGGTCTGTACCTACACTGCCTTGGAGAGGTGCTATGACATCCCCACACAGGGAACTGATATATATATATATATATATATATATATATATATATATATATATATATATATATATATATATATATCATGTGTGTAGCAAAAAGGGTGACCACTACAGCCCCCTCAATGTGTCGTCCACCCTGCTTGGATCTGGCCACATGGCATTCTCCTTACAGCTGCTACCACGTACCTCCCTTGCAGACAATAGACATATATGTCAAGAAAGCCATTTATAACTACCTCTGGGATGCTTGCCATAGCGTGACTGCACCTTCCCCTTCAGATGGGACTGGTATGTCTGCAGAGCTCTACACCCATGCATTATGTCATCAGCATTACAGCTGCATGAACTGGGCTGTACAGAACAGGAAGGACACAGGCTCATCATGGCTCAGCACACCTGATTGGTGGACAAGTGCCATTAGCAGTCTGTGCAATAACAGGTGGGCATTACTGTGTGACAATTGTGGTGGTGGTGCCCCCCTAACATGGTGGCACAATCTCCTCAGGTAACAGCAGAATATAGTGTTGTTGTGTAGATATAGTAAATGACACCTGTTGCCACTCACACAAAGCAGGACCGGTACACACAGTGTAGTGACATGTGTAACTCCAAAGGACAGGCCCAGATAGTTGCTGACTGCAGACATGATGCCACATATGATGGGTTTGTACCCATAGATAACCTGTACTTCCATACTGTCTTTATCATGTACACTCCATAGTATCCATCACATGTGAAACATGACAGTCCTACAACCTGTCTCATAACTGCCATATTGACAGATCAGTTTGTAACAGGCCTCACAATGGAAGGCACACAGCATCTGAGGGTAGATCAGTCTGTACAACCCCCAGACTGAGCCAAGCCATCTGACTATGGCTCCCATTCAGGCAACATGCACAAAGTACCCACATAGGCATCCATGATACTGTCATTGTTGGGCTCACTATGTGACCCATTGATGGCAGACATGCACAGCATAGGGGCATCCAACTTCAATAGCTGATCTGTAAGCACATCTGTAAAGATTCATGGTCATGTCTTAGTGATATTAATAAGCTTACATATAATGACACCATGGTTCTTCTTACAATCGATGTTAAAGACCTCTACACTATCATTCCCCAACAAACCGGCCTAGCGTGGGTGAGAGAGTTCATGATGGCAAAAAATGCCAAACACGACACTATCAACCTCATTGAAACTTTGTTGGAAATTGTTTTATCCAACAATTTTTTCACTTTTGAAGGGCAATTTTATTTACAAACTTCAGGCGTAGCTATGGGTTCCCCTTGTGGTGAAACTTTTGCTAACGCAGTACTTGCCTATTGGGAATCCACTTTTCTCTTCAAAGATGAGTTGTTTAGGCAACATATCTCCTGGTACACTCGGTACCAGGATGATATTCTTTGCATCTGGAATGGAGATAAAGCGTTGATCCCAGTATTCATAGATAACATAACGAAAACAACAGATTTTCTGGAATTTACTTACAATATGCAAGATTGGGAGATTAACTACTTGGACATCTCATTAATTAAGGATAGTGTTAACCAAAGGTTCATTAGTCGGATATACAGAAAGCCGACTTATTCCAACGCTTTCTTACATTTTACTAGTAACCATCCATACCATCAGAAGAAAGCTGTAGTTAAGGGGCAATTAGTTAGAGCTGCCCGGATGGTAACAGACCAAGACGATTTTCAAGCTGAATGTAGTAATCTAACTAAAATGTTTCTGGCAAGGGGTTACCCGAGGTCTCTCGTGGTTGCAGTAGTTACAGAGGTAACACTCAAACGTGAGTCTGGTCATTTCGTCCCATTGCTGGTAGGTCACAATAATGTCACAGTAACACCTTCCAATGCTCCCACACCTCTTCATGATAGGTCAGTCTCTGGTGGTGACAACAACCAGGACAAGACTACTTTTAAGACCAGTTTTTTACACACTTATTCTTTTGATGCTATGAAAATCAAAGAAATCGTCAATAAAAACTGGGAAATCATCAAACACGATAAATTCTTGTGTTTGGTTTTGGGTGATTCACCCAAAATCACATATAGAAGAGGTGAGAACATGAAAAGCATCTTTGAAAGAAGGTTACATCAAAAATCCAACAGACCTAGTGGCATGTTTAGATGTGGGACATGTTCCCAATGTAAACATATCAAGGTGGGGAGCAGGTTTAACATCAATGGTAAGGAGTTTAAGGTAACTGGTCATTACAATTGTGAGTCCAAAGTGGTGACTTATGTAGCCCTTTGTAATGCATGTAATGCGTTCTACATCGGAAAAACTGAAAGAAAGTTCAAATGTAGAATATATGAACATCAACATGCCATTTTCAAAAAAGATGTTACCAACGCCTTAGCTAGGCATTGCATTGAGTATCCAGGACACGTTTTTCATTTTTGTGTCCTACAGCAAAGGGACATTGACATCAGGGGTGGACCATGGCAACTAAGTTTAGAAATTGACGAGTTGCTATGGCAGATCAGGACCAGGGCTCATATACCCCCAGGTATTAACGAGGCTTTGTCAATAAAATGTGTTCTTAAATGGCTGTCCTATATTAGGTAAACATTTTTCAACACGCATTTTTTGCACCGTTTCAATTTTTAATGTAATTAATTTCTCACTAATTTTGAAGTTTTATTATTAGATTCTTTAGTTGTATGTTAATACTAACATAAGACTATCGAGATTGTTTTTTTCATAATTGATTGCAGGTTTTTTATATACTTTTCGACTAATTTTAGCCGCTAGCATTGTAATCAAGTATACAATCCAAGATATAATGAAAGGGTTTATTTTCCCCTTGTCTAGTTTCATGCATTGTCTTTGAACTAGCTGTGGTTTAGTAGACACCAAGACCCTTTGGGTGTTCGTTATTATTATCATTATTTTTTCTTTACTTAAATTTTTGAGCTGCTCTTTACCTTATGTTTTGCTGTAACTCTATAAAGCAACACTTTTTACGTACTTTCAGGACATTCATTCTAGCTTATGAATGTTTGACAATATTTTTATTTTTATGGAATACTGAAATGTATAGTATCGCCTGTCATGGCTTTGTAATAGTTGGTGGTAACACGCTATTTTTTCAGTG
This sequence comes from Protopterus annectens, assembly GCF_019279795.1. Taxonomy (NCBI): domain Eukaryota; kingdom Metazoa; phylum Chordata; order Ceratodontiformes; family Protopteridae; genus Protopterus; species Protopterus annectens. The sequence continues at coordinate 715,616,839 of NC_056733.1, read as the reverse complement.
TTTAAATCAAGTTCATCTCACGTTCACTATTTTAGTTATGTGCCTTTAAATCAATGTAATAACGTCATAACATCTAAGTATAAAAAGCATCTGCCCTTGTTAACCAATTGTCTGATGAAGGCGGGTCATTTGAACTCGCCGAAAGCGCTTACCTTCATTGGGATTTTTTGTACTACAGTTCGTAACAATAAATATTGTTTTTGGTTTTACTAGTGGCCTCTCATTGTGTGCAGTCGGCACTTTTGCTGTTTCAATAGACATATATGTCAAGAAAGCCATTTATAACTACCTCTGGGATGCTTGCCATAGCGTGACTGCACCTTCCCCTTCAGATGGGACTGGTATGTCTGCAGAGCTCTACACCCATGCATTATGTCATCAGCATTACAGCTGCATGAACTGGGCTGTACAGAACAGGAAGGACACAGGCTCATCATGGCTCAGCACACCTGATTGGTGGACAAGTGCCATTAGCAGTCTGTGCAATAACAGGTGGGCATTACTGTGTGACAATTGTGGTGGTGGTGCCCCCCTAACATGGTGGCACAATCTCCTCAGGTAACAGCAGAACATAGTGTTGTTGTGTAGATATAGTAAATGACACCTGTTGCCACTCACACAAAGCAGGACTGGTGCACACAGTATAGTGACATGTGTAACCCCAAAGGACAGGCCCAGATAGCTGCTGACTGCAGACATGATGCCACATATGATGGGTTTGTACCCATAGCTAACCTGTACTTCCATACTGTCTTTATCATGTACACTCCATAGTATCCATCACATGTGAAACATGACAGTCCTACAACCTGTCTCATAACTGCCATATTGACAGATCAGTTTGTAACAGGCCTCACAATGGAAGGCACACAGCATCTGAGGGTAGATCAGTCTGTACAACCCCCAGACTGAGCCAAGCCATCTGACTATGGCTCCCATTCAGGCAACATGCACAAAGTACCCACATAGGCATCCATGATACTGTCATTGTTGGGCTCACTATGTGACCCATTGATGGCAGACATGCACAACATAGGGGCATCCAACTCCAATAGCTGATCTGTAAGCAGCAGTGCTCAACAGGGCGCAGTTCTGTGTCCTCTACTGCTTGGACTGCATGTCACCACAGTACACGTGAGTACTGAATGACTGTGGCTAACACTGTTGGCTGCTGGCTGCTAATTATGAGCACTCAGAGTATCTGTGTTATGTCAGTATCCTACAGAAGGGTATTGCAAACACATGCCTGGTGACATACTAATGACCATAATTACCAAGCGAATATATATGTAGTATCATTACCATTACGTACACCTATGTCCCCAGTTAATAGCACATCAGTGCAAACATGTGATGTACATACCAGGGTTGAAAAGTGGGCAAACAGACCTGGCCACACAGGTGTACACCTAATGTGCCTCAGATCAACATCTCTCTACAGTGGTATGGCAGGAGTCATATGGCATAGTTGAGGGCATGGTCACAAGTAGGTGACATACTCATAGCCTCCAAATACTATTCCCTCAGCATGCAAATATCTGACTCCAACAACCATTTGTTGATGTGCCTTACCAAGCTGTGCTGGCACTTACATACAACAGTATGGTCTCTCACAAGGTCACTTTGCATCTTCAGTATGTGTTCACTGCTGATCATCTGGAAAGGGTGTCACTGCCACCTGTGGCATATAGTCTACTCAGATGTGATCTGTGCCTTGCATACAGGGCAAGGTGTGACCCTGCTGGAGTGCATATCCTGCCTATTTCTAGGGAGCATAGTAGATGGATGGCACTCTATGGACATTAACCTACTGTGTGATGTAAGTACTACATGCTTGTGGGAGACATTTGTCTAGCAGACATAAACACACCCTTGAAACAGACCCTGCCTAATGGTACACAGAGCACCTCAGTGCACCTCAGCACATGCCAACTCTTTGGCTGTGCGACTGTCTTCTCAACACATGGCATCTGCCTGAGTCTCTCTTGGACTGGGGCAATATGTGCTAATCCTGTACTGAGGGGTATACAGATGTCTCTGATTGTAAGGGCTGAATGGCCATTATGCTAGTTAAGTTCATACATCCTATGGCTCCATAACTTGATATATAATGCTGCAACAGCTTCAGAAACAAACATGGCCACATTCAGCCTAGCACCTCTACCACTCACTGCATACATGACAAGCCAAGGTGCACACATAGTGCCAGTTATCTGTAAGTAGATTAGAACACTTACCTATGTAGTGGTACTACAGATCACAGTACCCGATGTATGCAACACACCTCATGTCTGCTAGTACAATCTGTTTAGAACATATCATGCTTGTTAATATCAGCAAGCCCTGCTGTGGTCAGTCATTTGGGGGGGGGGGGCACATCACTCACTATAAATAAAATAATGCAAAACTCTACTTATGTCTATGTTACAAAGGTTATGATACTTATGCCATGTGGCTATACAAACGCACTTAATGGGCTGAAGTGAGTTTAGAACACCTGCCTATCTAGTGTTATACACTACAGATCATGTACTTATCTCATGCATCACAGCTAGTAATCTTAAGGTGGCTGACATCATTAGGCCTTATAGAAGAGGGAAGTTTGGAGGCCAGCAGCAAGTTACAGGCCCAAAAAGTGTATAATCATTACAGGTGGATAGCCCATGAGGGTGCAACCATTGTTTTGCAGGGGTGTATACACACAGACACACACCAAGTGGGCTAGAATGAGATTAAAACCCCCACCTATACAGGCTTATACACTACAGAGCACAGTATCACATGAGCCACAGTTTACATCTGCTACTACATTGTAAGCTGGCAGTCTTAAGGTGGCTGACATCATCAGGCCTTGTAGAAGAGGGCAGTTTGGAGGCCAGCAGCAAGTTACAGGTTGGAGGCCAGCAACAAGTTACAGGCCCAAAAAGTGCTTAACCATTGCATGTGATTATCCCATGTAGGCACGTCTGTTGTTTTATAGTGTGCATATACACAACACACACACACACACACACACACACACACACACACACACACACACACACACACACACACACACACACACACACCATGTGGGCAGGAGTGAGATTAGAACCTCTACCCATCCAGGCTTATATATTATAAAGCACAGTATTTATTGCATGCATGACAGGCTACATCTGGTGTGTATGTGATTGCACACATAGTACTTGTCTACTACACAAACTAGGTTTGTGCTGAACAGCATCTGTGGCCTTCAGGAGTGATACTGCTTCAAATTATCTGCATCTAGCATCCTAGCAGTGAGATAACTGTTATCTTTGCTATGTGTGTACAGTTACCAGTATGACCATATGTGCCTGCTTGCAGTTACTTACATGAAACTGTGGGCAGGGACAGATATTCCTGTATATAACAGGGATGTATATATAAATGTAGTTATGTGTGTATGATATGTATATGTGTTATGTAGATATATGGGGGCATCTATGTATTATTTTAAGATATATATATATATATATATATATATATATATATATATATATATATATATATATATATATACACACACACACACACACACACACACACACACACACATATATATATATATATATATATATATATATATATAGCTATACATATCGGTATATATCTATCTGACACTAAATAGTGATAGAGATACTATTTGTGTGAGAGAGAGAAATGGACAGATGGATATGTGTATGTATATGTCTGTGTATGTATAGACAATTTATACATAACAGGTCTTTTCACTGATGGGGCAATGGAAGAGCACTCATTTTTCCTAAGTGTATGGGCATGCCCAGTGGGACTGTCAAGTGCTTATAATGTGACTGGCGGCCACACCTACCTGTACTCCAATCTGGGATTTTGTGTGTTACATACATTAACATCTGGCCATGTTTCTGCAGTACTGCACTTTCTTCAACATGTCTACAGCATTCCCCAGCTGTCTGCTGTAGTAGTATGTGACTGAGGTTGGTAATGTTACACCACCAACAGGCTGACAGTCTGAATACCTCTTAACTGTCCTGATTTTCACAGAATTTCCAGAGTTGTGCATCATATGTTTGGTCTGTTCCTCATACATTTGTGGTCTTCTGCTGCTTTATTGAATGTTGACATCAATACATTCTACTAACTACAGACAATTTGCGTTCCTGACTTTATATCCTTCAGAAAATATGTGATATGCAATGACTTTTATTCCATCAACTGTCAAGGTTTGTGTGACCATTATTTCAATTCTGTCCCTATGTTTGAGCCTTTGTCACCCCAGTCATTCTGGCTTTGTCCAGATTTCTTGCACTAACAGGTTGAGTAATATGACATTCTGTGAAAACAACAACATAGTACCACCTCGCATGCAAAAGATGTGAGTAATTCCAGTGTAGAACCATCAACACCATCACCCATGCTAGCTTCTCTAGTCCACTGAGCCACATGGGTTGCTAGACAGAGTAGTCATTCATCACACAATCAACAGCTTACAAATGTACAATGTTATCCTGCATGAAGAGTGGCATAAAATGTGTGGGTGATATCTATGTTACTGCCCTGAGATTGCCTGGTCCACTGATATACCATAGCTGAGTTTCTGTTAATGCATTTATAAGGGAATACTGCCATGTTGGGGGTGGAGAAAAAAACAACACTTGATCAGCTTGAGAAGACATTAGTCCAAATAGCATGTGGACCCACTGTTTAACAACCATGAAGCCTAGTGAATATTGAGAAACCTATACTATTAGACCGGGTATCTGTAGTCCCATGTAGATGTTAAATTTGACCACATCGCCCAAGATATATCCTTGTATAACAGCAGCAGATCCATACATACAATAACTTATTATAGTAATCGTTACAATTACTGTGTAGGTTATAGACTTACCTTGCGAACAGAGCAGTTGACAAAACTGTAGTTCAGGGCTGACTCTGTGTGATGCAAGCAGTACACTGCCAATACATGGATAGGTACAGGTTGTGTAGGCTGCCTGGCATCAGCTATTTTAATATATGTATGTGCATAGGAGTGGGTTGTCAGTCCATAGGGCTCTAGATTGTCAGTGAATGTGCTATGCATTGTTTCTTAGCCAATGCCAGGGCATACAGGGCATGCCTAAATCTGCCTTCGGGGACATCATCAGGGGGTTCCTCCTCTGAGTCCTCCTGTGGGTGTGGCTCTGGTGACCTAGGCACTCGTGGGGGGCTGTGTATCCCTTTCCTTTGCTGATCCTGCTGCCGCTGCTTCCACAGGATCATATTATGTAGCATGACACAAACTATGAACATATATGCACATGTGGCTAGAGAGTACACAGGGCTCCACCAGATATATTGAGGCATCGGAAATGTGACTTCAGCAACCAAAACACACACACTCTATGATCTTCCTAGTTTGTGTGTATGCCTCATTATGGTGTTCTTTGGCAGGTGTGTGCACATTTCTGATGGGTGTCATCATCCACGGCCCCAGTGTGTAGCCAGCATCCCCCAGTAAATGGCTGTGTGGGATATCCCCCCTAGCAAACATCTGATACAGCTGTAATGCATGCCAGATGTGGGATTCGTTATAGTTGTCAGGGCTGCCAGCACACATATTCATTATAATGCCCTGGGCATTGCACATGATCTGGCAGTTGATGGATTGGTATCCATTACGGTTGACGTAGATTCTACCCTCTTCACCGGGTGGTGCCTTGATGTATACATGGGTACAATTTATAGTACCCAGTACCTCAAGGTAGTGTGCTACACTGTAGAAGTGTTGTATATTGCTGGCCCTTGTCTCAGGGGTGAGGGGAAAATAAATGTGCTCAATGGCATGTGATGGCATGGCATCCAGGAACTGGTAGAGTACCCCGGATGCTGATGCCTGTGACACTCTAATCATGTCTCCAGTTGGTCTCTAGGGGCTACACATACCTTTGTTTCCATTGTGATGGGTTCCCCTCTGTTGGCTCTGGGTCTGAGTTGAGGGTGGCAGAGCTCAGTGAGTTCTTGTAGTATGTCCCTGTTCACCCTGTAGGGTTCTACAATCTCCACCTCATGTAGCTCCTGGAAGTTTACCCTAGGCCTGAACCCTCTTTTCCATCTCTGCCTAGGCCTTCTGTCAGCAACACCAGCAGCATTGCCTTCAGCATCTAACACATACAGATGTAGCAGACTTGTATCAGCCCCTAGCATTCTTTCAGTTAAAATTCCCAAGTCTGTACTCCAATGGTGCAGAGTATGGAGGAAATCAGATTGTAGGGTGCATGCATACTTTGTAGTGCTCTACTGTAGGTGCTGCCTGCGTGATTGGCTACCTATGATGCATTGCACCTGCCTAGTATATCATTAACTTCATTTACTATCCCTAGTTTAAGTTAAACAAGGATCAACAGTAATTAATACATCATTGGCCTTTTAGATACTCTCAGCACAGCAGCTTGCCACACAAGCATGTGGAAACATGTGCCCCATAGGTAAACAATGCTTATCCGTCAGTGGACACACACCCTCAGACTTCCAGTGGTGCACCTCACAAACAACCAGAAACATGTGACCCATAGCTAAACTACGCTTAGAAATCAATGTACACCCCCCCCAGACTTGCATGCTCAACATGGCGCCACACTGCGCAAACAGGTGCAGCTGTGCTCCAATTAGCTCAGAAGTTAGTAGACACACGCTCTCCTGATGTCAGGTACCTCCATAATAGGTGCTCTCTATATCTGCTAAATCACTAATACAACTTAAAGAGTAATATTTGCCATGGAATATGCAGATATCTCAAGAGCAGATAATTTGCACTTAACATTACCATCTCATGCATAAATGTATGAAACATAATTATCTTTGAAAACAAGCTCTTAATACATCACATGTAGTCAGTGTGGGAAGCTGTAGGATAGTTGGCTGCAGAAAAGATGGCAGTCAGGGGTGGAAAGTCCCATGAACAAAGTCCCTGAATAATGCATGACTGCAGCAGTTACTATAAAGATATGGCAAACATGCAACAACAAATGCATGGTATCCATGTATGGTATCCATGTATCTTGGATTCAGTGGAATGCAGACACCTTTGTAATCTGTGATGTGGCCATTTTAGGGACTGAAACAGAGTACCACTCAGGGGGCAGTGATGCACACATCATGTGCTTTATTATGAGGTTCAGATGCAGCCCTTTGAGGAAAACTGTGCTGTGGATGCTTGGTGCATTGTAGTGTGTGGGGACAGTCACAGCTTTTAGCAATGTGCTACAGCATGGAAAAACCAACAGCCAGCATGACACTTCCCTTTATGCAGCAACATATCTTTTAGGCAACATTCCCTGTGGACTATACCTCTCCTGTGCCATAGGAATTCCTCTGAAAAGAATCTCTACGTGGGAGTCTTTTTTTTTTCACATGTAGATCATTAGTGAGATCTGCACACACATTATGGGATGGCTGAAGAGAATATTAAGGTCCCTATGTCTTGCACCTGCCTAATGGTTGACAGGAGTCATTATGTCTGCTTCAAAGCCACTAACATTTCAAAGCTGTAGGAGGTACACTCTTAACTGTGATTCACTTCACTAGTGGGGATTGTATACCACTTGGGGCAGCCTGTTATGTGATGGTGGTCCACAAGGGTTATAAGATCATGGATTGTGTCAAACATTATGGTGACAATATTAAGGAATCCTGACACTACTCTATCCATTATATGGCTTTGAATCTTCCATTTAAATTGTCTTTCTACAATTGACCACTTATACTTTCAGGCTGAAGTTGATCAATTAATCTTCCTCAAGCTCCGGGCAAGTTGCTTTCCAAAAGGTGCACAAACTATTATGTCTATAAAATTTATATAATAAATACTTCTTCTGCCAAGTCTTCCAGTTAATATAATCACTTCAGCTTGTACTCTTACATATCTGACGATCAGCATTTACTCTCTCAATACCAGAACAAAATACTTCCCAAATGCCTTCGGATAACAGGAGTTAAGTAATCAGGAACCATTTTTACTGCATAATAATCTACTTAGCTTCATATGTCATGCATCCCCCAAATCAGTTGCAATCTTCACACACACATTGCTGACTGAATCATGGGTCAGGTGAGGTTGAAAATATTTAATGCTCTCTGCTTATCTATGCACTTATGCTAAAGTTCCATACTGCAGTCCAAAGTGAAGTTTGTACTTCTGACTTGGCATCCTGGCAGGTACACATGAAGTCTTGTTGTATAGCCCTGGGAGGCAATTCCCACTTATTATACTAAGCCATAAGAGCTGTGAGCAATAAATGAATCAGATGCCCTCTGCACAGCTACAAGTTCAGAAGGGTCCACTAATAATAAATCTTGGAATAAAAACAAGTAGAAAATTGCTTAAAATTAAATAAGGACATCAAATGAGTAATACTAAGAGGAGATAATATTGTTAAATTCATTTAAATTTTGTTTTCATTCAATAGGGATTCAGAGACAATGTGCAAAAGGTTAGAGCATTTTTGTGCGGGCCAATGCATAAAATATAAACAAGCAACCAAATAAATAAATAATTAACTAAATAAATAAAGCAATCAATAAACATGATGACATGCAAACTCCTGTTTCGCTCTCACACACATGCACTCTGAAAGAAAATCAGCACAACCTAAAATGCCTTTGGTAATAACAACAACAAAAACTCTAACGATATTCTCATTCTGTTAGATCTGTGTTTTAAGGGGCAACATGCAAACATCTCAGCTCAGCACACTGACAAGCAGACAGTTTATGTCTAAGACTAAATAAGCAAATCTTTTTATGCCGCTGACTCTGTTCAAGAGAAAAGACCTGTGGATCCTTAGGGCAGATAGCCTAGTATTATGAAAGGATGTGTAAGACTGCACTAGTTGCCTGGATGGACTATTTGGGACTCCCCTTCCCCACTGACTGTGTACTGTCTTCCACTCTGCTGTTGCAATTGCATAGATTAAGATATAGCATGATCTAAAGTTCAGATGTAAAGGACCTTCCTCCATCCGTTCATGAGTGACTGTGCCTATTTCCACGCAGACTGGATTAGGTCCAGGAAATCAGTTGTTGCATTGCAGCAAATAATCAGAGTGAAAATGTATGCTAGATGCTCTAAGCTGTGGTACAGCTGTAAAGTCAAGCATTGTGATGGTGTAAATTTTTGCAGAACAGTAGGAGGGGAGTCGGTCACAATTAAGAAAAAAGGCACATAAAAGGTAACTGCTGTCTGAATTGTGAAAATTACACTTGGGTCAATTTTAGTTGTAAAGTGAAGCATCATGTCTAAGTCAAAAAGCAAATAACCATAATAGAAATACCTTAGAAAAGTAAAATTGTAGATTCAAAATATTGCACTATAAAACCCATCAAAAATGCTACAATACGATTTTTTGGGGAAGGAGGCTATTCTCTCCATGCACCCCTGAAAGGGTCAGCCTCCACGCTGTAACTCTTTGCATACATGAACTCTAAGGTCTCACAAAGAAGGAGAAAAGGGGAAAGTGTTTATTAAAAGTTGGGAGGGTGGCCTAATGGTTCAGGTGCTTGCTTTACAAACACAATGTTCAGGGTTTGAGTCTCACAAGGGATAATTGGCTAGGCTTAAAATGGCTCACAAGGGTAGTTAGCCTAGTACTAATCTATGAACCTCATCTATCTATGAATAAGCAACTTCAAGTTTCTGTTTTCTCTTAGTTGTGCATTCTGTCATTAATGTACAGCATGTGTGATAAAATGGTCTTGGAGCTACTAAGACATCAACCTCATGATAAAATTACTTTAGAAAAGATATTTCAAGATCCAATTAAAACATTTGCTAAACAACAAACCTCTATCAGTTTTGTCAGTACTGAATAATTTAGTGATATATGGCTATCAGAAATCATAGGGTATTTACACAGTCACATATACTATCATGTTGGAGATTTTGGCATAACTTTCATAGGAGAATCCTCTCTGTTTGCGGTATGTTCTTATTTCTTAATTGTGTCTTACAATGGTACAATGCTTGTTTTTACCTCTTATTATTATGTGCTTGTTTTTTGTATAACTGTAGTAAGTGATTGCTCTGTGTAAACATCTTAGTTAACAAAAAGTATCGCTGTTGTTAACTGCATGCACAGTACATTGTACACAGAGCTGAGCAGGATCTTGGATTCTGTATACTGTTGCACTTTGACTGTATTTTAGGTAAAGTTTCTACCTAAGCTATGTGGTAGCTCTGAGAAGGCATTTTATTTTTCAGGATGTTAATCCAATGTACTTTGACTGTAATCTGTATTAGTTCTAATATGAACTAAGTGCTATATATTTCAAAGTATTTAAAGTTACAGGATGTCAGTTGAAGGCTTTTACTGCAGGAATACTATAATATGCCTATTGCTGTAGTTGTAACATGCAATCTGTATACTGTTGTTCCTTTTCCCTGTCTACATTATATCTCTCAAGCTCTACTATCGGCCTACTAAAATAAACTGTTGTGCTTAATGTAACTCAGTATGACAGCTTGTTTAACCCTCTCCTAACCTGCTTCTCCCTGTTTCGTCTTCTCCCTTAGTTCTGCTACCCCCCATCTGTAAACTACAAGGTCCCCCAATGGATGATTTTAAACACTCGGGACTCAAACAACAAAATTCACCTGCAAGCTTTCTGCAAACCTTCCAAAACACTTTATATGTAAGAAAGTGTGCATAAATGTTTTTTTCCCTTTAATCGGCTTTTCAGTATGCAATGTTTGGCTTGAATAGTTGTATTTAATATAATGTGTTTATTATACTTGCAATCTGTGTAGTGTGCACACACCCCATCCCCCTCCCAGCTTAATTTTCTTAGGAATTGTACTTGTAGCAGTTTCTACTTGCAGCAGTTTCTGATTCCACTGCTCTTAGTTAAGGAGTACCAAACACCCTTAAGCTGATTTTCTTTATAAACTGTAAATGTCCCTTATATACATTACTACTTTTCACCCAATACTTAACTGACCACATAACCAGCATCATAAATAGATTTGCTGCAGCCTCACTGATGAGTACTTATCTTCTTTCTCAGTACTTACTTGCTGGTTCTTGTTCTCTGGGGTGTCATCCCACTTTGTTCGCCCACCAGGCTTACTTCGCTCTCCTACCCTGCCCCTTAATACCTCACACCCCCTTTACCTCTACATTTAAAGCTGACCACACCCCTTCCTCTACCAGCCCATCATCCCCTTTCTCTGTTAGCTCCTCATCCATACACTCCATCTCTCAGCATATTCCTATTAGCACACTAGCACCCTATCTGCATACTACTCCCCTTCCTTTATTTCTACAAACTTTATAACTCTCCTCAAATCATCCACTTAAGTAGTTTGTCTGATTAACTGTCTAATAATCCCTAATCTAAAATGCTTCTCCTTACTTTCCTATCACTAATGCTCTTCTGCCTCTCTTCACTGTCATCATATCGAGACTCTATACAACCTGTTCTAAGCTCTCCTACAGACACTACCTCTTACACCAATAACACAAATCACTACTCCCTACCCATCACCACTCATCTCTTTCACACAGACAATATACTGTTCTTTAAACCCAAACAGTTTCAGACACAGCTGTACCTGTTTAACATTACACCTACTGACAATTTAACCAAAATCAAATCCTGTCTTTACTACACAATCTTGAAATTCCTCCTGCTCTGTGCTGACATCCACCCTAACCCTGATCCCAACATCTCACAATCCACATCTTCAACCCATATCCCAGGTACACAAAATATGCTTACATTTATCTCAGTAAATGCACATAGCATATGCAACAAAATTTCTGAGTTGCATGCTTGGATGACCGCACAATCACCTGAAATACTAATAATAAGTGAAACCTGGCTTAAACCACGCATAATGGATACTGAAGTACTTCCTCCAGGCTTTAATATGTTCAGAGCTGCCTGACTTAAAAGTAAAGGAGGTGGTGTTGCAGTAATATATCCTGCTGCTATTTCCCTAACCCCTCACAACCAATCTGTACCTCCTTTGACAAAGCCGAACTATTGATCACCTACCTTAAATTAAACAGTAATAAAAGTCTCTGCATTATAGCTTTATACATACCCCCTGGCAACAACGTATCAACTCTGGAAAGTATCCTCTCTTGGGTATCACATAATATCTCTCTAGAAACAGTAATATTAGGTGACGTCAGTATTGACTGGCAGAAACAACTTACAATTTCCCACAGATGGCATAAACCTATTTAGATTTTCTCAACTGATTAGTCAACCAACCTTTACCAGTTCCACGAATCAAAACAGCTCAATAACTGATTGGATTTTGGTCTCCCATCCTAACAATTTCTCTCAATCCAAAATACTTCAGTCTCTATTACTGATCACCACCCCATCTGTACAACTATACTTATTTCACATTCATGTAGACAGCACACTTACAAGACAGTACAGAAAGTATCCAACTTTGACCAGCAGGCCTTTACAAATTTACTAAACTCCATCAATTGGTCCTTCCTTAAATACTTGCCACTAGATGATGCAGTTGAACAATTTAATTCTCCATTCCTAAAAACTTTAGACAGTTTAGCTCCCACCAGAAGGAAAAGAGTCAAAACCAGCTATACAGCTTGGATTTCTGTCTATACCAGATCACTCATGCAAAAAAGAGACAAGGCTTGGACAACTTACCTAAAACATAAGACTCACAGTAGTTTACAGCATTTCAAAGCACTGTATAGCATTGTAAAGAAACAGGTTAATTTAGACAAAAAAAACAGTTCTATGCAAAGCCACAAAATCAGCACAAATCCAGCCCAAAAAAACTTCTGGCACACTATCAAAAAATCCTAAACCCAGGAAGTCAGTCTCCCCCCCCAACCAACACGGGTTGATACCTCCTCTGACATAACAACTCAATTTAACTCTTACTTCATTGAAAGCATAGCTTCCATCACTAACAAATTCCCTCCATCTCCCTCTACCCTCTCACAGGTTCATAGGTAGGTACTAGGCTATCTGCCTGAAGGCATTTATAAGCCTAGCCAGAATGTGTTGGCTTTCGCCGCCCCCTTAGATTAGTTCCCTGTGCTTCTGTCCAGCAGAGCCACTGAAGTGATCCCCAAGGTAAGCTTTCTGTTTCCCATCCACTCGTCAAGGTTTCTTTTGAAGAGTGTTAGTGAGGAGCTCTGCCTAATGTAGATTGGGATCTTGTTCCAAAGCATGGGAAGTCTTTGGGACAGGAATCTATCCCTCCAGCACATCCTATTTATTGTTGTGGTGATGTTTAGATCCCTAGATCGTGTGGCTTGAGGGGATAAGGTTTGCTTTAGGTGGAGCATGTCCATCAATTCTTGGTTGGACATAGCCTTGTATGTCAGGCAGAGATCACCTCTGAGTAGGCAGTATGCAACCGAGTGCAGCTGGAGTTTCTTCAGTCGAGCTGCATAGGGCATCTGTTTGAGGCCAGTGATCATATTGGTGAGGTACTTCTGTGGTCTTTCCAGCTGTTGCAGGTGTCTTGTAAGGAACATCCCAAATGGGGCATTGTACTCTATGATGGGTCTGATGAGTGATGAATAGAGGGGCACAATGACCTCTTTTGATCTGGATGCGAACCCTTTTGTGATTAGGTGGGCCACGTAGAAAGATTTTCTAATCACTTTGGCAATGTGATTATCAAAGGTGAGATTACTATCTACTTGGGTCCCCAGATCCCTTATTACGTTTTCTGTATTTAGGGGACTACCACCTATGTGGTAGTTTGTGGGTACTTTGTTTTTTCCAAAGGGGATGACTATGCACTTTTTGGCAATTAGCTTGAGGCCATGATTTTGACACCAGGTATCTGTCTCAGTGAGACCCTTTGGAGGATGCATGTGTCAGCTGGAGATTCAGTTATAGCCCCTAGTTTGCAGTTGTCTGTGAACTTGGTTGGCCATAATCCTCCTGTGCTTGCCTGTACCTCTGATAAGTATATGCCGAACAGGAGGGATCCTAGGACTGAGCAATGGGGAATGCCACTTATAACCGGTTTAGAGTCAGACCTAGCTCCTGCAACTCTCACCATATGGGTTCTGTCCATGAGCCAGTTGGCAACCCATCTTGTGAAGTAGGGGTTTATGTTCAGGCTGGTGAGCTTGTCTATAATACCAGAATGGGGAATGGTGTTGAAGGCCTTAGCGAGGTCTAGGTAGGCTGTGTGTACCACCTTTCCCTCGTCTATAGCCTTGGTAACAGTCTCAAAGAAGTCCACCAGGTTTAGGAAGCATGATCTGCCCTTACCAAAGCCGAACTGGGTAGGGTCCAGTGTTTGGAGGTTCCCAATGTCTCTGTTAATCAGTTCCATGATGTTGTGCTACATAGCCTTGCAGACCAAGCTAGTCAGGCTTACAGGGTGATAGTTCCCTGGGACTGTTGTGGCTCCACCTTTGTGGTACGGAATAACCATTGCTGTGCCCCACTCTATGGGTACATAGCCTGTGGAGAGGCTGAGTTTGAACAGTGTGTTTAGGTGAGGGGTTAGTTCATCTTTGAGCTCATGTAGGATGCAGCCTGGGACACCATCTGGTCCCATTGATGCTGTGTTTTTGGCTTTTGGCTTTGGAGAGGACTGTTTTAACCTGAGTGTCTGTGATTTCAGGGACTCTACATTCTTCTGGTATGGTTATGGGCCCTTTTGGGGTGAGAGGGGGGTGAAGTTTGAGCTGAACCTGTATGCTAGGATGTTGGCGATATCGATCAGTTCAGTGTATTTTGTGCCATTCTGCCCTAATTCCGAACAGATCTGAGCATTGCCACTTAGATTCTTGACATAGCTAAAAAATGCCTTGTGGTTATCTTTGGAGTCCTTGTCAATTTTTCTTTCAAAACTTGCCTTGGATGGTTTTATGAGGGATTGTAATTTCTTGCTGATACTGATCAGGGATGTTTTCCCTTCTTGGGATTTTACTCTTTTCTGTACTAGTTTCCTTCTTCTGTTGTATAGCTTGTTTATGGCAGGAGTCCACCAGACTGGTTTTCTTTTCTTGGAGGAGTGAGTCTTGGTTTTGCTTGGAATGGCACAATCCATGCATTCTTGTAGGTGCCCATAGAATGCATTAGTAAAGGATTTTGCAGCTTGGACAGCATTATCCTTCAGCATGGGGATTTTGAAACTTTCCACCTCGGTCTTAAGTAAGGTGAAGTTTGCTTTTGAAAAGTTTTTCACTGTGGTTTTCTTGTCCGGGGGTGGTGGTGGAATGTGGATATCCAAAGTGATTTGTTTATAGTCAGATCTAACCAGCAAGGGGTTGACCTGTGGTGTGGAACACTGGTCACCCATGTTGGTGATGACCAGGTCCAATATGTTGTCACCTCTGGTGGGAGTGCTGACCAGTTGAACCAGGGCATTTGAGTTTATAAATTCTAGTAAATGTTGGGCAAGGGAGTTACTATTTGAGTAGTTCTCCCAGTTAATGTTTGGGTAATTGAAATTACCAAATATTAGGGGTTTTGGTAGGACCTTTATGTTTCCCAGTGTTACCAGAAATGCAGAATGGGGGTCCTGGGCAGGGGCAGCTCATGCTATAGAACTGCAGGACTGCAGCCCTCCCACCTGTAAAAAGAAAAGAAAAAAAAACGGCAAACATAAAATCAAAACAGAAAAAAAAACCTCACGAAAAAAACATCCACGCATGCTCACAGCACAGACTTCTCCGTTGCAGGGCAGAGATGCCTTTCTCCCTTATCCAGACTGCCTGTTAGGCAGTCTGGATAAGGAAAAAAGGCATCTCTGCCTTGCAACCTAGCAGTTTGTGCAGTTGTCATCACCCGCACACAGCGAAGACTGGACGGCATCACCCGCAGGTTGGAGCCTTCAGCCTATCGCAGGAAACAGAAACCAGCCACCAGCCAAACCGGAAATCAAAGGTAAGCTGTGTGTGGAAAGCAGCCATGAGGGAAGCTGTACAGAGCCAGCAAGTGTAATTTTATTTAGCAGGGAAAGTGTAATATGTAATTTTATTTAGGTTAGCTTTAGCCGTTGTTTTTTCGTATGCTGCCGATGTTTATTTGGGTTTCTTATGCTGCCGCCGATGTGTGTTTGATTTTATTATGCTGCCGCCGATGTGTATTTGGTTTTATTATGCTGCTGCTGCCTATGTGTATTTGGTTTTATTATGCTGCTGCCACAGATGTGTAGTGTGTGTGTGTGTGTGTGTGTGTGTGTGTGTGTGTGTGTGTGTGTGTGTGTGTGTGTGTGTGTGTGTGTGTGTGTGTGTGTGTGTGTGTGTGTGTGTGTGTGTGTGTGTGTGTGAGTCAGAGTTCGTCTTTCTGTCTGTCTGTCTGGTGGGAACTGCTGAAGAGGTCACACTAGCTTCATGTTTTGTTTTGTTGGGCAAGGGAGTTAGTATTTGAGTAGTTCTCCCAGTTAATGTTTGGGTAATTGAAATTACCCAATATTAGGGTGTTTTGTAGGACCTTTATGTTTCCCAGTGTTACCAGAAATGCAGAATGGGGGTCCTGGGCAGGGGTGGCTTGTGCTATAGGACTGCAGGTCTGCGGCCCTCCCACCTGTAAAAAGAAAAGAAAAAAAAACGGCAAACATAACATCAAAGCAGAAAAAAAAAAACTCACGAAAAAAACATCCACGCATGCTCACAGCACAGACTTCTGGGTTGCAGGGCAGAGATGCCTTTCTCCCTTATCCAGACTGCCTGTTAGGCAGTCTGGATAAGGGAAAAAGGCATCTCTGCCCTGCAACCTAGAAGTCTGTGCGGTTGTCATCACCCGCACACAGAGAAAACTGGACTGCACCACCCACAGGCTGGAGCCTTCAGCCTATCACAGGAAACAGAAACCAGCCACCAGCCAAACCGGAAACCAAAGGTAAGATGTGTGTGGAAAGCAGCCATGAGGGAAGCTGTACAGAGCCGGTAAGTGTAATTTTATTTAGCAGGGAAAGTGTAATATGTAATTTTATTCAGGTTAGCTTTAGCTGTTGTTTTTTCTTATGCCGGCAATGTGTATTTGGGTTTCATATGCTGCTGCCAATGTGTGTTCTTATTCTTCTGCCCAACATTAATTTTATAAAAATCTTCTGTACATAATTTCTCAAATGC
Source organism: Protopterus annectens (assembly GCF_019279795.1). Taxonomy (NCBI): domain Eukaryota; kingdom Metazoa; phylum Chordata; order Ceratodontiformes; family Protopteridae; genus Protopterus; species Protopterus annectens. Next base: position 715,599,761 of record NC_056733.1, on the reverse strand, counting down.
ATTTAATATTGGATTAAGCTTGGTTTCTTAAAACACATCTCACTGTTACGTTTACCATCATTTTCTTTAAATAACAGTTTCAACATTAAATTGCCTGTGAATGTCTTTAAATCTAAGATTACCTCAGTAAGATCTGTGTTCTGCATTGGAATAATTAATAAACCTCTATTCAACAATGAAATGTCAGAGTCAGTTAAAACATATGAAGACAAGTTCCAAACTAAAGATTCTTGTTCAAGCCCCATGCTTTCTTCAACGTGGGTGTTTCTGTTGCTTCACTTTCTGTTTTCCTCTTGAAGCAGTTCTTGCTTCTGGAACTTTGTTTTGTCTCTACTTTTGTAGAGTCCTTGATAGAAAGGAGAAAATTTAACTGTTGCTGTAAAAAAAAAAGAGTGTATGGAGCATGAATTGCTTAAATTAAAGTCAGTTTCTGTCTTATCTTGAGGTCTATGAACCTGTGCTGTTATTGCAGTGTCTTCCTTCTGGCACCAAGTTCTCTCTGTAACTCCACCCCTTCAGCATCATTCTGAATGAGAGGAGTGATGTCATCATTCCTTATTCTGTTACTGTTGGTTGATTCAAGCTGTCTATCACCATCAGATCAATCATGGATTGGGTTAGCAACTGGAGCTGCCTGTTGATTAACACAAGTATTCACAGTAAACTCCTCTGTGATATGTGGCCATTTAAACACATTTCCAGCTTGAAAATCAGACCTATCCCTCAGCAGTTTCTTTTGTTTTATTTTGCACAATTTATGCTCATAAACTGCCAGGGAATCAAGCAGTTCATTCATATATTTGTTCACTAATTCAGTAGGAAATTGCTGAAGCAGGTCATCATATTGCTGCTTAACAGTCACAGATACACCTTCAGCCTCTTGCTTAGAAAATTTCACCAGCAGTTTCATATATTTAACACTAGTCTCAAGATTTAACTGTTGCCATAGACCGAGAAGTGCTGCATTAGTAATGCATTGTGCAAGCATTTTAAGCAAACAGAGACCTCTAGGGACTATCCCTTCATTAATGCAAACATCCAGATGAAAATTTTGAAAATGTAGTCTCTTCAGTTTAAACAAGTTATTCTCAATTATATGCAACTTGCTTTTTAAAGTAATTATATCCATGTTAGTTTGTATAGAGTCATTGCTTACCTCGAAGTTATTAAGCAATGGATTGATCTCTCCATTTAGAATACCAGTAAACCTTGTAGAAAAGTCACTTCCATGTTGGTGAAAATTATGTGGTGCATAGCCTAGCTCAATAATATCATCAGCTTTAGCTGCCATATTCCTGATACAAATCACAGAGGCAATGTAGAAAGTCCAATAATAGTAAAAAACACAAACCACCATGATTCTCCAAGATTCAGGCTCACATAAAATAAACAAGCAAACAGTTCCAAGTACACAAGTAAACCCAAAAACAGCAGACTGCTCCAGTTCTTCAAATCTCTTTATTCACAAAGGTATGAGCGCTTTCACAGGTTATACTGCTTCATTAGATACAAACAAGAATAAAAAAAGCTGCATTAAATACTCAAACAAATCACATGAGTGGATCGCCTTAACAAGAAAGGTGGGGGTGTAGCCTTAATATACAAGGCAGGGCTCCAACTCACACTACTAGATGCTCACCCACCATCCAATACCATTTCTGAAATTCTTATCACAAAGCTATAACTAAATACTTGCAAGTTTATCTACATCTTATGCTCATATCTTCCTCCAGGTAATAACATCAACTCCCTAGAAAATATCCTTAGCTGTCTATCCACTAACTCTCCACAAGAAACCATAGTGCTAGGTGACTATAACGTAGACTGGAAGACCTGTAATTCTGATTACCCAACAAACCACATTAATCTACATGGCTTCTTTCAACTATCACCTCACCTACCCATACCCATAAACCCACCAATAAAGAAACCACCCTAGACTGGATCCTTATAAATAGTCTATAACCTATAATGTTGGCATCCTGCCAAATGACATTAGTGATCACTCTCTAACTTATATAATTTGGCAAAAGAGTAATACACCCTGCCCTATAACTTTCCGAGCTACTCACTCAAATAAACATTCCAACCCTGAACACTTCCTAAATGAACTGAGTGCATGCAACTGGTCACCACTAAAGCACCTCCAACTTGAGGAAGCAAGGGCATACTTTAGTTCCAAATTCCTTGAAATCCTAGACTACCATGTCCCTTTGTGTACTCTCAGGGACAGTACCAAAACAGCGCCATGGCTTACTAAGGAAACTAAGCAAAAAAGTTTGCTAAGAAACAAAATCTGGGCCAAATGGCATATCAATAAAGACCCAACTGATCACTCACATTTTAAACAACTAAGAAACTCTACTAAAGCATCAGTACTATCAGACAAAAAAAAACCTTTTTCTTCCAACTTCAACTAACCAACAATCAACGTCCACAGAAATTCTGGTCAGGTATCAACAGACATCTGCATCCGGGCAACTCAAAAACACCAAACACATCTGGAATTACCCTTGACACTCCCAAACAAATTGCTGACTCATTCAATAACTTCTTTACTGAAGCTATTCAGTCACTTGCTAACTCTCTACCTCATTCATCCTCTACTCTGCCCTCCTCCTCATATACTTCACCACCCACCTTCAAACTCCATCCTGTCCCCACATCCCTTATCTGTACCCTCTTTCAAAAACTCAAACCCTCTACCCCCTCAGCTGACCTCTTACCTTTGAAATATCTTCAAATAGCAGCTAAAGCTATTGCTTACCCTATCTCTATCCTAATAAATAGAACCATTAATGAAGGTACGATCCAAGCCATCTGGAAAGTTGCTCATATCATCCCACTACATAAAGGGGGCAACTCCACAGAACATTCCAACTTTTGCCCAATTGCCCTTCTCTCTCCTATTGCTAAAATAATGGAAAAATGTATCCACCGTCAACTATTAGGCCACCTTCTCCAAAATAGCCTATTAGCCAGCTCTGAACACGGCTTTCGACCTTTCCATAGTACCACTACTGCCCTCCTTTCCTTCTGTGACCACATTAACAAATATTGCAACAATAAAATCCTGCCCTCTGCTATCTTTATTGATCTTTCAAAAGCATTTGACATGGTTAACCATCAGCTACTATTGAATATTCTTAAGACCCCCTCATTTGATACTCAAGCACTCCAGTGGTTCAAGTCCTAGCTAGACAACAGGCAACAGGCAGTGCTTTGGGAAAACACTCTTTCCTCCAACTTACCTGTCACCCTTGGCGTACCTCAAGGATCCATTTTGGGCCCCCGTCTATTCTCTATCTTTATAAAAAATCTATCTATTAGTATCCCCCAAGCTGTAACAATACAATACGCTGATGACTCCACTTTAATATCCTCAGCCACAGGGCCTTCTGAACTGCAGTCCCTCACCCAAAATACCTTTGAACTTGTAGAAGAATGGTTTCTCCAGTGGTGTCTCCTCCTTAACCCTAAAAAGACAAAACTGTTGCTATTTACACCTACACAAAAGTCCACCCCACTTCACTTCTCTATCAAATCGAAAAATGGTACAGTCATATCTCCTGACACTACCACCAAACTCTTAGGAGTAACTATTGACCACAGCCTTACTTATGATGCTCATATTAACACCACAATAAAATCAGTAAACCATAAACTAGGATCCCTTTATAAAATTAAGCCTTTCCTTACTCCCATAGCTAGAACTACTATTGCCCACACACACCTTATCTCAACTCTCTTTTATGTTTCTCCTATATATACAAATTTATCCAAAACCAACCTCCACAAGCTGTCAATTTCCTATAATAATATTGCTAGATTTGCCACCAGCTCCCCTTTTAGAACCCACCACTGCCAAAATCTGAATCAACTGGGTTGGCTTGAATTGCATAATCAAATATTATTCCATCAACTGATTATTGCCCATAAAATCCTTTATCACCCAGATAAAACACCAATTCTCACAAGTCTAATCACCCCATATAAAAATTTTTCAAGCCTACGCTCAGCTAATAAACGTCTTGTATCCGGACTTAAACCCAACAATAAAGCAGGGTATTCCCTTTTCTCTAACATTGTGGGGAAAAGTTTGAATCTACTTCCTAGTGAACTTACATCTCTGTCCTCTACTACACTTTTCAAAAAGAAACTCAAACCACACCTTATCAGCCACTGGCTATGTCCCTGTACTAACCCTGACTAAGACTATCTCTGTCTATTTTCATCTTTATCAGTTTTTCCTATGCTATTACTCACTTTATTGCCACTGTAAGCCCTCTACCTTCTAGTTGTACTTATTGTACCCAGGAAAGCCAGAACTGACATCTCTCTGTCTCTTTTATGACTTTCTGCCCCCTCCACTAACTCTCCAATCCTATTTTTAACTAGTCTGTTCTCATGTTACTTTCTCTTAACCTTCAGCTGGTAATCAAAAAGGGTTATCTCAACTCATGTTTGTTCTACATGTTCTTCTATATTCCTGTATGCTAAATTGCCTTGTAACACCTATTTTTTTATTTATTTGTTTTGTCTGTCAAGCTATTTGTAACTCTAATGTTCTGTAACTGTAGTTTTAATGTCCTGTTTCTTTATCTGTTTTATGTGGAGCTTTTTTCCCCAGGCCTCTACTGAAAATGGACATATATCCAGTTAGACTAGCCCAGTCAACAAATGTAAAATAAAATAAATAAATAAATAAATAAATAAATGATGCATTTCAATTAACTCTAAAAGGGACACAGTCCTGACAATGTAAAGCTTGCAACACAGGAAACTTTCTCTCTTCTCTGTTCTTAGATCTATCCAGCACCTTTGATACTGTCTCCCACCCCCAACAATTATCCCAATTATTTCTTCTGGGCTTAACCAAGACATCTTTACAATGGCACACTAGCTATTGCTCTAACAGATATCAATCTGTCAAATGGAACTCTAACTTCTCTCTTTACTTACCTGTTAACCCTGGGGTACCCCAAGGCTCAATACTAGGTCCACTTCTCTTCAACATTTTTATTAACCATCTTAATACTACCAGCAAACAATCCACCCTAATACAATATGCTGATGACGCTACATTCATCTTTTCTGACAGGACTCTCACATCTACAGGTTTAATGATCATTTCATGGTTTAATAAAGATCGTGTTATCCAGTCCAGACTTTTGTTTGTTTCGTGGAAGACTCAGCAGCTTATTTATCTACAGATTTAATACAAGAAGCATTCAATTCCATTGAGTCTTGGCTCACCAACAACCATTTACTGCTTAACCAAAAAAAAAAAAAAATACATTTCTACTATTTTGAACAAAACATTTTTCTCTAGATGCTCTGAATGACACTTTAATCAATGTGGTTTCACATGCAAAACTGTTAGGTGTAACTATTGACAACAATCTTAATTTTGACCTACATATCAGCAACATCATAAAAAAACTAAGCAAAAATTGGGCATGATGTATAGGGCTAACAAATTCATCTCCAACTCCACAAGAGTAATCCTTGCCACCTCCTATTTCTTACCCTCTTTGCCACCACCTATCTCTTATCCTCCCTTCTATATGCTTCATGTATCTTAACCAATCTTCATTCTTCCCTTAAAGGAAAACTTAGTTATAATAAAATGCCTAAATTTCCACAGGACAGGTCCACTACTCTCACCATTGCTCTGCTCCCAGGTCCCTAAATTGACTCGGACCACCCCTCCTTCTCACCTTTAATCAACTAACATTAACTCACAAATGACTGTACAACTTCTAATTTTCGCAAACTACATCATCACTATTTCAACACTGTATTCCATCTCATGACCTACACTCCTATCACAAGTATCTACTATCTATTTATAAACCTCTAATATTTAACGGGGTTAGTCTGTACTCTCACTGTGTAGCCAAATCATGAAATAGCATTCCAGAAGCAATCAGACTTATACCCCACTACTATTCCTTCAAGTCTAGGCTGAATGAACATCTAACTAATAATTGGATCTGCCCATGCTCCCCGCCATCTTACTACTCTTTTCTGTTCCCTTCTTCCCAACTCTTAATAGACTTTCTCTTAATATAATCTACTTCCCTTCCTGCTTTACCTACTTTCTAGCCTCACCTCTCTTTAATTCCTTAACATTCTAATGTCCTTTCTTTATATTCTTACACTAACCTTTATCTATCCCAGAATTTGACTGAATTTTACTATCTAGTTCTCCTGCCAGAAAAAAGGTATATGACTTTTAGGACCTATTACTTATTCTGTTATATATTTTTCATGCATCATCATGTAACATGCACATTAAGAACTCTCTTCTACCTTGTATATAATGTATGGTCAACTCTATTGCTTGCCTTTATATTTTGCTTATTTGTCTTTTATTATACTACTATATTGTCTTAATATTTGTAACCATTGTTCATTTTTTTTTAAATTCTGTTTAATGTATACTGTTGAGCTTTTCTCCCCAGGCCTCCACTAAAAATGGGCTCATACCCAGTCGGATTTTCCCAGTTAACAAATATCAAGTAAAATAAATAAATAAATAAATAAATAAAAATGTTCTTATGGAAACCCTGAACCATTCACTTCCTGGTATGCAGTGCTTCCTTTATTTAAATACTTCTCAGTCTTGCTGTTGCTCAAGGGCCTGCAGTATCTTTATTTTTATAGGTAAGGATCTGCCATAAAGGAAGAGCTCACTAGTGCCTGAAAACCAACTTAACTAACAAAACAAGACAAAAAAAAAAAGGAAAAAAAAAGAAAACAAATGGCCACATGAAGCAGGCAAGAGTTTCCATAATGCAGAGTACCATCAGTGTGCAAGAAACTCCTTCCTGGACAGAGTAAGTGAGTATACATGTTGAATTGGTGATACTTTATTTCCTTTATCTGATGTGCTTGTCAATTAGTGCGTAAATAGAGAAAGGGAAGTTGGGGTTTAAATGTCCAAGTCGGCATGGTACAAAGAAATCCAATATATGCTATGTGATCTGATAACAGTCAAACTTCAGCCATCCTCCATAAACTTGGATGAATGTAAAGTAGGGTCACAACATAATGAGTACACTTCCAAAAATTTCAACTCACTGATTGGTGTTTTCCTTTCAAAATCAGTACTGTTTGATTTTGGTTAGTGCACTGGCATTGAGTCCTTGTTTTGTGACCATTTAATTTTCCCTGCAGTTGTGCAACTGTGTACTTAAGAAGGCAACCCTCCCCCCCAAACACACACACACATACATACACATATGGGCATGTGTGCAGTTGAGGGATGCAGGGGTGCTTGCCTCCCTGCAGAAACAACTTTTTTTTCTTAGCCAATGTTTTGACCAGTTTATTTAATCTGGTTGTAGCTTCAGCCTGATATTACAAAATAATCCATAGCAGAACCATATCAAGCAAACCAGTACTGCACAGGATATCCCAAGTTCAAGCAATTTTAATGCACTACTCTTTGCAACCTAGTCTCACAAACAGACGAAAAAGGATTGCAAAACTAGGATTAGACATAAAGGCTTCCATAAATGCAGGCAGCAATATATTGCTGGGATCAGGGATATTATCCAGAGAAAGGTAAATCTGGCTTTTAGGTCCAGTAGCTTTGAGAATTTGCTTTCCTTACATGTTGGCTAATTAGGTCATATGTGGTGAAAAAGGGATGAAGGTGAATGTAATTTCTAATGGGTAGAGCTAATGGATGGAGCATTATTTTTATAATGAAATGAAATGAATTTCCAATGAAATTAAATGAAAATCTAGAAACAGCTAGTGGCATAAAAGTACTTCAGAATCATTTACAGTTTTTGCTAGCTCAGATGTAGTCTTATTTCTTTTATAGTTTATTTTTTTCTCAAGACATTACCTGTTAAACTTCAGAGATGTATGCTGTTTTGATGTATTAAGTAGCTGCTCAAAATCAGTCCATGTTTTAATGAATGGATTGAAGCATTATTTATTTAAACTGACAAAAAAATGTTACTGTAATCTTTGATATTGAGTTCTGACTCTTAAAATAGGATTTTTATACCATGGCTTAAAATATCTATTCCTGTTTATAACCTTGCTAGAAGTCTGGGGTAGATCTTAATGTATGTCGGGAATTTGTACTCTGGACATAATCAATCATTCATTCCTTGATTCATGTGATTCCAGTTTATTTACACTTATTACCTGTTAACCTTTAGCACTGCCTAATTCATTACTTGTAACTGGTTACTGTGATCATTTTATGTAGAAAATAGATTAGTGTTTTAGTTCTAAGATGCCGGGCACACAATGCTATATTTTTTAGGTCGCATAGTGAACACACACGCAGGACAAAGAAGTGATTTAATATGATTGCATCTCTCTCTCTCTCTCTCTCTCTCTGTCTCTGTCTCTCACAGACTTTATCTGTCTCTCGCTGTCTGTCTCTCCATCACTTTATGAATAGTATCTAAAACTTTGAAACAGTTTTACTGATTAAATCTTACCAAGAATCATATAAGCTTGCCTATCTAGCATTCTCTTTGTATACCTCACAACTAACATAAATGTCCTTAAAATAAATGTGTTTATTTTCCAGTTTACTCATTTCCTAGACATACAGCAGACGTAGTATATGTTCTGTGGTCCTCCTGCAAGTAGCAGATAAAAACAGCAGCAGTGACATATGGCATTTTAGGACACAATGTTCTCAAATAATTTTTATTCAGTTAGTTAAACTCTGCTTTCTACCTATAATAGAAAATATATTGGTTAAAAGATGTGACCAGATCTAAATTCAATTGTCATGCACAAGTTCTTGCTTCAGGGATTCTACAAAACTACAAAACTGACCTACACACATCCAGCCAAAGTGTGCATTACATAATTTCAGTACATTTCCAAAGGGCAGAAGAATGGACAAAAATGCAAAAGAAATGTGTAGCATTAATTTGGTTTGTAGTTTACTAGCTTGGAACAAAATTTAAACAACAAATTTGTCCAAATTAAAGAAGGTTAGGATTCATTAATACTTGCACAAAGATAAACAAACAAAAAAAAAACATAGGGTAATATTATCCAAAGAAATATTCTGCACATATCTTTGCAGTCACTGTACAAAGCATGTACAAAATATTATTGCTTATATACTGCATATAGAAGTATGTATGCCAGGAAGGCCTTGCTTTTGTTGGAGTGTCTGAGGTAGAACTTCTGGAATCACTGAAGTGCAACATATTCAGAAACTCTTTGCCAACAGTAGATAGCCACTCCAATAGTGGGTCAGTACACTGAGATCCACCACTGTCTTCATCATGCACTGGTTATATACAAATACCATATCCAGTATCCTACCCTATGTTTGGCTGATAGGATGTTAATGTACTGACTGCTGGCTGCAATCAAAATCACCAGCTAGCCTCCATCCATCCTATTAGATAAAGTAAAATTCTGAGCATGTAATGCCATTATTTTCTCCTTCTTCTGGCTTTTCCCTGTTAGGGGCACCACAGCAGATCACCTGTCCACTCAAGATTGGCAGTGGAGTATTACAGTGTTGAATTGCCAGCCTGGCACCCAACCTTCCACAGAAGGCACACACATGCACACACTCACACCTAGTGCTAATTTAGAGTGTCCAATCTACCTACCTACCTGTCTTTGGGAGGAAACCAGAGCACCCGGAGAAAACACACGCAACCACAGGGAGGACATGCAGACTCTGCACAGAAGGCACCCCAGCCGAGGATCAAACTGGAGAACCTCTTGCTGTGAGTCAGCAACGCTAACCGCTGCACCACTGCAGCCACCCCAGCACCATTAGTTTCTCCTGCCTATTAATTCTGAGTGTTTTGTGTGACTGAAGGCCACGTCTTGATTATCAATACTTTGTAACCACCTCCATCACTATCAGAGTTCTGGGTCTGTTCTTAGATCCATATGCAGTCATTTTCAATAACCTCCATATGAAGTCCTTACTGACCGTCAGTGCCTTGTACTTCCCTCAGTACCTTGTCAATATCTGGACATTTCTAGATTTCCTCCCTCGTGCCAGGGCCATAAGTGGTGTTATCACATCAGCCTCTTACTTCCACTCTTCCAGTGGCTAGGAGAATTATCTTATCAAACCCTGCAACCACCTTTTAATGTCAGTGAAAAGGTCCAGACTTTTCTTAAACTGTGCTGTTACTAAGCTTAACTGTCAAATAAATTACTCACAGATTGAGATGGGAGACTATTTACCTTTCTCACTGCTTGACACAGTCCATGATCTTATAAGCTTTGGAGACCGCCATCAAATAACAAGCTTCTTCAAGTGGTATATAATCCCCACTAGTGAACAGAATCACAGTCAGAGTGTACCTCCTGTAGTTTTTATATGTCAGTGACTTTGCAGCACAGAGTATGACTCATATCAACCATTAGGCAGGTGCATGACACAGGTACCTGGAAGTTCTCCTCAGCCATCCCATAATGTGTGCCACATCTCATTAATGATCTACAGGTGAAAAAAATATAATAGACTGCTGCAGAGAGATTCTTTTCAGAGGAATTCCTATGACACAGGATAAGTATACTGTCCAGGGAATGTTGCCTAAAAGATATGTTGCAAGCTTGCAGCATAAAGACAAGTGTCATGCTGACAGTGACTTTCTCCATGCCTTAGCACATTATTAGAAGATATGACTGCCTCCACACATCAAGCATTCACAGCACAGTATTTCCCAATGTGCTGCATCTGACCCTCATATTAAATCACCTGACATGTGCATTACTCCTCTCTGAGTGATACTGTGTTCCAGTCCCTGAAATGGCCACATCACAGGTTACCATATTATCTGCATTCCACTGAATCCCAGATACGTAGGCTGCAATGCATTTGTTGTTGCATGTTTGTCATATCTTCATAGTCAATGCTACAAACATGTATGCTTTAGGTACTTTGTCCCTGAGACCTTCCATCCCTGAATGTTGTGGTCACTGCAGATAACTGCCCCACAGCTTCTCACACTGATTACACTTTATTTATTAACAGCTGTTTTTCTAAGATAATGATGTTTCATAAATTCGTACACAAGATGGCAATATTATGCACAAATGATTTGTTCTTTAGACACCTGCAGAGTCCATGGCAAATATTGCTCTTTAAGTTGCATTAGTGATTTGGGAGGAATGGGGAACACCTATTATTCTTGAGACTTTATATATCAGACGGGATCTTGGTTTGTAACAGATCATTTAAAATATTATGATGAGTTAAATTCAATTAGCTAGTAAACAATAAGCATGTGATATATTAAATGAAGAGGTAATAGGATGTTCTGTATATTAATACATATTTGGTGTTACAGAAAAAAACCTGAAATTTTGTTTATACCAGTTACCATATAAAGCAGCACCAATTTAGAAAAATAATGAGCTTTTTGTATCTTCTAGATTGTCTTTCATTATGATATATAAATAACCACTGGTTTAATAATTTGTTCTTTACAAACCTGTATGTTCCTAGCTGAATATTACTATAGAAATTGTGTTAAAGGTCTTGGTGGAGGAGACTCTATTCATCCATTGGAACTTTATAGCAGATGAGATGTAGGGTTGTAACTGGCTGTTTTGCATATTATGTTATTTACATTTATGAAACTAGTGGAGTAGTAATCGATGGAGAGGGGGGTTCCTTACTGAACATACTCCTGGCTATAGAAACAAAGTGCTGCCATGACTTCCATAGCTACCTTTAAAGCTAGCCTTGATGACTGGATTGGTCAACAAAAATTGTAAAGTATTGCCCTATTTGATTTCAAAGATAAGCTTTATTAAATGCTTGAAAAGGCAGATACAAACTTTTAAGCGTGCCTCCTTATAAGTGCATATGGCTAGGTATCTTATGGTGCTTGTGATTGCTTGCCTAGTAGTGTTCCTATGTTCCTGTGAGTTATGTAACAAAGTGTTAACAGGATATTATTTATTTCCCTGACTTAAGTTTTTCATAGATTCATAGATTCATAGATTGTTACTAAGTTAACAAAGTGGGGGTGGAGCTTTCTAAGCCTGGCCCCCGAAAGAATAATGATGTCCTTTATCCAAATAAGACATCGAGGGTCAGACATAATGGACATTGGTACCATGCCCAGTGTAGGTTTCCTATTCCCCATCCACTTGCTCTTAGATTGGATGCCTGCTCCACAGAAAGGGAAGTCTCTAGACACATATCTGTCTTTCGAGCATGTTCTGTTTAAGTCACAGAAAAAATTCAGGTCTCTAGACCTTATATTTCTGGTACAACTTGACATACAAATATGCAGGAGATTCATAAGTGTGGGGTTTACAGATCCCTTATAAACCAGGCATAAATCACCCCTCCAGCAATCTATAGGCGACTGAGTAGGAGGAAAGGGCTTTAAGGCACTCTGCATAAGGTAGGTTTGTTATGCCTTTTATTCTTTTTGTGAAGAACATCTGAGGTTACTTTAGTTGCTGCATATGCCTGGTCAGGTACATACTGAAGGGAGCACTGTACTCTATGACTGGTCTGAGTACAGTAGGATAATGACCTCTTTGAGCCTAGATGCCATGCCTTTATTTATAACTTGTACAACATAAAAGGATTTCCTCACCTCTATAGCCACATGGTTGTCAAAGATAAGGCTACTGTCTAAGGGTGTACCCAGTTTGCTGACCACTGGGTCAACTCTTAGGGGAGTATTATCATCATGGTAATTAGTAGGGATGGTTGGTTTACCAAAGGATACAATTATGTATTCCTTAGCATTGAGTTTAAGACCATGGATTTGGCACAATTTGTTAATCAGAGACAGACCTTCTTGAAGAATATCAGTGTCTGTAGTGGAGTTGATGATAAACTTCAGCTTGCATTATATATTCTATGAGAGATCAAAACAAAATTCTGCATATAGCAACAGGTAGGGATCAATTATATATTCTATGATAGATCGAAAACAAAATTCTGCATATAGCAAGAGGTAGGAAGCACAGCACCACATATAAAAGGAATGGAATATTTATTTGTTCTGGATATTGCCTGCGAAGTATATACAAGACCTGCCCACCAGTTCAGTGCTAAATGGTATCAAGCATGCATAACAAGTTGCCCCCAATACCATTCAGATATGTATTAAGGCCAGCATAGTCCAAATATACAAAGGAAAGCACAGCATAATAAGAGACACCTGCCATTTTATTGGGTAGAGCATCAGTAAGATGGCACAGTGGACAAGTAGCTCCTGCACCACAAACGGGCATGTGGTTGACGTAGTGGACATCACCTCCAAGGCAGCTTTGTATGGTACAATTAACGTGAAGATCAGCATAGCACATTAAAGTGCCAACTTTGTTTATTCCTAAAATTAGGAGAAGACTGGGAGAAAGGAAAATAGGGGGCACAGAAGTGTAACCATATGGTATGGCGGTTGAGAGGGGAAGGAACAACATTTATTTATTTATTTATTTATTTTTGATTAGATGACCTTATTTTCAATATATCAAGAAGAAGCACAAAACCAATTTCCACAGATGGATGCATGACAAGTCATAATTCCTATAGACGTATATAAATACGTATATACGTGGAGAAGAAATGATTCTGGAAGTTTTATCCCTGAATATCACTGTAGCTGTGAACAAGTCATGAAAGGTGATATTACTCTCAGACAGAGTTTGAACTCCGGAATCTCAACAAATGAGTCAAGAGACCAATGATTTCCCTGAGTATGATGTCCATCTGACAGACACTGAAATGTCCCTGAGAGAGGACTATATTTTGAGGGAAAGTTGTCAAGGTGGCCCTGTGAAGCAAATTAGAACAGGTCCATTTCAACTTCCTAAATGCTATCATATAGACCTGTGATGCTATACTGAGCTCAAGAGAAAACTTCTCATCAGAAATTAGACAATGGGAAGGGTGAAGTATACTTCAAATGCTGTAAATGGGAACGTATGAGGCATTTATGAAGTAAGAAAATATCACTGCAGACTGAAATCAAATGTAGTATTAAAGATGTTGTCACAGTATGCAAATACAGTAATGAAGGATTTAATCAGTGTTACAAAATGCTGTACAGACAGGGCTGACTACAGGCACTAGAGTCCCAAGAGCTTGAAAAACACTTTCACACACCCAGGAACTTGACTGCCTTGTGACTCAGCTAGTCTGCTATTCATGTCTAAACTTGAGTATGAGTTTGGGTAAGCAGATCTGGGGAGGGAGTGCTGACCACACTCAAACTTGAATATAAATTAAGGCAAACGGCTATGGGCATGAAACAAGATGGAGTTTTAAAAAATTAGGGCGTGAGAGGGTGGTTTAGGATTACTTAGTAGGATTTTAGGGTTAAGGAGGGGGAAGGGAGTTTTAGGGTTAGGGAGTGATGGGGACTTTAACTTTAGGGAGGGGTGAGTGGAGGTTTAGGGAAAGGGACTGACAAGTTGGATTGGGAACTGGTGGGAATTTTATGTTTTAGGTTTATGGTTTGATATGGGCTATGTAGTTTATAGGACTGGGTGTTGGGTGGGCTCTGTAGAATCAAGACCTGGAGCAAATGGTAGTGAGCAGGTGTACCATGAGAGACTAGCATGCAGGCACATACAGAAAAATATAGGTGACGATATTTGGGAAGCCTGATGCTACTCTATCAGTTATATAATGTTCAATCTCCCATTTAAAGCTCTCTTTCCACCCATCTGGCAATTTATACTTTCAGGATGAAGTTGATCAATGAATCTTCTTTAAGCTCTTGGCAAGTTGCTTCCCAAAAGGTGCACAAACTAATAATTATTATGTCTAGAACACTTATACAATAAATAACACTTCTTATGCCAAGTCCTCTAGGTAATATAACCAGTTCTGCTTGCAGTATTACATAATCGATTATCAGCATTCACTCTGTTAATGCCAGAACAGAAGACTTCTCTAGTACCTTCAGTTGGCAGGAGTAATCAGGAATGATTTTTTTACTGCACAATAAACTGTTTAATAACAGCTTAACTCATGCATTCCCTAGATAAGTAGCAGTGTTTACATACTGCTCACCAAATCGTGGGTCAAATGAGACTGAAAATGTTTAATGCTCTCTTCTTATCTATGCGTTTATGCTAAACTGCTGCACTGCAGTCCAACGTAAAGTCTGTACTTTTGACTTGGCAACCTGACAGGCTCATATTAAGTATTGTTGGCAGTTCCCCCCTTATTATACTAGGCTATGTCTTATGGTATGCAAGCGATGAATGAATCAGATGCACTCTGTGCAGCTACAAGTTCAGTAGGGCCCACTGATAATTAAATCTGTTATAAAAAACAAGTCAAAAATGACTTAAAATAAAATAAGGACACCAAATGAGTAATACCAAGAGGAAATAATATTGCTAAATTAATTTAAACTTTATTTTCATTCAACAATGATTCAGAGCCATTGTGCAAAAGGTTAGATCATTTTTGTTTATGCAGGCCAAGACATAAAATGTAAACAAGCAACCAAATAAATGAATAAAAAGTTAAATATGATTGCATGCAAACTCCTGTTTCATTCACACATGCACTATAAAAGGAAATCAGCACAACCTAAAATGCCTTTGATATTAACAACAGGTAAGACTCTAAATGATATTCTTATTCTGTCAGATTTGTGCATTAAGCTGCAGTGTACAAGTGTCTCAGCTCAGCACACCGACAAGCAGATAGTTTATGTCTAAGAATAAATAAACAAATCATTTTATGAAAGAATGTGTAAGACTGCCACTAGTTGCCTAGATGGACCATCAACTTGGGAACATCTGACTGTTGGGACTCCCCACCCCCAGTGACTGTGTACTGTCTTGCTCTCTGCTTTTGCAATCTCATTGTAGCACAATCTAAAGTTCAGATGTAAAGGACCTTCCATCATCCCTTCATGAGTGAGCATGTATACTTCCACATAGTGTCCACTAAGTCTAGGAAAGCAGGTTCTATGTTGCAGCAAATAATCAGAGTCAAAATGCTGACTACAGGCTCTAAGCTGCGGTACACCTGTAAAGTCAAGCATTGTGATCGTGTAAATTGTTGCAGAACAGTAGAGGGGGGAAAATCAGTCACAATTAAGAAAAAGTAGAGAAAAACTAACTTCTGTCTGAATTGTGAATATTGCACTTGGGTCAGTTTTAGTTGTATAATAAAGCATCATGTCATAAGTCAAGAAGCAAAAAATCATAACAGAATTACCTTAGAAAAGTAAAATTGTAAATTCAAAATGTACTGTAAAACCCAACAACAAAACCTAAAATACAATTGTTTTGGGAAAGAGGCTATGCACCCCTTAATGGGACTGTGCCTCCACACAGTAACTCTTTGCGTACATTAAGTCTGAGGTCTCACAAAGAGGAAGAAAAAGGACAAGTTTGTAGAAATAGGAAACTTAAATTTTCTGTCTTCTCTTAGTTGTACATTCTCACATTAAAGTACAACATATCTGACAAATCAGACTCAGATGTACTAAGACATCAACCTCATGAGAAAATGACTTTAGAACTGAAATATTCCAAGCAAGCAATAATGCCTGAGAGGGTATGTGTTAATGTGTAATTAGTGCCTGCCCAGGGGTGTTCTGAACACACACCCTGGAGGGCATTATTGTGCTTAGAGAATGGGATCTCTGTCAAATTGTTGTGTTTTACTTATTTATATTTTATTACAATATTTTTTATATATATTTGATGTAAAATTGTTATCTCCCTAATGTTTCAAAGTTGCTATAGTATATGTAAATGGTGTAAGAGAAAGCATTTTACATCCAAAATGCATCATTTTTTTAAAAATAACTTGATATTTCTTTATGTTGTTGTCCCTTACTTCTAAAACTGTTTCTTGCCAGTCATTGTGGATTTAAGTCACTAAATAATGACATACATTTGACTTTCAGACTTTTATTTTCTTCAGAAAATTCATGTTAACACAAATCCTGTTATTTAACTTACTTTTTAATTTAAATTTAAGTATGACATTTAAACTCTATATCCATTTTTGAGCCTTTGTTACCCCTTTATTTCAGTATTTATCCAGATTACTTCAGATAGAAGGTTGAGAGATATGCAAAACTCTTAAGTGCTGTTGCCAATCTTCCATCGATCTCACTGTCTCTCCATCTCTCTCTCACACACACACGCACACACACACACACACACACACACACACACACACACACACACACACACACACACACACACACACACACACACACACACACACACACACGCACACACACTTGCTCAAATGCATGCTAACGCAAGTCCTATTATTACAGCAGCTTTGTGATTTTTTTAACAGGAATATGTTCTTGTTTTGAGCCTTAAACCTTCTGAATGCTGCTGCTGCCAGTACTGGATCACTCTTATTCCTCACTCTCTCTTACTCACTTGTATACCTCGCCTTCATGCACTCAAGCACGCATTCGCACACAGACAGAAACATAAACATGCACACACAGAAACAGAAACATACAGACAGACACGCGCACACACACACACACACACACACACACACACACACACACACACACACACACACACACACACACACACACACACACACACTTTTTTCTGTTATATGTAGTTTTACACTCACTAAACAGCAAAAGCGCTGCTTAACGAGTATAAAAAACAGCTCAATTGATCTTGCTTTCACTCATATGCAAACATACACACACACACACACACACACACACACAGGCATAAACACACAATTCTTTTTTGTTTTTCTTTTTTTTTATCTATTTTACACTTGCTAAACAGCTGAACTGCTTTTCAAGTGTAAAATAATGGTGGTTGTTACTTTTTATCAGTCCAAGCTCCATGGCAGCTGATATGCTGCCATAAATCATCAAACTCATTTTTAGCAGGCTTACTTGTACATTAAAACCCAGCTGGAGAGTGTTCATTCTCCATCATTTTTAGCAAGCTTACTTTTACATTAAAACCCTGCTGGAGAGCATTCATTCTCCATCATTTTTAGCAAGCTTACTTGTACATTAAAACCCTGCTGGAGAGCGTTCATTCTCCATCATTTTTAGCAAGCTTACTTGTACATTAAAACCCTGCTGGAGAGCATTCATTCTCCATAATTTTTAGCAAGCTTACTTGTACATTAAAACCCTGCTGGAGAGCGTTCATTCTCCATAATTTTTATCAAGCTTACTTGTACATTAAAACCCTGCTGGAGAGCGTTCATTCTCCATCATTTTTAGCAAGCTTACTTGTACATTAAAACCCTGCTGGAGAGCGTTCATTCTCCATCATTTTTAGCAAGCTTACTTGTTCATTAAAACCCTGCTGGAGAGCGTTCATTCTCCATCATTTTTAGCAAGCTTACTTGTACATTAAAACCCTGCTGGAGAGCGTTCATTCTCCATCATTTTTAGCAAGCTTACTTGTACATTAAAACCCTGCTGGAGAGCGTTCATTCTCCATCATTTTTAGCAAGCTTACTTGTACATTAAAACCCTGCTGGAGAGCGTTCAGTCTCCATCATTTTTAGCAAGCTTACTTGTACATTAAAACCCTGCTGGAGAGTGTTCATTCTCCATCATTTTTAGCAAGCTTACTTGTACATTAAAACCCTGCTGGAGAGCGTTCATTCTCCATCATTTTTAGCAAGCTTACTTGTACATTAAAATCCTGCTGGAGAGCGTTCATTCTCCATCATTTTTAGCAAGCTTACTTGTACATTAAAACCCTGCTGGAGAGCGTTCATTCTCCATCATTTTTAGCAAGCTTACTTGTACATTAAAACCCTGGTGGAGAGCGTTCATTCTCCATCATTTTTAGCAAGCTTACTTGTACATTAAAACCCTGCTGGAGAGTGTTCATTCTCCATCATTTTTAGCAAGCTTACTTGTACATTAAAACCCTGCTGGAGAGCGTTCATTCTCCAGTCAGGGTGGTGATATACAGTTTGCCCATTCTTTAAGATCCAATAAAAGCATGTGCTAAACAGCAAAACTCTATCAGTTTAATTAGTACTGAATCATTCAGTGATGTTTGGCTATCAGAATCATAGGATATTATACAGGGACATGTATTAATGTCATTGCTATTATGTTGCAAATTTTGGCTCACTTTTCATTAGAGAAACACATCTGTTTGCCATATGTTCTTATCATACCTCTCAATCTCTTAGATCAAGAAATCTGGACAAAGCCATAAATAATAGGGGGACAAAGGCTCAAAAATAGGGACACTTTTTAGATATTGCTCTTACAAACAAAAAGTTGATAGGATAATAGGTTTCACATTAGCATGAATTTTCTGAAAGGTATGAACTCAAATCTCTGTCGGTCTTAAATGACTTGAAAATAATTTGCTAGAAAACCACAATTTTATGAAAAACACACCAAAACTATGAGACAAAAATCTGGACATTCTGCAAAAATCTGTTCAGTTGAGTGGTATGGTTCTTATTTTTTAACTGTATCTTACAATGTTCTTGTGAAAACCCTGAACCATTCACTCCTTGGTATGCAGTGCTTCCTTTATTTAAATACTTCTTCTCAGTCTTGCTGTTGCTCATGGGCCTGCAGTATCTTTATTTTTATAGGTAAGGATCTGCCATAAAGGAAGAGCTCACTAGTGCCTGAAAAACAACTAACAAAACAAGACAAAAAAACAGCTATATGTAATGCAGAGTACCACCAGTGTGCAAGAAACTCCCTCCTCAACAGAGTGAGTATGCATGTTGAATTGGTAATACTTTATTTCTTTTATCTAATGTGCTTGTCAATTTGTGTGTGAACTGTAAAAAGCAAGCTGTGCTTTAAA
The DNA here is from genome assembly GCF_019279795.1 of Protopterus annectens. NCBI lineage: Eukaryota > Metazoa > Chordata > Ceratodontiformes > Protopteridae > Protopterus > Protopterus annectens. The sequence goes on along the minus strand of NC_056733.1, from coordinate 715,579,997 downwards.
AGTCCAACTCAACATGATACAGAGAATTTCAATATACTCTGTGTAATCTGATAACAGTAAAACTTCAGCCATCCTCCATAAACTTGGATAAATGCAAAGTAGGGTATGTCACAATATAATGAGTACACTTCCAGAAATTTCATCTCATTGATTGGTGTTAAATCAACATTGTTTGATTTTGGTTAGTGTCTCCCATTCGATTCTCAGCTGGAGCACCTTCTGTGTGGAGTCTGCATGTCCTCCCCGTGGTCAAGTGACATTCGAAAGACATGCATGGGCATGCCTTCATTGAAGGTTGGGTGTCGGGCTGGCACCTTGGCACCGTAAAATTCTACTGCCAATCATTAGCGAACCAGAGTTCCACTGTGGCGACCCCTAACCGGGAAAAGCCGAAAGAAATAGAAGAGCAACTGGTATTGATTCAATGTTTTCTGATGATTTAATTTTCTTTGCAGTTGTGCAACTGTGGACCTAAGGAGGCAAAGCCCCCTCCAACATGCACACATATACTTGAGGGATGCAGGAATGCTTGTCTCTCTGCAGAAACCAAGTTCAAGCACTTTTAATGCACTACTCTTTGCAACCTAGTCTCACAGATAGAAGAAAATGGATTGCAAAACTAGGATTAGACATAAAGGCTTTCATAAATGCAGGCAGCAATATATTGCTGGGGTCAAGGACATTATCCAGAGAAAGGTAGATCTGACTATTTAGGTCCAGCAGCTTTGAGAATTTGCTTTCCTTACTAAGAGATGATTGATTCTGTTACTTATAGTATTGAGTAACAATGTTGGCTGCTTAGGTCATATGAATTGAAAAAGGGGACAATGGTGAACATAATTTCTAACGGATGGACATTATTTTTATATCAGGAACATACATTCATTTTACTGTCATGTGTCTGGTAGAGAAATAGCTATGCAGTTCTGAAAAAACACCAGTAAGGATAGTTTCTATCAAATGTGAAACCTAAATCTTCTGTTAGGATTTCTTCTCAAAATTTTGAAATATAAGTATGTCCTATTGACTTATTTGACTATTGTATAGATATGTCCTTGATTTTTTTATTTTTTTGCATTTATATGTAAGGATATATGCCTTAATTGTTTTCATTTTTTTTCTGGTAAGACATAAACATATGGTGTTACTGTTCTGTTAAAGAATACTGTAATATGAGTTCCATAATGTTTTGTACTCTAATGAAGCATAAAAGTTGCTGAAATTTTCAAATTAGAAGTTGAGAAATAGTTAGCTAGTAACATAAAAGTTAACTACCACTTCAGAATCATTTACAGTTTTTGCTAGCTCAGATATATTCTTATTTCTTTTATAGTTTGTTTTTCCACAGATATGACCTGTTAAATTTCAGAGATGTATACTGTTGTATTGTATCAAGCAGCTGCTCAAAATCGGCCCATGTTTTAATGAATGGATTGAAGCATTAGTTATTTAGGCTGACAAAACTTTGTACTGTAATATTTTATACTTTGACAAAATAATTAAATAAATTAAGTTAAATAAATAAATAAAATATGACACTGAGCTAAGCAAAATTCCGACTCAAAATATCATTTATATAGCATGGATTAAAATATATATTTCTGGTTACAACCTTGCTAGTAGCTCAGGGTAGATCTTAATGTATGTCTAGAATTTTTATTGTGGATAGAATCAATCATTCATTCCTTGATTCATGTGATTCGAGTTTATTTACACTTATTAACTGTTAACCTTTTGCACTGCCTAATTCATTATTTGTAACTGGTTACTAAGTGATCGTTTTATGTAGAAGATAGATTAGTGTTTTATTTCTAAGATGCTGGACACACAATGCTACATCTTTAGGTCACATAGTAAATATATACTGAGGACAAAGAAGTGATTTCGTATGATTCCCAATCTCTCTCTCTCTCTTTCATGCACTTTCTCTGCCTCTCGCTGTCCATCTCTCCATCGCTTTATGAATAGTATCTAAAACTTTGAAACAGTTTTACTGATTAAAACTTACTAAGAATCATTTATGCTTGCCTATCTAGCATTCTCTCTGTATAGTTCACAACTAACATAAATGTCCTTTAAAATAAATGTGTTTATTTTCCAGTTTATTCATTTCCTAGACATACAACAGACTTAGTATATGTTCTGTGGTCCTCCTGCAAGTAGCAGATAAAGACAGCAGCAGTGACATATGGCATTTTAGGACACAATGTTCTCAAATGATTTTTATTCAGTTATTTAAACTCTGCTTTGCAACTATGAAGGAAAATGTATTGGTTAAAAGAAGTAATCAGAACTAAATTAAGTTGTCATGAAAAAGCATTAGCTTGAAGGATTCTAGCATTCTATCAAAACAACCTTACACACATCCAGGAGCAGTGTGCATTACATAATTTCAACACATTTCCAAAAAGCAGAAGGACTTGGACAAAAATTCAAAAGAAGTGTGCAGCATTCATTTTGTTTTTATTTTACCAGCTTTGAACAAAATATAAACAACACATTTCTCCTAATTAAGGAAGGTTAGGATTCATTAATTATTTATACTTACACAAAACTTGCACCAAATATAAATAGATATATGGAAATATTATTCAAAGAAACATCCTGCAGATATTTATGCAGTCACTGTACAAAGCATACACAAAATATTATTGCATATATGCACTATATAGACGTATGCATGCTAGGAAGGCATTGATTTTGTTGGAGTGCCTGAAGTAGAACTTCTGGAAATCACTGAAGTGCAACATATTGATAAACTCTTTGCCAGCAGTAGATGTCCACTCTAACAGTGGGCCAGTACACTGACCTCCACCACTGTCTTCATCATGCTCTGGATAAAAGCTATCACATCCAATATCCTACCCTGTCTTGGGCTGATTGGAGGTTATTGTACTGACCTATGGCTGCAATCAAAATCATGCCATTAGCCTATCCTGCCTATTAATTATCAGCGGCCTGTGAGTCTGAAGGCCATGTGCCAGTGATCAATACTTTCTAACCACCTCCATCCTCATCAGAGTTCTGGGTCTGTCTTTAGATACATATACAGTCATTTTTGCAGCCTCTGTATGAAGTCCTTATTAGCAGTCAGTGCCTTGTGCTTCTCTCAGTACCTTGCCAATGTTTGTATTTTCCTAGATTCCCTTCCCCGTGCCAGGTCCTTGAGTGGTGTTAACCATATTGGCCTTCCCACTAATGGCTAGTATAGTACTCTTAGTTCACTCTTCTCCTAGTAGTCTGGAGAATTACCTTATTGTACCCCATGACCACATTTTAGTGTCAGTGAAACGGTTCAGACTCTTCTTACACTGTGCTGTTACTAAGGATAACTGTCAAATAAATTACTCACAGAATGAGAAACAGATTATTTACCTTTTTCACTGCTTCATTTTTCAACAGTGGTAGCTCCCAGCTGGTAGTACATGGAAAACCTCACATTAACACTAACATGTGGCATTTTCTCTCATCTCAGGTATACAACGTCCCCATAACATTTCTGAAAAACGGCAACTTTGAGCCCTGAAATTATGAAACTAAAACTATGATTATCACTCAAAACAGCAAATTCCAATACTTGTTGTTATAAAACTAAAGTGGGTTTTCACCCTCACATCTCCATTAAGGAAATATACAGATGCCAGGAATGCTGTACCTTGGGAGGGAAAGCGCAGTCCACAATACTACAGTCGTGAACTAAGTGTATATCCGTTCACACTCACTATTCAAATTTTAACATTTCAAGGACTGTAATCATAGTCCTCAATCTTTTAGAAGACATAGTATGCAAATTCTTCTGACAAAGTGATACAATGTATATAATAGCGAAGCAGCAGGTTCTACTACTTAAGCACAACTAGATACGAAAATATGCAAAGAAAGGTTAACTGATATTTTTTCCTGTATTTGTATAAGAAAATCTCCACAGTGCCATAGATAACTACTTTTCACAGAGTTGTAAGGAAATGAAAAAGTGTATAAGTCTGTATGTATTCCCATGCCAGTAGCTCACAACACACTTGCTCACTGCCTATTGCTAAAACAAAAAAAAAGGAAGTGCCATCAGTCCCACTAGCCCAATCTCCAGATTTTACAGAGCCCTCCCAAAACCCAGTCCTGTAAACTACATAGCCCTACTAAAACTTAAACCCAAAACAAAAAATTGCCAACAGTTCCCAACCCAACTCCTCAGGCCCTTTCACTAAACCTCCAATCGCCTTTCCTAAAGCTATAGTCCCTCATCACTCCATAAACCTGAAACTCTAACAACCCTTCCCTAAATGTAAATTTTTCAAGCACTGCCTAACCTTAAAATACCCTTCTCACTCCCTAAACCTAAAACTCCAAACTCTCAAACCTAATTTCTTTGATCACTCGTAAACTCTAAAACTTCCTTCCCCCTCCTTAACCCTAAAATCCTGTTCAATAATCCTAAACCACCCTCACACTCCCTAATTTTTTTAAAACTTCACTCTGTTTCATGCCCATAGCCACTTACCTTAATTTATATTCAAGTTTGAGTGTGGTCAGCACTCCCTCCCCAGAGCTGCTTACCCAAACTCATACTCAAGTTTAGACATGAATAGCAGCCTAGCTGAGCCACAAGGCACTCAAGTCCCTGGGTATGTGAAAGTGGCTTTCAAGGTCCTGTGATTCTAGCACCTGTAGTGAGCACTGTCTGTACAGCATTTTGTAACACTCTCATTAAATCCTTCATTACTTTATTTGCATCTTGTGCCAGCAGCCCAGCACCTTTAATAATACATTGGATTTCAGTTTGCATTGATATTTTCTGACTTCATAAATTCCTCAGCAGTCCTCATTTACAAAGGTTTAAGTACAGCATTTTTAAAACATTTCACCCTTCCCCTTGTCTAATTTATGATGAGAACTTTCCTCATGAGCTCAGAATAGCACTTCAGGTATCTATGATAGCATAATGAAGTTGAAATGGACCTGTCTTACTACTTTTCACAGGGCCACCTTAGTACCTTTCCCTCCATACAAAGTCCTCTCCTAGGGGTACTTCAGTGTCTGTCATATGGACATTATTCTCTCGGGAAATCTTTGTTCTCCTGACTTAGTTGTTGAGGTTCAGGAGTTCAACCTGTATGCCTCCCCTTGTCTAATTTATGATGAGAAATTTCAAAATGAGCTCAGAATAGCACCTTAGGTATCTATGATAGCATTATGAAGTTGAAACGGGCCTGTCCTAATTCCCTTCACAAAGCCCCCCTTGAGAACTTTCCTTCAACACAAAGTACTCTCTCAGGGACATTTCAGCTTCTGTCATATGGACATCATTCTCTAGGGAAGTAGTTGTCTCCTGATTCAGTTGTTGAGATTCTGGAGTTCAACTTCTGTCTGCAAGCAAGATCACCTTTCATGACTTGTTCACAGCTACAGTGATATTTAGGGATACGGCTTCCACAGTCATTTCTTCTCTGTGTAGTGGACTGAATGTCCATCTGTTTATAGGATTATGACTTGTCATGCATCCATCTGTGCACATTGCTTTGGGCATGGTAATTCCTCCAACAACCATGAGCACTAATCTGGAATTTTAGTTTCCATGTGTCTCACATGGATCTTGGATTCTGAATACAGTGATACAGTCTTGTTATCAGTGCTAGTTTATGGCCACTTTCTTTCACAGTTTTGCTCACTGATAATTGCTTCACAATTGTCAATCACCTTAAAGCACTAATGGAGGGATGGTAAACCTTCAAATCCGTGTATTTGAATAATGTACCTTCAATAATTTAAAGCATCTAATGATACATCTTTAGCCAAAAATTCAAAGTTTTCCATCCATTTCTAGTGGAGCCTTCAGGAATTATATTAGTGATCAGAGAATCCAAAATATGGTCTCAGCTGCATAATGTTCTAAGGCAAGGGAGTATCCATTTTACATGCATGCAAACATACATGGAAATATTGCAGGCACCAGCAGTAATGTCCCTTTAGCCTGCCAATATACCAAAGCACTTACTCCTATAGTAAATGTCCAAGTTGTTCTTAAAATATTTAAATTAGTGCTTGCTTTAATGTAAATTGATAGTCTGTTCCATGCTTCAGCTACTCTCGGAGAGGACTATTTAGTGCACTTCTTATTTCTATATAGGCTAGACAAGAAGAAAGTCACTGTAAGTTGTCAGGTGCTAGAATCTGCCATATCATGAAGCACTCAAGTCTCTTAGCAACAGGTACTGTTATGACTCTGTCATAGTCCATATTGGTGTAAATGACTTGAGACTTACCTCTCTGGACTATACGAAGACAGACATGATTGAACTCGCCAAGTATGTGTCCCAGGCAGGTATATCCCTAGTCTTAAGCAGCATTCTACCATCACCAAGAATGATGCCTCAATATAAACAGAAACTGATTGACTTTAACAATTGGCTTAGTTTCTGGTGTTTTTTCAGGGGGATCCAGTACCTGACAGCCTGGGAGGACATGATTGGCAGACCACGATGCTTTGCCAGAGTTGGCCTTCATCTGTCTCCCCTGGGCTTCAGGCTTCTGGCAAAGGCTCTTGCCTCTCCCATAGTCCATTTTTTAGGCAAAGTCATGAGCACAAAATCACAAAGATGAAAAATTCTTTGAAACAAAATTTAAAGGTCATGCTGCATAACTCTATATCACCAGTAAGCAGATGTTTAATGCCCTCTCAAAGTCAAAAAATACAGTCTCCATGGGACCCCACAACATCTCTGGCTGTATCCTACACAAACTCTATAAGTCTTAGCATGAACCTGCACTCATTGCAAGCATTCCTTAACCTGGAGGATGCTGGCATTTGTGCAGTCACTGAAACCTGGTTCAAAGCTGTGGAGATCACCTCAGCTTTATTTTATCCTACTGTACTTTTAGACCCCAAAGGAGGCGGAGTTTCAATATTTATAAAAGGCATACACACTTCCAGGCTAGTCAAATGGTATGACACACAGGAGACATTCCAAGTGCAGTTAACTGTTGATAAAATACCTATTCATATCATAGCTAGCTACAGACCCCTGACCATGACTCAACATACCCACTCCACCTATCTAGACTTACTTGAATCCATCAAGATTCAACCCTCTACCCTGATCCTGGGTGACTTTAACTACCCAACCATAGAGTGGAAAACCTATTCTAGCCCAAACATGAATGCCCAGAGATTCCTTGACTTTGTCAATGCCAATTCATTGGATCAGCTGGTCGATACCCATACAGGAGGTGAAAATATCCAGGACCTGGTACTAACCAACATGAGTAGCCACTGTAGCACCCCTGCAGTCTCATCCTCCTTAGTAAGATCTGACCATAAAGGGGTCACTTTCAAAGTCACCATCTCCTCTAACCCCCCCACCCCCACACTTGTCAGGGTCAAACAAAGAAACTTTTCCAAAGCTGACTACAATCTCCTGAGAGCAGGTATAAGCAGCTTGTCAGCCACCATCCCTTCAGTTGGAACTAGCACTAATGTCCAAGCCTACACCAAAAAACTATATGAGCACCTACATAGATGTGTGGACTCAGCAATACCTGACAGGACCAAATCATCTTCCGCAATTAAGAGTAAACCTGTCTGTTAGACAGCAGCAATAAATAAACTCTATAATAAAAGAAAAAAAATTGCTGTCCAGGAACAAAAAGGAGCAGGTACCAAGTTGGAAGCAATCTCTCCTTTGTCTGAGCAAGCAAATAGGTCACTGGTGAAATCCTCTAAGGCTAACTTTGAGTCCATATTGGCCACATCCAGTAAGGACAATCACAAGGCCTACTTCACATATGTCCGCAATTTGAAAGGTAACACCCAAATCTGCTCTGAACTGTACACAAATGCCATAGATATAGCCAACCCACTGGCAGACAGGTTCAGTGAAAACTACCCCCCTGCCCCCCCATCAGTAAACCATGACATTCTCAGCACCTGCCCCCCTCCCCTCATCACCAGTAAGCAGATGTTTAATGCCCTCTCAAAGTCAAAAAATACAGTCTCCATGGGACCCCACAACATCTCTGGCTGTATCCTACACAAACTCAGGCATGAGCTGTCAGCTCCATTAGGCACCCTTTTCAACCATAGCCTGAGCACCGACTTCATCACAGCCAAATGGAGGACAGCCACTGTCATCCCTCTACACAAAGGTGGAAGAGCCACTGACCCAAGCAATTATAGGCCCATTAGCCTAACTAGCTGGATCTGCAAAGCCATGGAATGCATTATCATGGACCTTACAAACAAGGACACTGGCAACCTCCAAATGCTTTATCGTAGACAGATGGGTTTTGTCAAAGGGAGATCATGCCTGTTAACTTGGCTGACTTCTTCGAAACAGTCACCAAAGCCATGGAAGAGGAGAAGACAGTGCAGACCAACTTCATTGACCTAGCCAAAGCTTTTGACACTATTCCCCACTTGGGCATAATAGATGAACTCTCCCAGCTAGGCATCAAACAGTATGTTACTAGATGGGTAGCTAAATGGCTCACTGATAGAACCCACTCAGTCAAAGTAGGGGATGCCACCTCTAGTAGTAGACCTGTAATGAGTGTTGTACCCCAGACATCAGTCTTGGGGCCTTTACTGTTTGGGATATACTTTTCTGAGGTGCAAGTCAAAACCAGTGGTCTGTGGCTGACCACATTTGCAGATGGCTGCAAACTGGGAACAGTCTTAAGTTCCCCTAGTGATGTGAACATCCTTCAAGAAGGCCTTACCCAAACTAATGACTGGTGCCAGAAGCATGGCCTCAAACTGAATGCCAAGAAATGTATCATTGTCCCTTTTGTGGAAAATGGAGTCCACATTAATTATCACATTAATAAGAATGCACTAAGCACACAATCAGTCATGAGGGACTTGTATATCCAGGTTGATAGCAATCTGACTTTTGACCACCATGTTGCCTCCATTGTACAGAAGGCTTTCTACATGGACAGCCTCATAAGTAAGGGTATTTCTTCCAGTAACAAGGAGGTCATAATATCCCTGTAGTCTTCCCTTATCAGACCCATTGATTGCATTGTCCCCTTCGGCATGTACCTTGCCAAGCATTCAGCAACTGTAAAGACCACAGAGGTTCCTGACCAGAATATACAGGGTCTCAAACCCCTATCCTATACATATAGGCTAAAAGATCTGTCATCTACTCAGTCTCATACAGACTGCTGAGAGGTGACCTGTGTCTGGCATACAAGGCCATCTCAGACCCAGATTTCATGGAGTTACTGCCTATCCGTAAGTCAAACTCCACTCATGCAACCCACATGCAAGGCCTCAATCTGCTCTGTGACAGTAATAGAACTTGTCAGCGTGATAGATTTATGTCTTAAAGACTCCCCCATCTATGGAATAGACTCCCTCACCATGTCAAGCAGAGTACCTTTCTAGCCCTCTTTAAGAGGAACTTGGATGACTGGATAGGAAACAAAAAATACACCCCTGGCATCCCACTTGTGTCCCTACTGGACAGAGGAAACAGGTGCTGGTTTTGTGGCAACATGGGCAAAATTCTTAGCTAGGCTTATAAGGGCCTCCAGGCCAATCGTCTAGTATCATTCTATGAACCTATGAACCTATAATGTTCTACATAGGTTGTCTGATGACTCTCTACTACTTTTTGATAACCCCAGACATTCCCCAAGATAGTTATCTCTAAATGCCCTATATACCCGAATAATGTATGGCTGTATGAGACATTGTTCAAGTTCAGATATTTGAGTCTTTCATAATAATTTAAATTTTCGCATCCATGGATGCCCTTGGTATGCTTCTGTTGTATCTTTTTCAATTTACTCAGACCTATTTGCTTATAAGGTTTCCATATTGTTATTCTATACTCAAGTTTGAGGCTAATGTAACTAACAAAGAATGGTTTCATCATTTCTGATTTCTTAGACATTATACATTTTTTATTTACTCTATAGTTCAACAACTATGATTACCCATTTGGTTGATATGATTAAAAAACTCAAAGCAAAGCTGGCTCTATCCATATATCCAGATCCTTAAATTAATCTAAATTTTCAATCACTGTCTGCTGTATTAAATATTCTCCTTTCATTCTGTGTATCCCAAATCTCATATGCAATGTTTTTGATGTATTTATCAGCATATTATTTGCTTGTGCCCAAACGATCAGTTTATTCAAGTTATTTTGCAGACATGCTGTATCTCTAACACATGCAATCAGATTACCCATTTCGTAGTCATCTGCATACAGACTGCAGAACACCTCAGATGAAAAAGATAGATCTGAAAGATATAAGCTAAGTGTTTAGTCATCTTATTCATACACTATGTGGTCATCATTTTGCTGGCCCACATAAGGTGTTGCTGAAATACCATTTCAATTCCATTTTTAATTTAATCTAATTTGCTTTTAGGTGAGATATATGCTTTTATAGTCCTTATTAATTGCACCTTGCTTATGTAAACACTACAATTCATGCTGTTCACATTCTATAGTACTCTATATGTCAACTTGCTCTTCCATGCTAGCTGTATTCTTTTACGCATGATGCCTTGCATGGTTTTTACTGTAACTTTTGCTTTAATACTGTGCCATTTTCAAATTTAAACAACATGACTCCTTCTTCTGTCATCACGTAAAAAACCTTCCCTTATACCAACAATTTCTTTCTTAATGCAGTATTTTGTTAGATTAAAAAAAAAATTCTTTCTGTGAATATAAGTTAGTAATGTTGACTTCAATACGTTTTGTGAGAGACTTTTTTATTTTTGGGATGGTAAAGATTATCACTTAAACATTCTGATTTCTTCTATTAAATGCTACTTTTGACCTGCAATTATTTTGTGTTCACATAAACTTTTATTACTATATTATATTTTGTGATTACTGTGTCAAAATCCAAAATTAATAGGGCTATTGAAAAGAAGCCATTTCTGGTTGTGCAACATTTTTCTGGGCACTCAAACCCTTCTGGTATTCTGAAATTCGGAATGCAAAATCTTATTAGAAAGATATAATTTATGCTGTTTTAATATATTATCTGTGTAGGAATCGAACTCACAATCTACTGCTGTGAAACACTGAAAACAATGTGCCATAAAAATGTCAAAATATACATCATTAAAATAAATAAAACTAAAACAAGTGAGCCAATTTCAGGACTGGATTTAAGAATACTCCAAAATTCTAACTTGATCTCCATTCATAAATGGACATAACCCAGATGATTCTGGAAGTAAAATTTCATACGCATAAACAAATTTGTAGGATACAGATAATGCAGTTTCATGTAACTATACTGAGTTATTAACTACTGAGCCATATCTAGAAAAACAAAGTAAATATTCAACTAGAGAAAAATATGGTAATAGGAATGTTTAGTGATACATTTAAGTTCATGTTTTAGGCATCATTTTAAGTAAGAAGGATTAATGCATCATTACATCCTCTCATAAAAAGTATTTGTTTATCAATTTAATCATCGTCATCATCTTCTTTCATCTGTTCCTGTTAGGGGTCACCACAGCGGACCATCTGTTTCCATTTCTTCCTGTCCTCTGCATCATGCTCTTTCACACCAACCGCCTGCGTGTCCTCTCTCACCACATCCATAAACCTTATCTTAGGCCTTGCTCTTTTTCTCTTACCTGGCAGTTCCATCCTTAGCATCCTTTTCCCAATATGCCCAGCATCCCTCCTCAGCACATGTCCAAACCAACGTAATCTCGCCTCTCTTACTTTGTCTCCAAACTGTCCAACCTGAGCTGACCCTCTAATATACTGATTCCTAATCCTGTCCATCCTAGTCACACCCAGTGCAAATCTTAACATCTTTAACTCTGCCACATCCAGCTCTGACTCCTGCCTTTTCATCAATGCTACCGTCTCCAACCCATATAACATAGTTAGTATCACTACCATCTAGCAGACCTTCCCTTTCACTCTTACTGGTACCCGTCTGTCACAAATCACTCCTGACACTCTTCTCCACCCATTTCACCCTGCCTGTACTCTCTTCTTCACCTCTCTTCCACATTCACCATTACTCTGAACTGTTGATCTCAAGTACTTAAACTCATCCACCTTTATCAACTCTACTCCCTGCATCCTCACCATTCCTCTACCCTCCCTCTCATTTACACACATATATTCTGTTTTAGCCCTGCTGACCTTCATGCCTCTCCTCTCTAAAGCATATCTCCACCTCTCCAGGGTCTCCTCAACCTGGTCCCTACTCTCACTACATATCACAATGTCATCTGCAAACATCATAGTCCACGAGGCCTCCTGTCTAATCTCATCTGTCAACCTGTCCATCACCACTGCAAATAAGAAAGGGCTCAGAGCTGATCCTTGATGTAATCCCACCTCCACCTTAAACATATCTGTCACTCCCACCACAGTCCTCACCAATGTCACCAATGTAGAAGGATTTCCTGACCACTGTGGCGATGTGATTATCAAAGGAGAGACTACTGTCCACCTGTGTTCCAAGGTCTCTTATCACACTTTCGGTGTTAAGTAGACTACTGCCTATGTTATACAAAAACAAAAGAGAAAGTATGTTTAAAAAAATTCTTGATTATGTTAGTGTCAATATGCAAATTATATTAGTAGGAGACTTTAATTGTGATTTAAGACATAGGCAAAAGAAGGAAGCAGATATTAAAGTTATTTCAGAAATATTAAAAAAAGGTAAAATATATTTATGGAATAATAAGCAGGGGATGTATAAAAGAGCTAACTTGAAAACAGAAACTGACTATTTTATATTATCAGACATATTAAAATATTTCATAAAGGTATAACAATTATAGTTTTGTCAGATCATGTGGCAATCTGGGTAGAAGTTCAAGATAAGGAAGGATATATTAAAATAGGTACAGGAATTAAAAGATTAAATGAAGCAGAATTAAATAAAGATATGATAAGAATAATTCTACAATTATGGTTAGATCATATTAATATGAGGAGTTTATACAAAATGTGAACAAGCTGGTGGAGAGATTTAAAAAATAAATTTAAAAAAGAATTTTGGAATGGCAAAGGACAAAAAGAAAACTAGATAGTTTTAAAAATAAAGAGATTAGCAATCAAATTTTAGAGATAATAAATCATACAAAAGGATTTATAAGAAAGGAAAAATATATGAAATTAATCAAGAAAAGAGGAGAAGGGTGTTGACTAAGCAAATATATTTTTGCAAGGCAGAAAAGAGGAAGTAGTGCCCTATCTAAGTAAGATGGTTAAAGAATAATAAGAGGATTAAGAGATGGATAATATAATGTAGTAAAAACACAGAAAGAAGTAATTCAATTAATAAGAAATTATATTTTGAAAACATTTGTTTAAATGATAAGAAAAGAAAGTATAAATGGAACTCAGAAACTTGGTAAAGATGATAATAAGGAAATGGGAAAGAAAATCAGTATAACAGAAGTGAATAAAAGTTTTAAAAACAGCAAACCTAGAAGCTGCTACAGGAATAGATGGCATGGAATATTTGATGTATAAAAATTTGAATGAATGGCAAGAAAAATATTTAATAGAGGTTTTTAATGAATGGTTAGAAAAAGTTATACAAGATGAGAAAATATGTATGGGTATAATGAAATGTATGTGGAAAGAGGAAGATAAAACAGATATAAAGCATTGGAGACCTATAGTGTTAAATACTGTTCATTATAAGACGTTTATGAAAATAACTCAAAATAGAATAGAATGCAAAGTAAATAAGCTACTGAATAAAATACTTTTTGCAATAAAAGGGAAAGGAGGTCAAGAACTTCTAATGATAATAAAAGAAATAGTAAAAGATGTGATAAGAAAAGTGGGAACTAAAGTCTTAATATGAGATGTTAGGAAAGCATTTTATAAAATACAACATGCAGTGTTGTGGGAGATTTTAGAATAATATGATTTAAGTAAAAAAAAATGATTAATGTCCTAAGATCATTATATAATAAAATAAAGTAATATTTGTGGTTAATGGTTGGATGAGTGAGAAAATAGAGATAAAACAAGGCATAAAACAAGGTTGTCCAGTAAGTAGTATATTGTTTGCATTATTAATGAATGCAATTGTTATGAAGTAAGTTTAATATTAAATAAAGGTAGAGATTGTATAATAGAAGGAATACAGATCCCAGCAATGTTTTCATTTGCAGATGATTTAGTATTAGTTGTTAAGAATGGAGAAGGGATAAAAACATCTATTAAGACACTAAAAAGGAAATTAAAAGTGTTAGGTTTAAGTATTAATGAGAAAAAAAGTAAAGGGTTAATTTTTCAGCTATAATAGAATGTATTACATTTAATAAAGAAGAGATAGAAATTCAAGGATTAAAGTTTGGTAATGAGCAACAGAGATTAATACAATGGAAGAAAATGTTAAATAAAATAAGAAATATTTGTTTGTTCTGGTGAACATTTAAACTTACATACAGGAAAAAAATTGTATTTGCTGAATTCAGTGATATTAGGGTAATAGTTCATTTGGCAACTGTATTTTTGATGCCAGTTGAATATGAAAAAATAATTATTCTCTATATGGCTTGCATTTATATAGGGTTCAAGATTAAACCCAAACAAAAGAGGAATTCTTTATGTTTCTAAAAATGAAGGAGGACTGGGTTTAATAAATACAATATTGCACACAACATTATTGAATTTGTATAAAATATCAGCTTGGATGAAAGAAAAACCAACAAAACTGTTAGTAGAAATAATAAAAGGTAAATCTAGAGATGTTTGGGAGAAACTCAAACATCTTAAAAGAAGTAAAGGTATGATGGATACAGAAATTAGGTTATAGCAAGAAAAAATATTATTATGGAAAATTGAAATAAGCAGTATCTTAGGATCATAGGAGGTTACTAGGCTATTGGCCCTGAGGCCCTTACAAGCCTACCCAAGAATTTAGCCCATGTTCTGAAAAGTCAGCACCTGATGCCCCTGTCCAGCAGGGACACAGGTGGGCTCCCAGGGGTGTATTTTCTGTTCCCCATCTAGTTATCCAGGTTGCTCTTAAAAATGGTTAGTGATGCACACTGCTTGATGCAGAGATGGAGTCTATTCCATAGAAGGGGGAGTTCTAGGACACAAATCTGTCTTGCCAACAAGTCCTATTGATGTCACAGATCAGGTTGAGGTCATACATGTGGGTTACTCGAATGGAACTTGACTTGCGAATATGCAGCAATACCATCAAAGCGGGCTTTGAGATTGCTTTGTATGCCAGATAGATGTTACCTCTGAGGAGTCTGTATGAGACTGAGTAGAGCGACAGGGCTTTTAGCCTATCTTTGTAGGGTAGATGTTTGAGGCCCCTGGATTTTCCTAGTGAGGAACCTCTGTGGTCTCTCCAGCTGCTGCATGTGCTTTGTGAGGTACATGCTGAAAGGGGCATTGTAGTTGTACTCAATAATGGTCTTATAAGGGAAGAATACAGGGATGTTATGACCTCCTTGTCCCTGAATGAGATACCTCTACTAATGAGGTGTGCCATGTAGAAAGCTTTCTGTATAATGGAGGCAATATGGTGGTCAAAATTCAGTTTACTATCAACCTGGGTGCCCAAGTTCCTCACAATTGATTTTGTGCTTAGGACCGTGTTATTAATGTCATAATTTGTGGGGATGTCACTCTCCCCAAATGGGACGATGATGCATTTTTTTGGCATTCAGTTTGAGGCCATGTGTCTGACACCAGTCATTTGTTTGGATGAGACCCTCTTGGAGGATGTCCACATCACTAGGGGAATTGATGACAGCTCCCAGCTTGCAGTCATCTGCAAATTTCATCAGCCATAGCCCACTGGTTTTGGCCTGCACCTCATAAAAGTATATCCCAAAAAACAGAGGCCTCAAGACCAATCCATGGAGTACATCACTCATTATGGGTCTATTGCTTGAGGTGGCTTCTCCTATTTTGACTAGGTGGGTTCTATCAGTGAGACAGTTTAATACCCATCTGGTAACATATGGATTGATGCATAGTTGAGAGAGTTTATCTATTATACCCAACTGGGGAATGTCAAGGGTCTTAGCCAGGTCAAGATAAGCAGTGTTCACCGTCTTCCCCTTGTCCATGGCTTTCATGACTGTCTCAAAGAAGTCGACCAGATTTAACAGGCATGACCTCCCGTTGATGAAACCAAACTGTGTGGGATGGAGATACACACACACACACACACACACACACACACACACACACACACACACACACACACTTCTGTCTGCATTTTGCTGGGGTGTGTGTGTGTGTGTGTGTGTGTGTGTGTGTGTTTGTGTGTGTAAGTGTGAGCATGTGTATATTTGGGATATGTATGTGTGTTCTGTGCACGCACTTGTGTGCGTGTGTGTCTGTCTGTGTAAGGGTATGCATATGTATGTATAAATGAATGTACATGTGTGGTCATTTTATGTGCATGTGTGTGTGTGTGTGTTTCTGTGTGTATGTGTGTGTTTCTGTGTGTATGTGTGTGTGTGTGTCAACAAGTGTATGTATAATTGAATCTGCATGTGTGATCATTTTATTTCTATATGTGATGTGTATGTGTGTGTGTGTGTGTGTGTGTGTGTGTGTGTGTGTGTGTGTGTGTGTGTGTGTGTGTGTGTGTATTTGTGTATGTGCATGTGTGTATTTGTGTGTGTCTGTGTACATGTGTGAGTGTGAAAACGTGAAGATGTGTATGTATGGGATTGTGTGTGTGTGTGTGTGTGTGTGTGTGTGTGTGTGTGTGTGTGTGTGTGTGTGTGTGTGTGTGTGTGTATGTGTGTGTGTGCGCTCATGTGTCTGATTTTTACATGACTGATAAATTATGCTTACTGCTCTGACATTTGAGAACCTGCCTTAGTTTCCACTAAATGACACTTCAAAGTAGATAGAAAAGTTATTTTTGGCATGGTGTAGCATACACAATGTAGAAATTACTGTATGCATTTTATATCCTAGTTTAGTGTTGTATATTTAAAGACCTTACTCCTCTTATCAGTATGGGCAATTGTCAATCATCAGCACCAGATAAGAATTTCATGGTGCAAGTTTCATGTTCAGTTCATTTCACTTGCTGGAATACTTCTCCAAAAGCCTTTCCTCATTTGGAAACAGATGATCTGATACAAGATACTGATCCTATCAACTTTAACCCTCAACATCCCAACACTATTCCCAGGTCTCATCTGTCCTCCTACAGGCATTCTCTCCCTTCCACCTGTACCTAACCTCATAAAACATTCAATTATCACCCCATTGCCTAGATCTCTATATAGTCTTTCAAGTCTTCCCTTCTTTAAGACATTCATTTTTATAACACCATGCTGATTCCTTCAGACCTGTTATGAGATCCTTCCAGTTTGTTTACAATATAACCCCATACATACTCCCTGATATGCCAGCCACTTTCCACCACTTACACCTACAGCATAATTTACCTTTTTTGCTAAATAAATCACCAACTTTTCTCTTGTCAGTCAGGTCAATTAAGTCTCCTGCATATTTTAATCATTTCTCCTTCCAGTTAGCCAAAGGTCCCCTCAGTTGTCTTCTAGCATCTTATTTCATTACTTCTACCACTATACATCAGTTCTTCTCATCTATCCTGACTCTTTCCCTATACAATAGTCACCAAACAACCTGCTGGCTTTTCTACCTTTTTTGTTTGTGCCTTGTTTGACTCCCACATTTCTCACCCCAATCCATCTCTCTCATATCCCTTACAACTTAGTTCTAGTTATTGATGATACTCATCTTTGCAAACTGGATAGCCCCATCCTTTTTTTCTCTTACCCCAAGACACTCTTTCCCAGTTCAGTCACCCCCAAACAAAAAAGTCTCAGACATGTTGCACCTACTTTATAGCCTTAGCATGGCAAGGCATTTTCAAACACCTGGGAAAATATTAGCCAGCCAGTGGAACAATTATCCTGACTGCCATCACCTAGCTCCTGTCGTCAACACTCTATTATACCAGCTTTCCAACATTTTCTGTGCCTCTTTTTTATCTATTTCTTATGTTTCCTTTTCACTTCCTCCATTCTTTATGACATGGGCAAATTAATTTGACTGTTGGTCTTCAGACCATTCCAAATGACCATAACTGAAGATTTTTCTAGGGTAGTAACATATTGTACTGGCACAGAATATCTAGAACTCCTGGCAGGAGCTATCCTATATCTGCTAACAATAGCAATCAGTTATCAATACATTTATTTATACTATTTTTGTTCCTACAGAACAATTGTTTCCCAGAAACATCCTTAACTACCCCTTACTCATAATCTTCTTTGGCATTACTGTTATGTAATCCCAGATGACTGTATCAAAAGCTTTTGTATATTCAGCAATGCTACCCCCATGCCTTTCCTTGTCCTTTCACTTCAGCCCATGCTGTAACATTTAATAGCATCTGACATTGGTCCACAGGGTCTTGTCCTTCCCAGAACCTGTGTGATCTTCATTCAGAGTCTGTGATATTACTCCTTCCATCCTGGCTGTTACTCCTCTACGAAACAACTTAGCCCACTGATATAGATCAGAAATGTACCAGGGTGTTTCAAGTTCCCTTTGCTTTTAAGTAATACCACCAAAATAGCTTCTCATATAAATAGGGGTACCTGTACTTGCAAGTATTTGCAGTGAATATCTCAGCCATTTTCTCTGCAATATCTTACCCCATAATATTATAGAATTATAGTGGAATCTCATCTGGCCCACCTGCATTGGCTATCTTCATAAGACAAACAGTAGTACTTCTCCTGTTCTGTCACCCTATTCATCATCTCCTTATCCACTTTATTCAATTTCTGCCCATCCTATTCTATCCTTGAAGTGCCCTTTCCTCCACCTCCTGTCTTGTGTACAACACACAATAAAATATATAGAAGACCAGTATAGTCTCTGTTTTTAGAACCCTTTCCCCTTCCTCATGTTTAATGATCTATCTGGCAGTTGGCACAGAGGATTAAGGCTATGGAATGTTAGCCACTTCTTGTGGTAAGGATTTGATTCTTTCAGACACATTTGCCTACTGTATGACCCTGAGCAAGTCACTCAACCTGATACTGCCTTGAAGAATTGGGATAGGCTTTTCATGGACTGCATACCTAGTAGCTAGCTAGAACCTTCATCTATCCCTTCTTCCTTGACATTTTAACTTCTAGGCTGTAACCTTTGAGTCCACATGTCCCCTACCCACACATAGTTTCTCTCCTGCCCATCCCTGCTTTAGTCTTCATCTCACTTAACTTTTTAACAGATTCCTTTATACTGCAAATCTGATCCTAATTTTCCTCATTAATGTTGTCCTTCCCTACTTCAACTGCTATAACAACTTCTCTGCTTCCTGTATTGTATTTTACTTCATCTTATTCCATCTAAGCATTTCTCACATGCTGCGCCACCAAAATACCATCTCACTAACTCCAGTTTACATTAACTGTATTGCTTTTTCTGCACTGAACTGACCATCATATTCTTTAACCATTCAACCCGAGTCCCCATCTCCATCTTCCTGGGATTCACCTCCATTTCCATTCACCTTTCCATCCACTCTAGTGTGATATGCACTGCGGCATAATCAGAGAGATTGCCCTTCAACTTATTTACTATATCTCTCCTACTGATCTCATGTCTTCTAATGTTCTATATAATTTGCTAGCCTGTTTACTCTAATTTTCAGAAAAGGAATATTCTGCAGACTTTCCCCCTCCTTTATCTCTGGATGTCTATTAAAACTTCTAACATTTATTTCTTCAAAGCCTCCTGGCTCTTTTTGTGGAATTCCACTTTTTAGAACATTCTGCCCAGTTCAAGCTGCAGAACAAGGTTAAAATCCTGCCCTATAAAAGCCTGTCTATTATCTCTTTTAACCTACTGACCTCCCAGGAAACATTCTGTTATTGAAACTCTGTCTACATTTAGCTCATATTACATTCTTAGCACAATCACCTTACCTTCAACAGCACACCTTACCACAGCCCACAACACATTCTCTTCTTTCATCTTAATCCCCATTTCCCACACCTATGGCACACCACTAAAATCCCTACACTCTATTTTTCCCCTTTAGTCTAATTACGTAACAGACAACTAAGTCTCTTTTTCTGTGGTCTCCCCCTCCCTCCATTGAAGTTGCACCTGTTGTAAAAACACAGTAATTCCTCCCTAACAGAGGTCAGTTGTAAATCTTTCCTACTTAATAGCAGAATTTATTCCTGACATATTCCATGTACCTATCTTTAAATAATGTCCTTCTTACTTTCTGCTATAGTATGGCCTCCTGTACCATTTCGTCTGAGAAAGACAGATATAATACTTGTCTGTGGCCTTAAGGCCCACATACACTCAGTAATAGAGACCACATGACCAAAGCAGTAATCTCAACAAAAATGAACTGCTTGCTAGTGTCAAGACTGCCCTTTCTAGTACACATCCTATCTATCATAATGCCATGCTAATGTTCCAGCCACCCCTTCAAAACAGGCTTCATTGTCAAACAATCTTCTTTTATTCATAACTCTGCTTCCAATCATCACATACCTAGAAGGACAAGAATTCTGAACAAAACCAAAAATAATGAGAGACAAAGGCCAAAAATCAATGACAGATTTTAAACAGTGCTCTAATATGCTTAGAAAGTTGCTAGAATATCAGGTTTTATATCTGCATGTATTTACTGTCGGCTATGAAGTCTGAAACTGAAATGTATGTTGTTATTTAGGGATTTTAATCTTTGATGATTTACCAGGAAGATACACATTTTATGAGGAATAGACCAAAAATATGAGGCCAAAATCTGGACATTCTGTTAAAATCTGAATAGCTGAGAAGTATGATTCTCCATTATCTTACAATCCCCATGGCCTCTTAGCACTGCTTCTATTACCCACTATCCATAGAGTGAGTACATCCAACATTTTCTACAAAACCAGGACCCCATAGCCATTTTCACAAGACCCACAAAATCACTCTTCCCTCACTTAATATTGCATCAGATATTATACTGTGTTTTAAGCGTGAGCTCAACAAAACATTGAAAACATATCTTCTTGGTAAAACATATAGTTTAGCCAGCTCTACTACATAACTACATAAAAGGGTTAATAACTTTGGAAAACTGTACATAATTACCACATCCTGTACAGATGTCCAGCAAAGAAAAATATAATTTCAGTCTTGCAGCAAACAAACATGGAATAGAAAATAATTTCTGGAACCTTCTATTAAATGTAAAAACAGGCCAGTGTTTGTTTATGGTCCAGTCTGATGACATGATGCAAATAATTTACAATGTGCATAAAAATGGACATAGGGCACCACCTACAAGGATATACAACCCCCCCAACACACACACACACACACACACACACACACACACACACACACACACACACACACACACACACACACACACTTTCTGGTTGTGCTTCCTCTGTAATTGCTACACAAGGCAAGAACAACACACTACAGGAATACAGGAACAGTACTGTATAAGTGATCATGGGAACCATAAAATGCCTGGCTATATAAACTTTAGGTAGACACACTTCAAAGTTTTTCGCATCCTTTTCAGACACCTCATGCATGATATCCAAGATATAAAGTTGTGTCTACTGATCCACTCACCAAGACTAACGTTAAAGGTAATCAAAGTAGTACTTTGTTTAACCTATAATGATAACTTATTCTATAGACTACAATTACGTTGATCCTTCCAGTGAGTCTTCTTTATTTGTTGTTGTAGATATAGGACCATAGTATAGCATTTGTACAGCCACTGAATTTTTAAAGAAATAGTAGGTCAATTAGGATTGGATGTTTGCTTCTTGAAACATGAGACAAGATCAACACAGAACTGAAAGTAGAATATAACTGAGTATAAGTGAATATAAGTGGAATCATGCTCTTCAAGCAAGAAAGTTGAATGATTTAAGGACTTTAATTTACTTTGTTAGACATCTTTGGTGTCTTTCCAGTTGAGCAATATGTTTAGATTTGCATACACTAGAAGAAAAGCCAAAAGGAGAAGAAGAAAGAGAGGAAGTATTGTTGTTGATGACTGGTCTGATGAAAGAAGAGTACTGTCATAGAATGACTTGTCTGAATCTTGAAGATACCCCCTTTAAAACTGACTAGACCAAATCAAAGGCTTTCCATAATATGGTGGAAATGTGATGATCAAATGAGTAAGTTGTTCATACCAGTCCTTAGGTCTCATATAATCATGTCTGTCTGAAGATGAGTATCATTTATAACAAGAAATGAGATCAGCTTCTTTGCTGAGCAGTCCACTTTTATACATTTAGCTTAAGATAATTTTTGATGTACTACTTATGTATGCAATCCAGCCAGTGTTGAAACATTTTTTTTTTTATTAGCCTCTTTTTAACAGGAGCCATGTGATCTTTTATAGTCATCAAAGCTGCCACCATCTCAAGCAGAAGAGGTCTTTGTTTAATGTCTCATCCAAAGGACAACACACTCAGAAGTACAGCACCCCCTATGGCACACTGTAGTATCAGCAATCAATCAACCTGTTGTATGGAAGGTTAGCGTGCTATTATTGACACTAGTTTAGTTTTAGTGTTGTTGCATGAGCAGGTAACAGAGCAAGCTTGCAGCTGTTGGTAAACTTGGTTAACTATGCTTCTTGTTTATTGAATTGGATGTCTGCAAAATAAATGAGAAAGTGATGAAGGCCCATCACTGATCCCTGTGGTACAGTACTATCCCTGTGGTACAGCACTATCACTGATTTCTGTGGTACAGCACTATCACCGATCCCTGTGGTACAGCACTATCACAGATCCCTCTGGTACAGCACTAATACTGATCCCTGTGGTACAGCACTATCACCGATCCCTGTGGTACAGCACTATCACTGATCCCTCTGGTACAGCACTATCACTGATCCCTCTGGTACAGCACTATCACTGATCCCTGTGGAACAGCACTATCACTGATCCCTGTGGTACAGCAGTATCACCGATCCCTGTGGTACAGCACTATCACCGATCCCTCTGGTACAGCACTATCACCGATCCCTGAGGTACAGCACTATCACTGATCCCTCTGGTACAGCGCTATCACCGATCCCTCTGGTAAAGCATTGTCACTGATCCCTGTGGTACAGCACTATCACCGATCCCTCTGGTACAGCACTGTCACCAATCCCTGTGGTACAGCAGTATCACCGATCCCTGTGGTACAGTACTAGTTACAGTTTTACACTATGAGTGGGTACCAGCAACTTTTACAACTTGGAATGTGAGTCAATTTGCAATCCAGTGGCAAAGTAGGGTTTTATATTAAATGTGCTTAATTTTTTTCAGTGATAATAGCATTTGGGCCAGTGTCAAAAGCCTTTGCCAGGTCAAGATAAGCAGCATGCATAACGTGACTACTGTCCAGAGTTTCTGTATCCTTTACAAAGAAGCTTAGCAGGTTCATGATACAGGACATGCCCTGAAGAAAACCAGAATGAGTGGGGTTTACATGAGTTACATTGCCTGTGGCTGCATTAATGAGTTATTCCATGATACATTGCATAACTTTTCATATAAGTCTGGCAATTATAATGGGCCTAAAATCACAAGGATATATAAAGGGGCTGCCTTGTGTGTGGGTTTCCAATCATCTGGAACAAACCCTGTATATAGACTAAGGTTGAGCAGTTTAAGCAGAGACTTGGACAGTGCGTACTAGGAGGCACTGATGAGCATTCAGCCTGGTGTGTTGACTGGTCCGATGGAAGCATTATTTTAAGCCCTTGATAGGGCTTCTGAGACTTTTTCTAATGTGATTTCAGTGGAAACTATATTTTCAGGGATAGTTAGGAAGGTAATGAACATTATTATTTCATTTCCTGTCATAATGAAGAAATTTGCAGTTTTCTGAGGTATCTGTAGTGACCTTAAGCTTTACTCTGGTAAACATTTTCTAATACGTAAACATAAACTGGTCCTACATCTGTTCAAAACATCCCTCTTGTAATATAAATTTGTAAAATTTTACCCAATCAATTACATCACCGCCTAGATTTAACAAATCCCACTCAGAAGGCTCCATTCTTGAATGGATTTTTGTCAGTGACCCTAACAAAATCTCCTCAGCTGGCACCATCCCAAATACACTAAGCGATCATCTCCCTGATTTCATCCTCAGAACTTCCACTTCCATCCAAAAACGAACATCACTACAAACGTGCCAAGAATTTAACCAGCTTTGACCTCCACACATTCATTGATCTACTAAAACACATAAACTGGAATATTCTAAAAAAAATTCCCTTAAATGAAGCTGACAACTGCTTTAACAACCTATTCCTAAAAACCCTAAATAAACCTGCACCCCCCATCCCCACTTGAAGAGGGCAAAATTTTATTTAACCCCATGGCTAATACAATCAACAAAACAATTTATGCAAAACAGAGATAAAGTATGGAAACACTGGATAAAAAATAAAAATCCTATCACACTACAAAATTATAGGCAACTCCGCAACCCCATAAAATAAATAAATAAATACATAAATAACCAAAAAGAAAAAAAAGAGTACCATCTAAAACTCCAGTCCAGTAATAGAAATAATCCCAAATAATTCTGAATAGATATCTCTTCACTCCTAAACCCTGGTACTAAGACCAAACCCACTCCATTTCCTAACATAAATAACTCAGATATAGCTACTCTCTCAGCTGGGGTGATTTGTGTTTGGAGTCTGCATGTCCTCCCTGCAGTCACGTGGGTTTTCTCCAGGTGTCCTGCTTTCTTCCCACATTCCAAAGACATGCAGTAGGTGGATTAAACACTCTAAATTGGCCATAGGTGAGAGTGTGTTTGTGAGTGAGTGGTACTACTACTAATGAACTACTGAGGCAGAGCTAGCCACTCGGCAATGTAAACCTGGGCTGGAGATGATTGTCACTGCAAAAGTGACACCCTGAACCCATATGCAAAATGGGAAAAGGGGTTGAGGATGGATGGATTTAGCCACTGTCTTCAACAACCACTTCATTGGCACTATATCTAATATTATACCCAAATTTACCCAAAACCATACTGACTCATGCTCTTCTGCCACAGCCCCTTCAGATTCCCCTCTCCTCCCACACCACTCCCCCTCTGTCTCTACTGATTTATCCAATTCCTGCACATGTCCCTTCACCTTAAAGCCAATTCCACTTCAACCATAAAATGCCTATTCAAACTTAAACCAGGCTCTAACGCAATGGGTGGTTTACCCACAGACTGCCTAAGACTTGCCGCAGATGCTGTGGCCTACCCAGTTAGCATTCTCATAAACAGACCCATCCTCAAATCTTACATCCCTAAAATCTGGAAACTGGCACATATACTACCCCTCCATATAAGCGGTGACCCCACAGATCTCTCCAACTACCGCACAATCACCATTATCTCCCCCCTTTCTAAGATTTTTGAAAAATGTATTCAGACTCAAGTTCATTTCTTCACCAGCAATCAAAGTCTGCCTGCTACTCAGCATGATTTCAGTCCAGGCCACCCGCAATGACTGCCATTCTTTTCTTCACACACACATACAAACGCACACACATGGAGTTTTCTTCACGGGCGCAGTCCTACTCACAAACTGAACTTCTAACCTAAACTCCAAACTAGAAACCTGCTACAATAAAATTGCGTGATTTGCAAAACAATGCCTCCTATTCTACCCCCACTGTGTAGCATTACACTCTCTAATCTGGTTAGAATTACCACACTATCACACCTATATACAACTAATGACAGCACATAAAATTATACACAAACCATTATTATGCCCTTCACTGTCCTCCCTTTTCACCAACTACCAACTCAATAGAAGATCAACATCTACTTCAAATTCATAAACCAAAACGTCCACCTGGCCAGCTTTTATACTCCTATGTTACTGGTAAAAAGTAGATCTCCCTTCCTATCACTCTCAGATCTAGTACAAATATTGCAATGTTTTAAATTTCTTTATTCAACTACTTATCCTCCATCTGGAGCTTTAACTGCTCTTCATCAATCTTTCTTAACTACGCCTCTTACCATCTCTACTCACTCACTCTTCCAGCCTATTATTTAGACACATTAACAAAATTGCTCTTACTAACTGCTTAGAATGCTATCTTACATGTAGTGATCTATGCAATACTGTTAAAATTGTTTATATATGTACATTTATGTCTTTTTTAACTATGTAAGTATGCATTCCGTGATAATCTGTGCAACTTAACTGCTCAACCTTTTATATGTACATTTATTTCTTTTTAACCATAATGTATACTTTGATATTCTGTACATCTTTACTTAATTGTTCAAGCTTGTAACATGTACTTGGAGCTTTTCTCCCCAGCCCTCCATTGAAAATGGGCTCTTATGGCCCAGTAGACTATCCCGGTAATCAAGTGCCAAGAATACTGCTGTTAAGTTTCTTGCTAGCACGTTTCAGTGTGATCTTGGGCTAATAAGATGGGCATTTATTATGATTTCTTTTTGGTATTTTTGGTCTTTTGTTATACAATTTATCTATACGGGATTCCACTAGAAGGGTTTATTCAAAAATTTACCAATATATTTAGAGTGGTCAGGTATTGACTTTTCTATGCAACTGTTTAGGTAATGGTAAATACTGGGGGTAAATGTGTCAGCCCTCTTAGTTGGGCCCATTTGTGGGGAATTGTTGCAAATTTTGCATAGGTCTTGTAGATGAATTAAGTTTGGTTTGGCCTGAAAAAGTCCCCTAAAACAGTGTTTTGGAGGTGTGGTAGTACCACTATGCCTAACAGAAAAGATTACCAATTTGTGGTCAGATTTAACCAGGAATTAAAAGATGCAGGTTAGATTACAGGTGGGAGATGGTCTAATAAGGACTATGTCATACATATCATAGCCCCTATTGGGTAGTTTTTCAATTTGTTCCAGTACATTGGTATTGATAAAGTCAAGGAAATGCGACACATTTCCTTGACTTTATCAAGGAAATGCGGCGCATTTAAAGACATCAATATCAGTACTTTGGTAATTGAAGTTCTCAGCAAAAAAAAGATACTTGGTTTAATATTTCACACCTTACTGTGTTAAGGTAATTTCATTGACATTTGGAGGATACTAACAGGGCTCTGTAGTTCGCAATGAATTTGTTAAGGGTGATTTTAACCTCATGAATCTACAGTTTAAGATTGTGGATAATCTGTTTTGAGGTGGTAGTGTTTCTGACAAATAATGAACCCCCTTCCACTCAATTATCCAAGGGCCTGAGAACATGACAGGAACCAAACCCTGATACAGAGGAAGTGCTGTAACTTCACTGAAACCATATCTCATCAACTTCATAACTATGAATGAGTTCAAGTTACAGGAGTACCTAAAGTTATTACATCTTTCTGTTTAGACTCCTAGCAATGAGGTGTGACACTATGATGGTATTCAAATTTCTGTTTAATTTTGTCATGTTGAAATGACCAATAGGGAGAGTCTGCCTAAAAAGGGCACTACGAGTGCAGCAAAATCCTTAGCTAGTAGGATCAATACCTGGTATGAGAGGTATATACCATTCCTAGCAAAACAGTAAGTTTTACCATCTCTTCCTAGATCAACACATACTGGACCCTCCCTAGAAAGAATGACATCAACTACTTAACCAACTGTTAAAGCCAATTAGCCTTTGTTGGATTCTAGGTATCCTTCTTGGTGAAGGCAAGAAAATAGTGTCTTTTCTGTTTCTCACGTTTCCTTGCATGTCCATCTGGATGGATTACCTCCGGTCACAGAAAAATCTTAGTCATATTTATCCAGGTTAAGGGACCTTAGTGTCCTTGTGGCATTATGCATCCTGGCACTAGACAAGCAGTTTGCAGTCACTCTGTTCTTGTCCAGTTGTCCAGTCTGATGAGTGCAGAATCTGTATGTCAAACTATAGAGTCATCTCTGACCAAAATATTTTAATTTGTGCAAGCACCCTTAGTGAGCCATATGGGTTTAGGCCTACTTTCCTAATGACTCCTGAGTGAAGTATGTGGATTTGCAGAGTGTTTCTGTGTGAGTAGAGATGCTGTATGCATTGTTTCATGTGCTGGAATCCTTTAGTGCTCAAGGAGGCTTTGACAAATTTCTCTTTGAAGCCTTAGTATAAGTTATAGACATAGTTGCATGTTGTGACTGATGTGGTGTGTTGTACATGTATGACGATTACTGATAGTGGGATGCTGCAAAAAGTTTGCATCCATGTTTGTTATTTATATATCTTGCAGATTGCACTATACATTAGTAGAAACACAGAATAGTTGGTAAAGAAAAAACAGTTGCTACACAGCCTTAGAAGACATAATACTATCAGACTGGCCACATGTGGAGTGAGAGTGAACTGTTGAACTTTGTTATCCAATGGTGAAGGACTAGTACGGGTTGTAATACTCAGGAGTTGGTGGGAGACTACTATAGTGGACGCAGAAGATTTATGTATGGAGTAGTTAGGGTGACTTTCTGAAGTCAGGTTAGATGGCATCAAATGTAGCATTACATAATTAAATAACAGAATTAGGCTATATTGTACAAAGTCATAATAATTTCACAAAACTGCTTTGCAGAAGTATAGTACAGATCAGTTGTTCTCATACTATAAAATCACTTGCACACAACACAGACCACTTTCCATGACCCAGCATCCGAAAGCATGGAGAAATAGTACACGGTACTCTCCAAGCAGCACTTAATACTGCTTAACTATTGAATTCATACTCATAAGTAAGTTTTGACCAGCCATACTTGATAGCTGTCCCAGTGCCCCACATCCTTCGCTTGGTCTGCTGGCTTGTCAACCAATCACCCCCAGTCTAGTGTCTGCAGTTTTTGACAGGGCCAGCAAAAAACCTAAGGGTGTCTTGGAGGGTGGGGGGTGTTGTGCTACACTACATTGATCTGTTTTTTTTTCTTTGTGCCATACCATGCTTTTTTTTCCCCTCCTCATATGCGGCTTCATGATCTGAGTTGGGGCAGACATTCCATGGGGGCATGTGGTGTATTGCCCCCAACACCATGGCAGCTCAGTTATGCCCACCATGCTTTAACACCTGTTTTACTCCACCCCGCAGCCTACACCAGGGATAGTCATGGGGGACATTCATGAGCCCACTAAGCCCCCCAGGATGGGCACCCCCATCTTCCCGGCTACTCTGTTAGTCTCCCAAGTTGCTAATCAAACCTGGGTTGGCTGGGCCATAGTCATGGCTTTTATCACTCCTTGTCACTGGAGTGGCAAATATGTTTATTTCTACCTTAATGTTTATGTATTTTAAAATGAGTTGCTCAGCTTCAGAATTAAGAAATTAGCTATATTTTCTATGTAGTATGATAATGATTCCCAAAATAAAACAGGAATGTGTCAAATTGGTGAAGTTAAAATGTTTGAATGGTGCTTGCCCAAGCTAACTTCACCCATAGTATAGTTTGCCTTTTCCTTCACTGTTGTGCAGCCTTGAAATTAATATATATAAGTTTGCATGGGTGCAGCAGGGCTTGCTCCTCTGAAAAAAAAAAGTTGTCTACTGTTTGCTGATGCAATTTTGGTGGGGAATTTTCAATTTTTTTAATGTTGCCAAAGGTAGCTTTGGCAAATAGTACATTTCCAGAAAAATCAAACAACTAACCGACAAAACAGTATACTGATTTCATCTATTGTTATATGTTTCCAAAGAAACACACACACACACACACACACACACACACACACACACACACACACACACACACACACACACAGACACACACACACACACGCACTTTCAATTTTGCAAGCTTTAGAAACTGATAAGCATTTAGAGGTATAGCATACTATTTCCATAGTCAACAATTCTTTTCCTCTCTAATGAATACACATGGACTGCTCATTGGAAGAGACCCTGCCTCCGGTAATAAGCGGTACAAGTATTTGAAAAACAGATAGGATGCTTCATCTTTTCCTCTAAAAGCACTGTCTCTGTCTCTCTCTGTCACTCTACACACACTTGCACACACACTCACACACATGCATGTTTGTGTCTTTACATCCATAAATGTAACACACATGCTTATGCACATGCACACCCACAATCGCAAACATACACACACATACAAACGTACACACATGGAGTTCTTGAGGTAGAAATTCAACAAAAAACGAAAAGCTTGGTTAGCAAACTTTTATTTCCTTGTGTCGATGTTGAACCTAAATTTAACAATGCTGGATACCACACTGTCATGATGGTAACATTTTTTTTTCTGTTTAGGCAGAATCCTATCTTCATAATTCTAAACTATGGAGGTAATATTCTGTTTATGTTTATTGATGGCTGCTCTGCAGGTCTGCATGGTAGAAGTATTGTCAAGTTTAAAATAAAAATTATCAGGTCAAATTTTATGAACTCATCTGTTTGTGATACAGCGGTACAGTGAAAGGTAAGAACATTTCTTGGCATGTGTTTTTTCTCCTCCAACACATTTACAAATGTGGGTACAAATGTGATGTATGACTTAACACTGTTTCAATCATTGCAACACAGTTCTCTCATTAAATATGATATCCTGGTTTGGAAGTGATGTGATAATAGTCTGTGATGTTGTCCTTTCTTTAGCTTACGTATTGCTAATGTGATGTGGGCAGTTAACATGCAACTACAATGAAGTTCAATACAGAACAAATTATTTGAAAAACAGTGTTTATCATTTATTTATGGATTAGCTCGGGATAAGTACTATTCATTTGCTCAATTAAGTTTGATATGGTGTAGAATGTTAAGTTAAAATTTGTTTGAAAAACACTTTGTATCTTTAATTTACAGTACATATGACTATGTATTTATGTATATATTTATGTTAAATTAAATTTTTTGAAAAAAACACCTTTTATCATTAATTTATGCATGTATCTGTGTATGTATTTATTTCTTTATATTATCTCATTTGTGGACAATCCAGGACATGCATTTTCTTTATAAGTTCATAGGTTCATAGGACGATACTAGGCTATTGACCCAGAAGCCCTTATAAGCATAGACAAGAACTTCACCTATGTTCCCACAGTCAGCACCTGTTTTTCCTGTCCAGAAGGGACACAGGTGGGATTCCAGGGGTATATTTTCTGTTTCCTATCCAGCCATCCCAGTTCATCTTAAAGTGGGTTAGCAAGGTACTCTGCTTCACATGGAGAGGAAATCTATTCCGCAGATGGAGGAGTCATTGGGACACAAATCTATCCTGCCAACAAGTTCTATTAATGTCACAGACCAGGTTGAGACCTAGAATGTGGGTTGAACGAGTGGAGTTTGACTTACGGATATGCAGCAACTCCATCAAAGCTGAGTCTGAGATGGCCTTGTATGCGAGACATAGGTCACCTCTGAGCAGTCTGTACGATACTGAGTAGAGGGAGAGGGAGAGGGCTTTTAGCTTATCTGTATAGGACAGGTGTTTGAGGCCCAGGATTTTCCTTGTTAGAAACCTCTGTGGTCTCTCCAACTGCTGCATGTGCTTGACAAGGTACATGTTGAAGGGAGCATTGTACTCGATAATGGGTCTGATAAGGGAGGAGTACAGGGATGTTATGACCTCCTTGTTCCAAATACCCTTAATTATGTGGTGGGCAATCTAGAAAGTCTTCAGTACAACAGAGGCAACATGGTGGTCAAAAGTCAGGTTGCTATCAACCTGGGTACCCAAATCCGTCATGACTGATTGCATCCTTAGTACATTGTTATTAATGTGATAATTAGTGGGAACACCATTTTCCCTAAAGGGGATAATGATGCATTTCTTGGCATTCCATTTGAGGCCATGCTTCTGTCACCAGTCATTAGTTTGGGTAAGGCCTTCTTGGAAGATGTTCACATTACTAGGGGAATTTATGACAGTGCCCAGCTTACAGTCATCTGCAAAGTTAGTCAGCCACAGACCACTGGTTTTGGCTAGCACCTCAGAAAAGTATATCCCTAACAGTAGAGGCCCCAAGACCGATCGTTGCGGTATGTAGCTTGTTACGAGTCTACGACTAGAGGTGGCTTCCCCTATTTTGACTGAGTTGGTTCTATCAGTGAGTCAGTTAACTGCACATCTGGTAATATATGGGTTGATGCCTAGCTGGGAGAGTTTATCTATTATGCCTGAGTGGCTGAAGGCTTTGGTTAGGTCAAGGTAGGCGGTGTGCACTGTCTTGCCCTCATCCATGGCTTTGGTGAATGTTTTGAAGAAGGTGACCAAGTTTAACAGGCATGATCTCCCTCTGACAAAACCAAACTGTGTGGAATCAAGCATTTGGAGGTTGCCAATGTCCTTGTTTGTAAGGTCAATGATAATGCATTCCATGGTCTTGCAGATCAGGCTAGTTAGGCTGATGGGTCTATAATTGCCTGGGTCAGTGGACACTCCAACTTTGTGCAGAGGGATGACAGTGGCTGTCCTCCATTCTGCTGGGATGAAGCTGGTGCACAGGCTTTGGTTGAATAGGGTGCCTAGTGGTGTTGAGAGCTCTTGCCTGAGTTCATGTAGGACACAGCCAGGGATGTTTTCGGGTCTCATGGAAGCTGTAATTTTTGTCTTTGAAAGGACATTAATAACCTGCTCCCTGGTGATTAGGGGAGAGGGGCAGGTGCTGGGGATATCCTGGTTTACTGATGGGGGGAGGGGCAGGGGTGGTGAAGTTTTCCCTGAACTTGTCTGCTAGCATATTGGCTATATCTATGACATTTGTGTATGTGGTATTCTTGACCACCAATTCAGAGCAGATTTGGGAGTGACCTTTGAGATTGTAGATGTATGCCAAGAAGGCCTTGTGATTGTCCTTAGTGGATGTGGCCAATATGGACTCGAAGTTAGCCTTAGAGAATTTCACCATTGACCTTATTTGCTTTTTTAGACAAAGGAGAGATTGCTTTCAATTTGGCACCTGCTCCTTCTTGGTCCTGGACAACAATTTTTTCCTTTTAGTATATAGTCTGTTTATTGCTGCTGTCCACCAGATAGGTTTACTCTTCCTTGAGGAAGATAATTTGGTCCTGTCAGGTACTGCTGAATCCATGCAGCTATATAGGTGCTCATATAGTTTTCAGGTGTAGGCTTGGACATTAGTGCTTGATTCAACTGAAGGGATGGTGGCTGTGAAGCTGCTTATACCTGCTCTCAGGAGGTTGTAGTCAACTTTGGAAAAGTGTTTTTGTTCAACCCTGGCAAGGGGGTAGGTGGAGGTCAGGGGAGATATTGACCCTGAAAGCAATTGCTTTATGGTCAGATCTTACCAAGGAGGATGACACTGTAGGGGTGCTACAGTTTCTACCCATGTTGGTTAGTACCATGCCCAGGATATTTCCATCTCTTGTGGGGGTGTCGACTAGCTGATCCAATGCATTGGCATTCACAAAGTCGAGGACTCTCTGGACATTCCTGTTTCAGCTAAAATATGGTTGGGTAGTTAAAGTCACCCAGGATCAGGGTAGAGGGTTGAATCTTCATGGATTCAAGTAAGTCCAGATAGGGTGAGTGGGCCTCCTGAGTCATGGTTGAGGGTCTCTAACTAGCTATGATTGAATAGATGTTTTGTCAATAGTTAACTGCACCTGGAGTGTCTCCTGTGTGTCATACTGTTTGACCAGCCTCGAGGTGTGTATCTTTTTGATAAATATTGAAACTCCACCTCCTTTGGCTTTGTAGCCCTCCGCTTGGGGTCTGAAAGTATGGTAGGACAAGTAACCTGGTAAGGTTAGGGTGCTCTCCAAGGCTTTGAACCAGGTTTCAGTGACTGCACAAATGTCAGCATCTTTCAGGGCAAGGAATGCTTGCAATGGGTGCAGTTTCATAGCGTTTTGCAGCATGACCACATTGTTTGGTCACCACTTATACATTTTTTCCATAATTTATGGACAGACTAAAATTAATGACGGTATATTGAAAAGTCAGATAGGAGGTATATAAACCCACTGCTTGAACCAATTTTTTTCATTTCAACTCAGTTTTATTTATAAAATTAATGACCATATATGGAAAAGTCAGATCAGAGTTTAAAGGGTTATTCTTTATACCAGAGAAAAAAGCTGAACCTGTAGAGTTGCTTAAAGATTTGAGAATTTTGGGTAGATCACTGACACTCAAAACCATTTTCAAAAGTGACTCTCAGCTTAATGTTAGTGAATTTAAAAAAAACAGTACCTTCATTCCTCGACGTCACTGTATGGTAGAAGCATTTATTTCTCTGTGTTAAAAACAGTTTAGGGATTTGTTTGATACTCACTCTAAACCTCTTTTTTCAAACATGTCACCAGATGACTCTACTGCTCTATTTGAGTTAAAGAATATGCATTCAATAGAGGTTAGGCCTGCAGATAAAGCTGGCAATACTGTGGTACTTGATAGAGATCTGTATCTAACACAAATGAGAAAATTACTATTTGATGAAGCAAATTATTTTAATGTTTCAAGAACTACTGTCACAGGAATTATGGAAAAAATTTATTTTATGCTGTTTGACTTACTCACGACAGGCTTCATTTCTGAGAGTTTGTTTAATTATTTTAATGTTGAACACCCCCTCATTCCCATGGTTTATGGGCTTCCCAAAATACAGAAGAACTTGGAGTGCCCACCCATGATACCTATTGTCTCTGGCAAGGGTTGGAGCATAGCGCCACTATCAATTTTTGTTGACAAAAACTTACATCCACTTCTAGATGAATGTGACACAGTCCTAAACGATACTAAGTCCTTTTTATCTAAACTGTTTGATAAAGTATCTACTTTATTTAATGATTATTTGTTTGTTACGCTCGACATAGAATCACTATTTACAGTGATTCCCAACGACTGGTGAGTAGAGAATGTCAGAGCTGTTTTGAATGTCAGGAGATGCTTTATTACTGAGAAAGTGAATTTGCTCTGTACATTACTTGAGCTTGTACTTGAGAATAACGTTTTTGTATTCAAGAATGAGTTCTTCTTACAGAAGGTTGGCGTGGCTATGGGCACAACCTGTGCCAATAACTACGCCAACCTTGCATTAGTGCAATGGGAGAAATCCTGTCTGTTACATAACAATGCTTACGAAGAGAACATAGCCTGGTACATACGTTTTGTGGATGATATGCATACCTCTCAACCTGGAAACATCAAAAATCTGGACAAGGCCCATGAAAATTAGGTACAAATCTGTGCACTACAATTACATAACCCCACCCACTCCAATGGAATTGTGGGATACCAACTCTCAAATGCAAACTGAAGAGCAGACAACCAAAATATAGTGCCAGAGTTCCCCTGCAGCCATTCCAGTGTTCCATTACCTGGCTTTTTCACCCCATTTACCATAAACACTAATGTGTGCATACTGCTTTACTTCTGTAAAGATTATATAGATTTTATTTTTACATTTTATAGCACAATGCAAACACTAATATATATCTGGTTGCTAAACAAAGCAACACTGTCTCACAATGAAAATAGACTTGGCATTAAAACTTCTCTGCCCTTGAAAATCATATTTATTGAAACAGCATTATAACCAAAGTCACCTACCATAATGTACATCAGGTACAGGGAGTGGTACTTTAAATTGTTATGCCAACTTATGTTCTCCTTTCAAACACCTGAACCTCTCAATAGACTGCTCCTTTCACAACACAGTACAAACCTGTATTTTTCTGAGACATGAGGAAGCATTCTGCAACACGCACCTGCCTAATTCTGCACACAAATAATAATGCTTAATTCTGCACACAAATAATTATGAGAAAGCGTTCTGCAAGCCTGTTAGTGTGTTCTGCAAGGGCCATTAGCGTGATGTGTGATCACACACAAATAATAACAAGAAAGCAAGAAGTGACAGATGAAATTCAAACTCATTCTGCGAGCTGAGAAAGCATCACTGTGCTTAATTCTGCAATCAGCATACAAGTAATAATGAGAAAGCATTCTGCAAGCTGGGCCGTTAGCGTGATTACAAATAATAATGCTCGATTCTGCAAGGACCGTTAATGTAATCACACACACAAACAATAAAGAGAAAGCAAGAAGTGACAGCTAAAATACAAACTTATTCTGCAAACTGAGAAAACATCACTGTGCTCAATTCTGCATACAAATGGTGTGATTATGTTAGCGCAATAATGCGAATGCAAGAATACACCAGTGACAGATAAAATACAAACTCATTCTGCAAACTGAGAAAACATCACTGTGCTCAATTCTGTATACAAATAACAATGAGAAAGAATCCTGCAAGATGGGCCGTTAGTGCGATGCGTGATCACACACAAATAATAAAGAGAAAGCAAGAAGCAACAGATAAAATACAAACTTATTCAGCAAGTTGTGAAAACATCACTGTCTGCTTAATTCTGCATACAAGCAAATGGTGTGATTACATTAGTGCGATAATGAGAAACCAAGAATACACTAGTGACAGGTAAAATACAAATTAATTCTGCAAGCTGAGAAAGCATCACTGTATGCATACAAAAAAATAATGAAAAAGCATTCTGCAAGCTGGGCCATTAGTGTGATTACAAATATTAATGCTTAATTCTGCAAGGGTCGTTAGCATAATCGCACACACAAATAAAAACGAGAAAGCAAGAATACACTAGCGACAGATAAAATACAAACTCCGAATAGCCCATAATGAAGCGTGATCTCACACACACACCCACACACACACACACACACACACACACACACACACACACACACACACACACACACACACACACACACACACACAATATTGAGAGAAAGCAAGAATACGAATACACTAGCGACAGATAAAATACAAACTCCGAACTCCCCTTAGTAGATCGCACATAATGAAGCGTGATCTCACACACACACCCACACACACACACACACACACACACACACACACACACAATATTGAGAGAAAGCAAGAATACGAATGCACTAGCGACAGCTAAAATATAAACTCCCAACTCCCCCTAATATCCCAACTCCCCTTAATAGATTGCCCATAATGAACACTGCTGCCTAAAAATAACAAACTACTGGAACTACTGTCTGCAGAAGCCGGGCCCTTTTAAGATAACTTTTTTCTTAACAGGAGGCTGACTTTTTTCTTTTTTTCTCATCCTGATCTGTGGCATGTGGGTGGGTGCTGGGCGGACTCTGCAAAAGCTGCCATTACTGATACTACTATCTTCTTCTTCTGGCTTTTTCCCAGTTAGGGGTCGCCACAGCGGATCATCTCATCTGCACATTGAGTGGCAGTGGAGTTTTACGGTGTCGAGTTGCCAGCCCAGCACCCAACCTTCCACAGAAGGCACACACGCACACACACCTAGGGCCAATTTAGAGGGTCCAATCCACCTACAGCATGTCTTTGGGATGTGTGAGGAAACCGGAGCACCCGGAGGAAACCCACGCGGCCAAAGGGAGGACATGCAGACTCCGCACAGAAAGCACCCCAGCTGAGGATCGAACCGGAGAACCTCTTGCTGTGAGGCGGCAATGCTAACCACTGCACCACCATGGCCACCCTATTACTGATACTACTATATTCCCTCCAAATAATGATGAAGCTGATGTCATCATGCATGCCCCTGTAGGCTGGTGATATGTGATGACGTCAGCCATAAATTTAAAGCTGTAATATGGAAAAAAAATAATAATAAAAAAAATCAGGAATTAAGGGGGCCACAAGGGAATTCGTTGCACCCCATTATTTTGCCCTCAAAACTGGTAAATACCGAGGAATTCGGTATGGTTGAGAGGTATGATGATATGTTTTTGCTTTGTCTTGTCTCGTCACAACTGTTGAATGAGTTTATCAACTACTTGCATGGCACTACTGGTTTCTTAAAATCTATCTGTAAATATTCTGCTGTAGAAGTGGATTTCTTAGATGTTAAGATCAATAAAGGAGACCTTAATAATATGTATACTAGTATCTATAGAAAACCCACTAGGAAGAACAACTTCCTGCACAAGAATAGCATGCATCCCAAGCATGTCACCCAGAATGTTTTAAAAGGGCAGATTTAGAGAGTAATGACCTAGCACAATGATAACATTCAGTTGGGTTTAGCACTTGACTCTCTCAAGTGTGACTTTTTAGACAGAGGCAGAAAGGGAAGGGAAATGTAGGGCCTATTTTGGCAACCACACTCCACCTGATGCTCCACAAGCAACTGTAGCTGTGAGAGATACTTTTAGAGTCTATCTACCATACTCTAGTGACATCAATAAATATTGTGAGGTCATTAAACAGAATTGGAATATCCTACACATTAATATTGTTTTTAAACAAAGATTTTAAACTAAGATTTTATTTGTACTGTTTCCCTTGTATTTATAATACTTGTTACATTGCTTGTGTGTGTGTGTACCTTTTAGTTAATTTATCACATTTGCATATGATAGCTGACTGGCCTTGCCTTCTCTTTAAACTCATGTCTTTCTACTTGTTTATTAGTCTGAAGAAGCGATAGCGTTATCGCGAAAGCGCTTACTTTTATCACTTTCTTTTATGTTCAGTAGAGTTGTTGCCTAGCTGTGTTGGTTCGGTACTTGTTTTTTACTTCAAGTTTACACAGTTTTCTTCTACCGCACCTTTTACCTGTTCGTGTGCATTTTTACTATTTGTAGTATTACAACTGAACAATGGTGCAAAATAAATTCCAGTATTGGTAGAAAGAATCTATTCAAATAGATTTAGCTGAGTTTTTGACACATAAACTAATGTTGCACTTTTTTTTCTCTCCCAAAGTTTTCTTACATTATTACCACAAGTTCATTTTTGGATTGAGAACCAAAGAAAATATTTAGATACCTCACCTCAGCAACTGCAGAAAAACAGATAGGAAAAGGAGTCACCAGACAATATCCTGATCAAGATCCTGGCTTCATAACTGGCAACAGATGAATAACTTAGAAAGAGAAGCAATACATTTAGTGGAGTGCTGAGACAGAGAAATATACATTTCATGCAGAGCATCTACCTGAAAAAAAGAAACGTTATGAACTTCAGATGTTAACATTGTTTGCAGAGGTGCTGAATGCAGTGAAGTAAGAGAATCCAAAACCCTTGCCTATACATAATTTTGTTCATTGCATGACTCAAATGGCAACGTTTTGTATGACAAATATGAGAGAAGAAGTAATGAAGCTTAATAAAATGACGATATCAAATGACACTGTAAATGATCTGCCTTGTGAAGTGGGCATCAAGGGAAAGCAAAGCTATTACCTGTCGAACAGGGGGAATGCAATCTCAAGCAGGCACGATATCATGGCTACAGCAACCCTCACGTCCATCAGAAATAAATATGATGAGCATGACAACCCATATGTAAGTTTATTAATGGTACTTCATTTCTGACAAATCAAAACCTAAGGCACTACATTTAAACAATTTTCTGAACTGTTAGCAAATAAAGAAACCCAGAGTATTTTCTCATAAACATGAAACGATTGATACAAAGATAAGCACATTTAGCTTTTTAAAATAATGAAGATTAAAATGTCATAGAATTTTATAAATGTATTACGTTTCTCAAGAAACCTCTATATAATAGAATTATAGACTTTTTATTTAATTTCAGTGTTTCATCTTGATAATTAAAGAGTGGTGTAAATCCTTGATAATTAAAGAGTGGTGCAAATCATCCATCAGTTTCAATGGAATTCAGACCCTAGGACAAAATATAGTGCACTCATTTATGAACTATATGATGCTAACAGAATAAACAGATAATTCATTTGCTCGGGGTTTCCTTATTATCTGAAACATGAAGTGATATTTTGTTATCGTCTGAGTTCCAATAAGCAAATGGGAGCACAATTACTATGGAAAGATATGTAGATGGGCTTTTGTTTCCTAAAATAGTAGTGTGGCTTTGTGTTTGTGTGTGTGTGTATGTGTGTGTGTGTGTGTGTGTGTGTGTGTGTGTGTGTGTGTGTGTGTGTGTGTGTGTGTGTGTGTGTTTTAAGTAATCCTGTTTTTCTTTGACCAGTTGTCATGAAAATGCCTTTAGAAGACCGATTTTACAGATCACCTGGATGGAATATGGCTTGATTGACATAATATATCTCAAATAGTGTTCAACATTATTTCTTTTTTATTTTATTTACTGATAGAAAATCATTGAAAAGGGTAAAATATACATGCTTTTCAAAATACAGCAATATCTACTATAAAACAATGTACAACAGAGCAGATAAAACATTATGCTATATGTGAGAGGGAATGTTTAAATTGTTTGACAATTTTAATTTAGCCATCTAGAACAGCTCTTTGATAGATCCATGGATTTACATGGACATAAAATTCTTCATCTCCTAACTGGTCAAAGCAAACTTGTTAGCTACTATGAGAACTGAAAAACAAAACCTGCTAAAAGCATTTTTGGAGGGGGTGCTGGCTACTTCACATCATTATATGTATTCATACCATGAACATAGGCCCTTGGATTAATGGGAATGCTTCCTTACTCCAAAAGGTATTGGTCTCAGACTTTACATTACCAAACTATAGCGGTTAGATGTTGATGGGTTTGTATCAATAAATCAGAATCTAATGAGAAATTCACTGATTTAAAGCCCCCTCTTCAATTGTTATTGCACAAAAGTCAATTAAAAATACAAAAAACTATCATTAGAATAAAGCAAAAATTACTGCCGGCAAGGCACTTATTATAACAAAATAATTATAGGGAGACTTTCTTATTACTGTATATCACATGGTCTTAGATGAGGTAGCTGACTGTCTGGCAAAAAAATGAGATATCCTTTAAGGCTAGCAGCACAGGAAGAACAGCTACACATTGAGGAAAACCTTCCTATAATAAATCATAATATCTTTGCTGAGATTGTGGTACTCCTTTTTCGTTCCCAATGAAACAATTCTGTCATTCTAGGAACAGTATCATCTACTTATGTGGGGAATCCAAATAAAATTTTCCTCAGGTCAGATTCTCCATTCTGTGGAAAGAGAACATGAGAAGCTCAGTCCAAGTGTAATTTCTGTCCCTCAAAATGGGAATCAGTATCTGAGAATGAGAGATATGAAAATAATTTCCTTTTTCTATCAGAAGAAGATTCAACATGAAGGGATCTAAATAAGCCCTTATCAAATCCCCACCAATCTTCCCTGTGCATTTGTTTAATACAACTGATAATTGTTTATTAAGGTTTTCCTTGATTCTCTGAAGGAAGGCACTAGGCATACTGCATGTTCCCACAGAATCTGAGGTTTTAATTTTACTTGTGGTGTTATCTGTCTAACATTTAGTTATTATTTTATTTAACATTTGGTAACCAGGAAAGTTTGACTTGGAACGAAGACAATTTTCAGTAGAGGCACAGGGAGAAATGCTCTAGATGCATGTCTTTGTAACATAGGAGGAATCTGGAGCACTCAGAGGAAACCCACATGAATGCAGGGAAGACATGCAGACTCCACATAGAAGGCACCCCAGCCAAGAATCAAACCAAAGAACCTCTTGCTGTGAGGCAACAATGCTACCGCTGCACCACTGCGCCATCCTGTACATATGTATATGTCTTTGTTTAGTGGGGTAGTCATACAAACATTTTCTGCAAGTAGATTTATCAAGCCTGTGGTGGGGCACTAAACTCATTTTTATGGATAGAATGCCACATTACCATTTTCCATGTCAGTTTTCTGACAAACATAAATAATACTTTATTGTAGTTTTCATTTTTGAAGATCAAGCTGAGTTCATACTTAAATCTAGAATATTTTGATTAGCAAAGTAAATAGTTTCTGCACTTTAGTAATAGGACAATTTTCAAAAGAAAAGTAGCACCTCTTTGTTTACTATGAATTGTATTACATTTTTGATGCCAACATGGGATTATAAGATCACAGGAAATAAAAGATAACTGTCTCTTGTAACCATTTACGCCATGCCAGCATCTACCCCTAGACCCTTTTTGCGGAGGGTTAAGACAGTCAAGCCATGGCTGACTTTGTGAATATCCATCCAATCATCTAGGTTCTTTTTGAAGAAAGATAAGGGTTTGGGTTGGCACACACTAGTAAGCTGGTACAGTGATTAGACTGCCTGACTAATAGCAACAATGTTGCTTTCCTTGAATGCCTCATTAACATTTGCAGTAGGACAGAGAGACAACTCACCATGGTATTATACCTTTTCAACATTACACTGCAGTAGGGTTGTCTAAGAATTAGAAATATTACTGCCAGTGGTAAAAAAGGCTTACTACTGGCAGTAACATTTCTGAATTCAGGTCATAGCATTTGTCTAAAAATAGTTTGATTTTGTGTAATTATCTGGTAAGAAAGGCAGTAGATTCAAAATCTGTAGTGTGTGTGTGTGTGTGTGTGTGTGTGTGTGTGTGTGTGTGTGTGTGTGTGTGTGTGTGTGTGTGTGTGTGTGTGTGTGTGTGTGTGTGTGTGTGTGTGTGTGTGGGTGGGTGGGTGGGTGCGTGTCAGTTTACTGCTGAGACACATTACCACTAATGCACATATTTCAGCAACCATTTGGTATGTGGAATACAAGTTAGATAATATGAAAACAGAAGATAATGTCTGAGGTGCATTAACTGCCCAGTTTCCTTATATTTTCTCTGAGAGGTAATATTACAGATGGTACCAGTTTATATTACAAAAACTGCACTTTGAGACTAATTTGTGCATTAAAAGTGCCAATAATATTGAACTTAACCTGTCACATCATTTTCCAGGGAATTATAAACATTGGAATTAGTGAAAACAAGCAGTGTTTTGACCTGCTAAAAGAAAGGGTAAGTTAATCCTTCAAGTTCCTGAAATTCCTTGCTTTATTCTATTATGTGCTGAAATTCTAGTAATACTCCTGTTAGCAAGTCACTATTTTGTTGAACTTTGACTTTGCGGTACAATAATACAGTAAAGTAAACTAGTCAAGGGATGTGTCAGCAGAATCTTTATTGTTTCACTCATTAATAAGTATGATCCCTATCTTGGTTCTCAAAAACATAATAATCTATGTAAATTGTTAAGGGACATGGCTGTTGGTCTCACCTTTTTATCACCATTTCTCTACCTTATAGGTAAGCTGCATATTCTCCTCAGCCAATAGCTTATTTAGTACTAATCCATGCTTGGGTGTGGGTAATGCTTGGTTTAACCACAGCTTGTGTAGTATGTTGAGGACAAAGCCTGATGGACCAAACTAAAAAAGTCTGTGATGTGTAAACTAAGGATTAACTGCACCAGAAATGGAATACTGCTATTATGCAATCTTATTATTTATGAAAAGTAATTACTTACCTTTTTAAAATGATGGCATTGTATTTTGGGACTTTTTTTCTGTTTTATCTCTTCTGGCCATCTAAGGTTCATGGGTTTATAGGCAATTAGTCTGCACATCATTACAAGCCTAGCCAAAACCCTCATTAAAAAGTTTCCTCTGGCCTCAAGGAGGGCAAGACAAGATACAACGGGGGAGAATTGAAAGCTACCCATCCTGTTATTTAGATTTATCTTGTAGGTGACAAGGGTGCTGTTCTGTTGAAGTATAGTGGACTTTTGTCCTAGAGGTGAGGGATTTAGCAGGATATGAAGCTATCACACTTATATGTCTTATTTATCTGGTGATGAAGGTTTAATTCCTTTAATGAGGTATTTAATGCACTATTTGTTCTGAGATAGAATAGGTGGACAAAGAGGTTTGCATCCTTCATGGCTTAAAACCCTAAACACAAATCTGTAAGGAGGAGTCTATAAGGTACTGAGTAAAGAGAAAAAGGAGTCTGCTAGGTTGTTCTGACAACTAAGATTCTGAGGCCACTCTCCTTTTTAGTTATGGATCTCTGAAGCCTTTCAAGTTGAGCAAGTGCTTTTTGCAGGTTGCAGGTATGCTAATTATTC
This sequence comes from Protopterus annectens, assembly GCF_019279795.1. Taxonomy (NCBI): domain Eukaryota; kingdom Metazoa; phylum Chordata; order Ceratodontiformes; family Protopteridae; genus Protopterus; species Protopterus annectens. The sequence goes on along the minus strand of NC_056733.1, from coordinate 715,536,161 downwards.
TGTATACTCCCCTTTAATTCTCAACTATGCATTCTTACAGGAGGCTGTTCCACTCATTCACCTCCCTTTCTATAAGATAATGCTTCTCCATACCTCCTTTGAACCATCTAGGTTTTATTTCCAGATTATGTCCTCTGAAGTTCATATCTACCTTTTAAAGGGTATCCATACATGGATTGTGTAGGTGTTATTGAGGTATATGCCATCTCCAGTTTCTGCCTTTCTTCAGACTGCACAAACTGTAGTCTGCAAATCTTTAATCTGCAATGTCTTGTATATATGACTCACTATTTTGGTGACCTCCTCTGTAATATCTTTACCAAGTCCATGTCATGGTGAAAATTAAGTCCCAAGAAGGACACAATAATGTAGGTGTCATGTTATGACCTGTCTGAAATGAAGGGTATTATGGGTAATAACTTCTTGGCACTAAAATATGATGCCTCTTCCTGGTTTTCTGCCTATACTAAATTTGCCTTCTTTGTTGCACCGCTAGTTTACTTTTATATCTTCAAATATTAGTAGCTCCAGATTTGTTATATATACTACTTTGACAGTTTACTGCTTCCTATGTGAATTGTTTTGTTTTTTCACTATATTTCAGCTATTTTTTGCTGTATTCTTTCAAACCCACCTAATTATTTGCTATTATTCTAATACTTTTTATGACTCAGTCTTGCTGCATATCTTAACATTATCAGCAATGATAGTGTTCATTCCCAACTTTTTGCAGTACAGCATGTACATACACTGAGAAGATACACCCCTTTGGCTTCACTGTCTGGCATAAAGGACATGCAGAAACTGTATGAGTAAGAGAATGACATTTTGACTTGCTCATTCTGGGAGGGGAGGAAGTTTGTCCAGGCAGCACAGTGCTGGCACATTATGGAGGTAGAAGTGTACTACATATAGAGTACAGGCTAGATGACCTTCTGTTCATTGTTGCAGTATTCCTTACATATGGGTTGTATTCCACCCATTGACCTGATGTCTGGCCTGTATGCAAAAGCTTAGAGCCACTGCCTGTACGTGGGACATCACACGAAGGCACAGACAACATTGGTCATGAAAGGGATGTCCACATGTACGATCTTCAGAACTTTTTTCACCACCATTCAGAAAGTTTGACTTGTACATTCGGTCTGTCATTGGATATTGTTGGTTTTGTCTTCCAGCTTCAGATAAGTACCCCATACTGCTACTGCCTTTTGTCTTTGATAATGACATGCAGGAAGGGCAAGTATAGGTGTGGAAGGCCAGTTCCACATAAAGATAATCACGAGCTTTGCTTCTTTTGTCTAGGGCCTAATCATGACCACTGGTCCTGCTCTGTTTGTAAGGTTTTTGTTCCTAAAACATTGCATCATTGTCTGTCGACCTTGAATCTTTATTTAGAAAACCAAAGACTCAAACGTCTAGCTAGGGATACTATGGAAGGTTCCACGAGTGCTTTTGAGCCATCTGTAAAGAGAAAGGTCAGCAAAGCTAAGCCCAAATCCTCTTTAGCTGCACCTACTCCCTCTGACGTACCTCTTCATGAAAACCTAGTGGTGTGACTGGAGATAGGGTCTACTCCCTCGGCAGGTACCAGTATGGAAGCCATCAGGAGTGTGGATCTTAGCATGGCCGAGGCTATGCAAGACATCCAGTTCAGATGGCTTGGGGGAACTGCGGCTCATTATTTCAGAAGACTATGGGACTGTTCCAGCTTCTTTGTCTAAAGAGGTGTTAGAGGTAAGGCCTACATCCATCATTTCTCCCCAACAGGATAAGCATGTTAAAAAGAAGCAAAAAACAGACATGTTCCTGCTCCTTCCACCCCTACGTCAGATTGGGATTTTTTTTTGCAGGGTCTCAGTAAGGCTCTGATGGTTTTGAGGCTTCCAGCTTCAGCTTCTCCTATAGCCGGCCAGGCTGTCTCCTCCTCTCTGGTGCTGCCGTCGGGGTCTCAGAGGCCTTCTTCAGGGCAGCCTGTAGAATTCCAGATTCATGATACTGATTCAGAGGAGTCTTGCTCAGATGAAGACTCTTTAGCATACTCCACCCAGATTCCTTCTCCACTGGAATATGTGTCCCCAGAGGAAGCGTCTAATGGGGGGATTCTCCCATAGAAAATCTTTCCTTTGGAGAAACTCTTAATAAGATGAGGGAATTCTTTAAGTGAGATTCTTCTCAAATTTCAGAAGAACAGAACAGAAGAGATGTTATGAGATACTCCAGTTGGAGGCCCCTGCTCCTTCAGCAGTTCCTCCAGTCCTAGTAGCCATCTTGGATGCTTTTAAAGCAGCCTCTAAGACCACTGACTTCCATGCCCCTGCTGCTAAAAGACCTTATCATTTCTATAAGGCCACTGAGGATTGCAAGTTTCTTTTTAAATGCCCCTCAGCTGACCCAACTGTGGTTTCCATTACTTCAGATAAAGCTTCATGGCTATCTCCCTCTACTAAACTGCTTTCTTCTGATAAGGAAAATAAAATTTTGGAAGTGGTGGGTAATAAGGTCTATATGTCTTCTACCTTGGCTATCAGGGCTATTAATTACCAAATGCACATGTCCAGGTATGCTCCAGCGTTGCTCTCTCAGGCTTCCCAGGCTCTTTCCCCATTGCCTGACTCAGAGGTTAAGTCACTGGTTCTTTCTGTCTTATCGGCCTCCTCCCAGGTAGCTAAAAACTCAATCAAGTGTAGTTATGATGCTGATGAGGCTTCTTCCAGAGCAGCAGCTTCTGCTTCTGTTCTCAGAAGGCATTCCTGGTTACATCTCCAGGCACTCCCTGATGACATAAGGCAAAACTGCTTGATGCTTCTCTGGATAATTCCTCCCTCTTTGGCAAAGCAGCTGCTTAACTATGTAAATCACTGCAGGAAAAAGATAAGGAGCTCCAGGATTTGAAATACTTGCTTGTTTCACCAGTTCCAAAATTTCATAGGAACTTTCCTGCCAATACTTCTTTTGTCAGGAAACCATCTCGCACCTCCACTTCTGCTCCTTCTGGAACTAGACCATGTAAGTCTTCCAGGATACACTCACAGGCTAAGGCTGTTACTTCTGCTGCTGTTGCTCCTCCTCAGCAACCCTTTCAGCCCAGACCAAGTCCTCTGTGATATTCTGTCCCCTCTTCCAAGTCATACCCCTTCATCTGTTTGTCTATCTCTTTCCCTTTCAACTTGGATGGAAATCACTCAGGACTCCTGGATGATTTCAGTTATCCAAAATGGATACTTTATGACTTGGAAGACTCTCCCTCCCTTTCAGGGAGAAATACCTCAACCTCCCTTCAGTCATCTGCATCTGTTTCCCCCTTGATATTTGCTCAACTTTCCGACCAAGGCACCATTCAGTCTGTTCCTCCAAACCAACAGGGGAGGGGATTCTACTCCAGGATGTTCCTAGTACCAAGGAAAGAAGGTCCTTGGAGGCCTATCTTAGATCTTTCCCTATTAAACACTTTCCTGGTGGTGCCTTTCTTCAGAATGGTATCCCTGCCTACTCTCCTTCCCCTGGTCCCTTCTCAAGCTTTCTTAGCTTCTCTAGATCTCAAGGCTGCATACCTGCATATTCCTATTTATCCTCACCTCAAGAAGTTTTGGCATTTCTCAGTGGGTTCTTTGCACTTTCAGTTTACTGCCTTGCCCTTTGGTCTTTCTACTGCTCCAAGGGCATTCACAAAGTGCCTGGCCTCAGCCATTGCCTGTTTAAGGCTAAAAGGACTTCAACTTTACCCATGCTTTAATGATCTGTTGTTTCTGGCCAACAGACCAAACCTGTTAACCCAACATCTGAACCTAGCTATTCCCTTTCTGCAGGCCCTGGGTTTCTCAATAAATTTCAAAAAAATCATGCCTCACACCAAGTCCGGATCTTATATTCCTGGGGTACAGGTTCTGCACAGACTTGATGATGTTTTTTCTTCCTGTGGAGAAAGCAACTTATCTAAGGACATTCATGGAGGCTCTTCTGCCTCTTCCTTCCATTACAGCCAGGGAGTTTCTGGGGTTCATGGCCTCCACTATTCCCATGCTGCTCTTTGCAAAGCTACACATGAGAAAGTTCTATTGGTTTTTAAAGACAGTTTGGTCCCAGCGTGCTTATGCCTTAGATGTATTGATTCTCCTTCTTCCTTGTCTGAAAACAGAGTTAGGATGGTGGATGCAGAAACTCAGTCAGAACCGTGGCCTACCTCTTCAGGTACCTCAACCAATTCAGCAACTCTTCACAGATGCCTCAGACTTGGGCTGAGGAGCAACCTTTGCTTCCAGGAAATTTCTGGGTCTTTGGTCCCCTTCTCAAAGGAGGGAACATATCAACATCAGGGAAAAGAGGGCTCTAACTCTAGCCTTATAGACCTTTCACCATCTGTTCTTGCCAGGACCCCTCAGGATCCTCACAGACAATACCATGGTCCTTTGGTACATAAACAAGCAGGGAGGCACAAAATCTTATCTTCTCTGTCACTTGGCCATCAAAGCTTGAGAATTGGCTTTCCAATACAAAGTGACTCTGCATGCTGTGTACCTTCCCTTGGCTCAGAACTTGGTGGCAGATCCATTAAGTAGATCTATGACACAATCTCATGAGTGGATGCTTCACAATGATGTGTTCCTGGATCTAGTTCACCAGTGGGTTACTCCAGAAATGGACATTTATGCATCCCCTATGAGCAGACAACTTCCTTGCTTTTGTGCCTGGGTCCCTCACCTTCAAATGTGGAAGGTGGACGCGCAATTCTTCTCATGGAAGGGGATGTTTCTCTATGCATTCCCCCCTTCCCCTTAATTCAGAAAGCCCTGTTGAAAATTCTACAGGATAAACCAAAAATCTTGCTAGTGACTCCCTTTTGGCCAAGACAGCACTCGTTCCCTCTTCTTCTGTAATTAGCCAAGGGGCATCACTACAAGTTACCTCAGCAGATGGATCTGCTCACTCAGGACAAGGGATCATTGATTCACCCCATTAGTCAACTCTACAGCTGACCTTGTGGGTGATCAACTTTTGATCCCTTTCAGGCACCTATTTTCTAAGGGCGTGCTAAGGATTTTGAAGGAGGCCAGGAAACCCAAAACTAGAAAATCTTACATTTCTAAATGGAGAAGACTTTCCATTTGGTGCCAAAAAAGGAAAGAGGATCCCTTTGGTGCAGACATTCCCTTAGTAATTTCTTACCTGTGTGAGTTGCTCAACAATAGTCTTTCCTATTCCTCAGTTAAAGTTCACTGTTCTGCCTTGTCTGCCGTTTGCCTTTAACTCTCCCCTTAGCTTCCAGGTTAGAAGTTAAATTTTTTCTTAAGAGCATTCTACATTTAAAACCCCTTAGGAACCCCATTAATCCTCCTCCTTGGGATCTTAACTATGTGTTAGAAAAACATACTCAGGCCCCTTTTGAACTATAGCTTCTGCCTCTCTAAAGTTTTGCACATGGAAAACTGTGCTTCTAGTAGCCTTAATCTCTGCTAGAAGAATCTCTGAAATTCAGGCATTGGTGGTGTCACCCCCTTTTCTTGTCTTTCATAGGGACAGAGTATCATTGAGAACTAATCCAACCTTCATGCCCAAAGAGGTGAATGAGTTTTCTCTTAATCAGTCCATCCAATTGCCTACCTTCTTCCTTTTATCTCAATTCCCCAGTGAGAGGACTTTATATACCTCAGATGTGCAAAGACAAATCAGATTTTACCTTGACAAGACTAAGTCCATTAGGAGGTCTGACCAACTTTTTGTGTCCTTTCATCCCAGGGCTCTGGGTTTGCCCAAACAAACCATGTCCCCATGGATCTCTAAGGCTACTGTGTTTTGCTATGAATTCCATGGGAAGTCCTTATCAACATCCCTGATGTTAGGGACCATTCCACTAGATAAGTTGCATCCTCAGGGGTCTTCTTTAAAGGTCTAGATGCTCATTCCATCCTGGAAGCTGCCACCTGGTCATCTGTTCATACCTTTACAAAACATTACAAATTGGACACTGTTTCTAGATCCAGGGCAGGATTTGCCAGGGCAATTCTGCATTGATTCTTGGAAAATGCTTCCTCTTAGTTTTCCTCTACTCTATCTACTCCATCCTCCTTCCTGGGTTCCCTTTCAGCTTTTGCATTCTCCCATGTGTAAAGAATACTGCAATATTGAATAGATGTCCTTTTCTTTTATGCTGCAGGATTCTATCCCTCCTGCCTCCTGCCCCTGCACCTTGCTCATTCCTAGGATGAACTCCTTAGGCTTCCTTTGGAATCCCTTCCTCATGAGGCTTTCTTATTCTGAAGATTGTACATGGAGACGTCCATTTCATGGCTGATGTTGTCTGTGCCTTCATGTGACATCCCACGTACAGGCTGTGGCTCATTCCTAGGATGAACTCCTTAGGCTTCCTTTGGAATCCCTTCCTCATGAGGCTTTCTTATTCTGAAGATTGTACATGGAGATGTCCCTTTCATGGCTGATGTTGTCTGTGCCTTCATGTGACATCCCACATACATGTGCAGGCTGTGGCTCTAAGCTTTTGTATGAAAACTGGATGTTGGGTTGATGGGCAGACAATAACCCATATGTAAAGAATACTGCAACACAGAAGAGAAGGATATTTATGTTTATGGTAAGATTTTACACAATTATTCTGTATGTATGTTTGGCACGGGCAGACCCCCTTTGTGTGATAGCCTTCATGTAGCATGTAAAGGAGCACATACATTCACAGGAAAAGGTGTTATAGGCCCACAGGTCTGCAAGCATACATGTTAGCCACAGGTGGAAGGATTAGTCCAAAAAGTAGGGAACACCACTAGTGGTTACATGAATAATAATCTATTTTGTTTAGCTGTTGTACCACATGGGTAAAAAAAGCAAAGTGACTGGAGGATAACTAATGGCTGTCAATAGTGAGGGATAAAAATGCACAACCAAAAAATAAAAGGCTAAAGGTCTCTGCAGACCTTAGTAGCACCCAGGTAACCCTCATTTCATCTGTGTAAGCACTACTTACTGTAATCAGTGGCATTTATCTTACCAGCACTGTACCAATTTTACCATTTTAGTATCACTTTATTACCAGCCCCAATATGTTATAATTTGCTCCCTAACCTTTTTACAGTTCTTTGCCAAATGTCTTTCTGCAATTTATGTACGTTCCCTTTTTGTTTATTGCCAGCTTATACAATAACATTATTTAAAATGAATGCTTATACAATAACATTATTGATATGAAGGTGCACTGTTTTTGTGTGTAGCATTCCCTGGCATCAGAATATGTCAAAGATGCTCTACTCTAGCAAACACACCATGATTTTATCTACAATGCATGGCAAACTGATAATCATATATTATTCTCTCCTTGTCTCACTAAAACTGCTGTGTAGGAAAACCATAACTGATCTCATCCAGACTCTTCACAGATCTTGCTCTCCCTAAATGTCTTATGTGCTTACTTTGTAAAGTTAAACCAGATTTTAGTGCCTTCATAATGAGTTATCTGTTGGAATTACCTGTCCAGCAGTCATCAGTTTGCTATTTTTTCTCTTTATTCATGCATTTTGTGATACATGAGCATTCATACTGATGCATACCTTCTCAGCAATTTGCCGTGCTCTAAGATGTTGCCTCATATCTGCACTTCTGCATTCTGTTGTGTTTCTAACATAAATTAGATCTCTATCCTTGCATTCATTATTGAAAAGCTGCTATGTTCATTCTATAAAAAACATCAACCATGTAATGCCTTGTGTGGCTAACCAGATCACGAGCCACAAACTGCACCAGCATTCTATTGCCTAGGGTACAACACATTATCAACATTCCATAGGTGCCAACAATTTGATTCAGTCACCATGCTTCCCTGGAAGGTCCCTCCTGTTTTCATGTATCAGTGTCATAACCTTGCAGGAAGGCAGTGGTTATGGAGGGCAAACCATAGGCAGAATGTCATGGAAGCAAGTCCATTCACAAGACTGTGGTGCAGAATTATCATATTGCCAACACCCTCTGAAATAACGAAGGATCAAGTTGTCACATCTGCTTTGCATTACAGATGGCAAGAGTCTCACAAGTGCTGTATCACTCAACGCTACCTTGGGGGCATCGGTCTCAAGGTATCAAACTGCCTAGGTTGAGTAAAGCCCTCTTAAATCTCAGCATATTTTGATCTTACAAGACATCTCCAGGTATTAGATGCTAAACAACCTTTTTTTCTGGTTGGACATGTCCTTGTGGGTGTAGGATCACACCGTATCATGGGCATACTGATTCTGGTGCAAAGCTCCATGCAGCCATCACCGGTCACTCTTCACTTTTTTTTGTTGCATTGTAGTATCTTTACCAAGTGTGGACCCACCTATTCAGGGGTAAGGAAAGATTTCCCTTGCTGTTTCTGTCATGGAGAAGGACTCAAAGGCTCGAGATGTTTTTAATATGGCAAAGAATTAAGACAATTAACCTATCATATTTACAAAGAAACACCCAGGCTGAGAATGTGTTGCACCTGGGCCTGGACCTACCCTGTGATGTGGTATCAGTTAATGAACTAGACAGTAACAGAGTTTGAAAAGGATTTGTAAGCTATGGGTCACACATGGAGTGGAACACTAGAGGTAGCATGAGAGTACTGCCATAGTAGCCAACAGATTACTGGGATAAGGGTTGGGAGGGTGGCCTAATAGTTAAGGTGTTTGCCTTACAAACACAAGGTGCAGGGTTTGAGTCTCACAAAGGATAACTGGCTAGGCTTAAAATGGCTTGCAAAAGCAGTTAGATTAGTACTAATCTATGAACCTATGTACGGTTAGGGAAATAAACTCCAGAGGAAGGAGGTAATGCTCTGTTTTTCCGGATCTTGGTCAGACCACTGTTGACCCTGGTTAGATCACACCAATAGCACTATGTCCACTCTTGCAGGACACAAGGAAAGGAGCATCAGGCTGGAAAAGAGTCCAGACAAAAACAACAATGAAAGTCAGTGGGATATCGAGGAAAGAATATGGTCAGAGATTATAGGAGCAAGATCTTCTTTCACTTAACTCTAGAAGAGAGTGGTGAAGTGATGGTGATGAATTAGAATATATCATGGATATCTGAAGGAGCCATCATAAGCAGGAAGGATAAAAAGAGTAGGAGGAGACACAGGAAGCAGATCCTAGTGATCATAAACAGGAAGGAGATAACGACAGTAGAAAGGGCCACAGGCAGCAGATCCAAGGGACCATAAACAGGAAGGATAACAAGAATAGAAGGGCCACAGATAGCAGATCTTAGGGACTAACTACTGTCTGGATCTTCAAACATACATATTCAGAGAGACAGTTAGAGACCCATGGACAGGAATGCCTAAATGGGGAGTATAGAAGAAATTCAGAGAGGAATTCAAGAGGGAATAGACCAGCTGATGAAAGAGTAATGGAAAAGGTAAGGCCAGAGAGGAGATGAAATGTTAAATGCAATTAAATATTAGATTGTTTCAGTTTTTTCATTGAAATGAAATGCCATGCTTTGTAATGCAAACCTCTGTTTTTTGGCCTAAGCTCCCTTACAGTTGTCTCAGAAACATGTACGAGTATCAGACGTAGAACAGAAAGGAGAAGGAGGAATTTGGTTCTTCCTAGTCATAGATCCATGATAAGTAATGCGGTCTTTGCAACCTAATATTTATCTGATACTGCTCCATCCTCCTGTAAGAAGGTGGATGCCTTCTACAGCTCACAACAGAGTCAACTGAGATCTCTTCTAAGTATCCTTGGTACAACTCCTTGAGACAGTGCCACTACAGAAGACAAAAAGATAAAACAGCTCTCTCCTTACTACCATTTGATACATCTAATGCTTTAAATAGGGTGGGCAAAAGAGTTTTGAGACATGGAGCCACCAACAGAAGAGGTCCATGCCCTTCCTTCTAGATAAGGTACTTTGATATACTTTCATTCTGTTTTATTCCATGGACAAAAAGAACTGGACAAGACTGTTGGCAATAGTGTGGGCTCACTTGTGGCCTATGATATGTTTGGCTGTGTATGTACTATGGCCATTGATCTTGGGTCTGATTTGTCCCAGAGGAGAATAGCACTGTAATGGCTGCTCTTTAGGGAAGAGCATGAGCAGGCCACCCGGAATGCCCTCATTTTGTGAAATATCCTCTCCAGGCTTCTATTCACCTAGAAGAGGAAGATCAGAAGAGAAAACCATTTTTGTCCAGTATAGATGGCCTCAGTTAACCATGTGATGCCTTATATGTCTTTCATTCTTACAGAAAGATGAGGGATCTTAAGTGTTAGACAATGTTGCCAGACCTAGTCATGTCAGATAATTCAACAAGGGAAATTACATCACTTGTCCAAGTAGTTGTTTCAATAACTACAGTCCAGGATTGTATTTTGGGAAATGCTCTTCAAAATTTGCTCTGACATATTTTGTAATTATGAATGGTCTTATTTTTGAGCTCAAATTGGGAAATATTCTACTGACTTGGACATTAGTTATCTCGTAATCATGGACAGTCTTATCTTGTCTAAGCACACCCAGTCTCTACCTCAAAGGGACATCACATACAAATTAGCATGTCTCCACAGAGCTCCTAGAAGAAGTTTGGTATCTATTATGTGGCCATGTAGACTGCCTTGCCATTATGATGAGGTCAGAATTTTACTCCGTTATCCTCATAGTTGCAAGGTTGATGGGCAACTGCTGTCCTACTTTGTACTGAAATAACATCAATAAGTGCACTGACAGCATCATATTCTGGGAACGTACTTTTCACAGAGTCATGTCTCTGCTGTTGTAAGTCAACCAGGTGTTGTTGGTGGACACGACTGATGCTTTTAGCCACAGAATATCTCAGGTCAACACAGGCTGTTATTTTGTTTCATCGACGCTACTTCCTATACAAAGTGTTGATATTTGGTCTGTCTCCTGTGCCAAATGTCTTTATGAAGGTGACAGCCAAGAAGCTAGAGGCTCTACAGAAGAACCTCTATTTGTCTCCCTAACTATATGACTGATTTGTGGCGGCCAAGGAAAGCTTTTAATAATTCCCTCTTCATCACTGCAAATACATAGTTTTCATACAAAACTAGTAGACATACAACTTTTAACGTTACCTTTAAAATACACGTCATCATCATCAACCCCCTTTTTCCTATTTTCTACATGGGGTTGGGGTGTCTTGTTAACTGCACAAAAGAAAAAAAGCAAAAAAAAAGCAAAGGCACGGCAGCATAAAAACACCAACTCCAAATTTAATACAATGTAAGTGCTTTCGTAAAGGTAGATACCAATACTTCTTCAGACAAAAGAATAAAATTAGTGAATTAAATACTCTAAATGAGTCACATGACTTCGATCAGCTGACCAACTAAGTGAAAAATCAACAAAATTCAAGAATAAAAAAGATTTAAGTTGATGCTTAATTAATAAACAAAATAGACGTTCAAGATAAAAACAAGATAAGCATAAAAAACAAAATCAACATATGGACAAAATGGCTTGATTTTCTTCCCCAGCCAAAAAGATGCCACAAATTGGACATTCTTTATAAATGCTCATTTTAACCATTTGTTTTAAATAACAAGGAACATTAGAAATCATGATGACAAGTTTAAAAGCATATGAAATTCACTTATGAGCAAATATTTATCTCAAGAGACTTTTCAGTTTTAAAATACAGGATAATGAACAGCCTTATAATTTCACTAAACAAGAATGGGACACAGTGGAAATGTTATGACATAGTAATTTGGGGGTCATGAAACCTACCAAGGGGGGTGGCCTGGCATTTTTTGAGTATTCTTATTATAATAGACGCATGGAAGGAATGTTAAACTCTGATTATTATTTGTCTGTTTTTTTAATTAACTTAATGTGGCTTATAGATGAATCAAAGTTTATCTTAATGATCTATTCATAGAAATGAGGATTTCTTTGGATTTGTATAATTATTTCACCATGCCAGCGCCTCAAATACCAATAATCTTCGGAATACCGAAGATTCATAAGAATCTCCACCCCCCCCCATGCCCTATAGTAAATGATAGAAACCTCATTACTTACCCTATGGCTAAATATGTAGACCACTTGTTAGGAAGTACCTAGTAGGCGAGGAACAAGTCTGTAATGACTCCTGGTCTTTTCTCGAAAACATTAGTAATTTGAATTTGGTTGAGAACTATAATTTTGCAATGGTCGATGTCAAGGATCTATATGCTGTTATTCCCCATGACCTTGGCATTGACTGGGTGAGTCAATTATTAATAAGTAAGGGAGTGGATCCCAAGGAATTGTCCTTAATACAGGAATTACTAGATTTGATTCTGTCTAATAATTATTTTTTATTTGATGGTAAATTATATTTACAAACTAAAGGGATTGCCATGGGTTCCCCATGTGGGGCAAGTTTCGTCAATCTAGTGATGGCATTTTGGGAATACGAATTTGTGTTTAAAAATAATCCATATGCGGAGTATATCTATTTTTATACCCATTATTTGGATGATATTTTTATTATATTCAAAGATTTGATTAATTACCAGGACTTGCTCTGATATTTTAATAATACTACCCAGTTTATTTGTTTCTCTCATGCTTTTCACCATGACAGGATAGCATACCTGGATGTCTTTTTAACCAAGGACAGGATGAGACAGGCCTATGTTGGTAAGATTTTCAGGAAGGAAACTTATTCTAATTCCTTCCTGCATTTTTCAAGCTCACACCCAGCCCATCAGAAAAAGGCAGTGGTTAAGGGTCAGCTCGTGAGAGATGACAGAATGATCTCTAATAACACTGACTTTAGGAATGAGTGTGAACTTTTGAAGAGCATGTTTCTGAAATGTGATTATCCTAAGTCTTTATTAGAAGAATTAATAAATGAAGTGCAATTGAAACAGATATTGGGTCATTTTCGTGCTATTTTGAATGATGAAAATGCAGATAGTGTGATTGCACCGAGAATAATTAGGCACATTAGAAAATAATATAAATAATATAGATTTTTCTTTGACTTTCATAACACCATTCAGTATGGATGCAGTTAACTTGAGGCATATTCTCGTCAAGATCTGGAGCCTGATTTCAACCGATCCAACTATTGGTCCTAAATTGGCTTCTTTTCCTAAGTTTATTTTTAGGAGAGGGCAAAATTGAAAGAACCTTTTAGAGCTTAAAAAGCATGTTCACCCTAGAGTGATGGGCATGTACAAATGTGAATCCTGTCCCTTTTGCAAATTTATTGCAACGGAGAATAGCTTTAAAGTTAAAGAAACAAAATATAATATTAAAGGAAGATTCAATTTTAATTCAAAATGCATTGTTTATATGGCCCATTGCAGACTTTGCCCTAGTTTCTACGCTGGGAAGACTGACAGGAAATTAAAGGAATGCCTTTATGAGCATTTGTAAGCCATAAGAGATAAAAAAGTCAAAATGCTCTAGCTAGGCATGTTACAAGTAACCCCAGACACTCCTTTTTATTTAAAGTAATTGATTAGGTTGATCATGATAAGAGGGGAGACCCTTATCCCTAAGACTAGAACTAAAGGAGTTGTTATGGTAATTTAGACTAGACACCTTTAGAGAAACAGGCTTAAAAGAAGCCTGTTCAATATCCTGTATTTTAAAACTGAATAGTCTCTTAAGATAAATATTTTCTCATAAGTGAATTTCATAAGCTTTTAAACTTGCCATCATGATTTCTAATGTTCCTTGTTCTTTAAAACAGATGGTTAAAATGAGTGTTTATAATGAATGTCCAATTTGTGGCATTTTTTTGGCTGGGGAAGAAAATTAAGCCATTTTGTCCATCTGTTGATTTTGTTTTTTATGCTTATCTTGTTTTTATCTTGAGCATCTATTCTTTTTTATTCTTGAATTTTGTTGACTTTTCACTTAGTTGGTCAGCTGATCTAAGTCATATGACTCATTTAAAGTATTTAATTAATTCACTGATTTTATTCTTTTGTCTGAAGAAGTATTGGTATTTACCTTTACGAAAGCACTTACATTATATTAAATTTGGAGTTGGTGTTTTTATGCTGCTGTGTCTTTGCTTCCTTTCTTTTGTGTAGTAGTTTAATTTTTTATTGTTGTTTGCGTAGTGTGTCCTGTCACCATCTCTCTTAATTCAGTGCCACACTCCTGTCTTTTTTGACACTCATGCCTGATTGTCACAGATCTTTCACAAAAGCCATCTAGCTCTTTGCTGGATGCCCTAATTTCCTCTCACCTTATTCCTGTCTGTGCCAAATCTTCTTCACCAGATTGTCCTCTGCTTTTCTGCAGATCTGCCTGAACCACCATAATCTGTTCTATTTGATCTTTTCTGCAACTGGAGCTACTTTGGCTACTGATCTTATGTCCTCATTTCTTCTTTTGTCCCACAGTATGCATCCTACCACCCATCTCAGCCACTTAATTTTCATCACCTCTAGCTTCCTCAACTGCTTTGCCTTTATTGTCCATGTTTCCGTACCACAGAGTAATACTAGTCTCACAACTGTTTTGTACACCTTACTTTTCAGCTTCTTTAGCAATCTTCTGCCATACACTAAACCTGATAATCTATGTCAGTTGACTGTAACCCCTCTGATTCTAGCTTTGACCTCTTCATTCAGACTTCCATTCTCCTCAATCACCCTTCCCAGATACATGAAACTATTAACCTGATCCACTATCTTCCCTTCTATCTCAGTTCTCAGCTTCTGATTTCCTCCATTTGCTGCCATTCAGTTTTGCATTTCATTCCCCCTAACCTTTGATAAAGTTTTTGCTCAGAGTCTGCTTGTAATGGTACATTGTCTGCATACAGTGACTTTGTTGATCTGTCCCATCTGACCTGCTTGCTAAAGTAGTCTTTTACCAATATGAACAGCAGTTGGCTCAGAGCTGAACTCTGATGCACACCCACTCCCACTGGGAACCCCTCTTTAAGACCAAACATTTTGTACTTGAGTCACTGAGTCCTTGTACATAACTTGCACTAATTCTACTAATGTTTCTGGGACTTCAAACCACTGCAGGACTGCCCAAATCAGCTTTCTTGGGACCTTGTCATATGCTTTCTCCAAGTCTAGTAATACCCGGTTGGACTCTTTCATCACCTTTAGCTTTTTCTCAGCTATCTGTCTCACTGAAAACATTCAGTCAGTTGTGCTGCATGTTGATCTGGATCCTCCTATCTTACTTTCTACTACAATGTGCATCCATTTATCAATCACCCTGTCCAGAAATTGTATGCAATGGGACAGGAGTGTGATACCTCTGTACTGCCCACAGTTGTGCATACACCCTTTGTTCTTATACACTGGCATGAGTATGTTTATTCTCAACTCATCTGAGGTTTTTCCTTTCTCCTCACATGGCTATAAGGGTTTACAATCAAAATCTTGAAAATCAGTTGAACGTCCTACTCCGGTTCAAACATGGTAGAAGCAACAGTCGGTATGTCAACAGTCAAGTGAACAGCAGTACAGAAGATCGTCAGCAGGGCAGAGAAATGCAGCATGTCTGTAAATGGCAACCATCGATCTTAAGATCAAAAACAGACTGTTGATGGTATGCGTCAATCATCTGACCTCATTAATATTCATGAGGCAATGAAATGCATCGAGGATATCAACGTTCGCGGTTTTGAACCCCGCAATTTTAATAGTAAACCTGCTATGGGTACCCTTTGGAGCCTTTTCTCCTGTATATCATTCAACATCTTGATTATATCTGCTGTGACCTCATCTGGGCCTGCTGCTTTCCTTGACTTCATTTTCCTTAGTGCTGTTCTTACTTCTTCTAGGGTGGGCTCCTCCTCATTGTAGGCTGTGTCTGGGGCAGTACAGATTCTAAGGAGTTTTCTTCATTCAGAAGCTGCTGGAAGTACTCCTTCCATCTGCCTTTGATGTCCTGTGGACTGATGAGCAGGTTTTTGCTTGCATCCTTTATGAAGGGTGCCTGACAATTGTCTTTCTATTTTTGTCTTTGCTTTGCAAACTGATAGAGTTTCGTCATGCTATCTACTGAGTCCCTTTACAGAAGTTGGTAGACTGGCTCTCATACCGTGATCCTTGTTATTGTAACTCCTTTCTTAGTCTGTTTGTTAGCCAGTCAGTATTCCTTCCTAGCCTGGTCTGTATTTTCTATCTCCCACTTCTTCCTGCACTTCGTTTGATAACTTCCTGGACTTCTACATTCCATCACTAGCTTTCATTATATACTTTATTTCCATACCTGGCTCAGCCACATATCTGTTCTGTAGTCCTCACATATGTTGTTTTCCTATCTTGCTACAGATCCCCCACCATGCCCCAAGATTCTCACTACACCTTTCTAAACATACTGGAAAATATTAATATACAACCAAACACCCTAATACTGGGTGATTTCAACTACCCTGCCATTAACTGGGAAATCTACTCGTGTACCAACACCTTTTCCCAACGGTTCTTGGAATTCATAAATTTCAATGCCCTGGATCAACTAATCCATAGTCCCACCAGGGGCTCCAGTATCCTAGACCTGGTCATTACCAACATAGGAAATTGATGCTCCACACCTATGGTCACCCCCTTGTTGGTCAGGTCAGACCATAAGCTAATCACTCTTAACATCCACATCCCACCCCCACCCCCCAGTAAGGAAACCTCCATAAAAACTTCTCCAAAGCCAACTTCATGCTACTTAAGTCAGAAGTTACAAACTTCATGACACCCATGCAGACGGGAACTGAAAGTTCGACTGCTGAGTCCTACACTAAGACACTGTACGAGCACATCCACTCATGCATGAATCGTGCCATCCCAAAAAGAACCAAGATGCTCTCCTCCAAAAAAAGAAAGCCAATCTAGTGGTACCCTGCCATAAACAAACTTTACAACAAAAGCAAGAAACTGTTGCAGAATCCCAGGATGCAAAAAACTCCCTTATCAGCCTCAGTAAGAAGCTGAAATTCCTCATAAAATCCTCCAAAGCTAGTTACGAAAATAAAATTGCCAAAGATTCCAAAGACAACCGCAAGGCATTCTATAACTATGTCAAGAATCTAAATGGCAATGCTCAGATCTGTTCTGAGCTACAACAGAATGACATTAAATATACTGATCCCAAGGATATTGCCAATATCCTGGCAGATCGATTCAGTGCCACCTTCACCCCCCTCTCACCCCCTAAATGGCCCATCTCAATACCGGAAGATTGCTAAATTCAAGTAATAACGGCCACACAGGTAAAAAATGCACTCTCCAGAGTTAAGAATACAGCATCCATGGGACCAGATGACATCCCAGGCTGTGTACTACATGAATTACAAAATGAACTGGCACCTCACCTAAGTGTCATGTTTAATCATACCCTCACCTCAGGCTTCATGCCCACTGAGTGGCGCACAGCTGCAGTTATCCCACTCCACAAGGGAGGATCCACCTTGGATCCTGGGAACTACTGCCCCATCAGTCTGACAAGCCTGATCTGCAAGGCCATGGAACGTATTATCATGGCACTTATAAACAAAGACATTGGCAACTTTAAAACACTGGACCTCACCCAGTTTGGGTTCATGAAGGACCGATCTTGTCTCCTGAACCTGACTGACTTCTTTGAGTCAGTCTCCAGAGCTGTGGACAAGGTTAAGGCAGTCCACACAACCTATCTGGACCTCACTAAGGCCTTTGATACCATCACCCACTCTGGAATCATAGATAAACTTACTAAGCTGGGCTTTAATCCCTACGTCACTCGATGGGTTGCCAACTGGCTTACTGACAGAACCCACACTGTAATAGTAGCTGACTCCAAATCCAGCTCCAGACAAGTGACAAGTGGAGTACCTCAGGGTTCAGTCCTGGGACCTCTCTTGTTCAGCATCTACTTAGCTGAAGTACAGGTCAACACTAAGGGACTCTGGCTAACAAAGTTTGCAGATGACTGCAAACTGGGAGCCATTATTGAATCCCCAAATTATGTTGATACTCTACAAAAGGGCCTTACAGAAACAGATGCTTGGTGCCAGAGCCATGGGCTCAAGCTCAGTGCCAAGAAATGTACAGTTATTCCCTTTGGGAAAAGACATGTACCCATGAATTACCACATAGGTGGCAGTACACTAAACACTGAAAGTGTCATAAGAGACTTAGGGACAGAGGTGGACAGTGGTCTTACCTTCAATAGCCACATCGCCACAACAGTCAGGAAATCCTTCTATGTGACACACTTCATCACTAAGGGCTTTTCATCTGGAATAAAGGAGGTCATTGTCCAACTGTACTCATCCCTCATTACACCCATTATAGAATGCAACGCCCCATTTGGTATGTACCTCTCAAGACATCTGCAACAACTGGAAAGGCCGCAGAAATACCTCTCTAAAAGAATCACAGACCTAAAGCAGATGCCCTATGCTGACCACCTTAAAAAACTCCAGCTATACTCTGTCACATATCGTCTACTCCGAGGCGATCTCTGCTTAATATACAAGGCCATGTCAAGCCCAGAGCTGTTGGACATGCTACACTTAAAGAAATCCCTATCCCTCAGAGCCACACGCTCCAGGGATCTAAACCTTGTCATCACAATAAACAAAACATGCTGGAGGGATAGGTTCCTGACCCAGAGACTCCCCAGACTCTAGAATAGACTGCCCATACATGTCAAGCAGAGCACCTCTTTGGCCCTCTTCAAAAGGAACCTTGATGACTGGATGGGAGAAAGGAAATTCACTCCAGGGATCACAACAGTCGCCCTGCTAGACAGGGGTCCAGGTAGGTAAATAGAGTGGGAAGAAATAGCCAGGGATTTGTTATGGCTAGGCATGTATAGGCCCAAAGGCCGATAGCCTAGTACTAATCTATGAAGCTATGAACCTATTGAATATACTGGATGTCTAAAGTGGTTGGTTTATACAACCCTTCCCTTTATAGAGATCCACGCTGAGACTGTACTGCTGCTGATAGCTCCATTTATTGCTGAGTTTGAGATGGAAACACACAGCATGTTTTTCAGGGGGGTGGAGAAACCCCAGAGAGAGACACAGGAAGAGAATGCAAACTCCAAACAGGCATTGGCCAGAAGTCAGGATCAAACCCTGTATCTTGTGCACAGGAGATGAAGACCTTAACCATTATGTCAGCTACACCAAATTGACAAATCAAAAACTAATTCCTCTACTTCTCAAAAAATCCTCCTTTCTCTCCTGCTATAATTATCCTTCCTTCTAAATGTATCATTTTCCCATCACCGCAGTATTTATGCTGCATCCATTGATACAGCTTGCATCTTAAACTCAATCACTACTTGCGTTCTTCTCTTCTTTGTCTTTTTTATTTCTTCGTCTTTGTACATATCTATCCCATACTTTCTATAGTTTCTCTAGCCACACAGCTGTTGGTTTAATCTGCACATGACTCAACATTTACGTTATAAAGGTGACATCATCACTTTCACCATTTTTATTTCTCACACACTTTATATGTGTTCCACCTGCTCATCCATTTGCCTTTATTCCTTTTAACATATCTCTTAACCTCTGAAAGTTTTTACTCCGTGTCTCTTCAACTACTGGATATGCTTTCACCCTTCAAGTATTCCTCCACTTTTGATTATAACAATCTTACCAAATGTTGCTCCCCTCCCTCTATCCCTATTACTCATGATTTCTTGGATCAAGTTTCCAGGTCTGATTCCATTCCTAACTCTTCAGACAACTTCAGCAGCAGTGGCAACATCCCCTTAACATCCTCCAATAATAACATGCAGTCATCTGCAAATACGTTTATACCTGGCTTTTTGCCTCTCTTCCCCAACCCCAGCTTTCTATCACTGTCTTTATTGTTTGTGTCATTCTGTCTGTGACCAGAACAAAATATTCCCAGGGACAGCAGACACACATGTTTTTCCTGCCTGTAAACTCACTTTGTCTGATAAGCCAGTCTCTGTTGATCACGTGTGAACATTCAGATTTGCATGTAATTCTGTTATGCTGCACAAAGCCCTTTCTTCTCCTGATACTTCTTTCAAACTTCTAATAACAAAGTCCAAACTCAATAAATCAAATGCCGTCTGAATTATTATTAGCACCATTCTTATCTCTTTCATTATTTCCTTCTTGTACCAGTTCATAAAATTTAGAATCTCCAGTCTTCTGTGCATTATTTAACCTTCATGAAATCTGCTTGTGACTCTCCCACTTACTTTAGTAACAGCATATCACAGTCATAATTTTCATATCACTGCTGCATAAAGAAATTGGCTTATAGTTTGCAGTATTCCTTAACCGTTTCCCCTTTATATAATACTACTATTTCTTCCTGTCCAATTGATTCTCACATTTCCTCCTCTCCAACTGAGTGATTTAAATGTGCTGTGTACTTTAACAGCAAACCTTCCAATTTATGATAATCAAATGGGGTTGTGGGTTTGGCATAATAATTAAATTATTTACCTCCCAGACACAAGCTACAGAGCTTGATTCTCACCTTTTAAAGGAAATTGGCTAGACTTAAAATAGTCTTCAAGAGCAGCTAGCCTAGTATTTGCTGATGAAACCAACTAGGCCTTCAGTTTTCCCTTTTTCATATGGCTGATGACTGCTACGACCTGTCCCACACTCACCCCTTAATACATCTCCTTGCCATCTTCCAATCTTAGTTCTAACACTTTACATGTCTCAGACTTTCTCCCTCCTGATTCCCTTTGTGTATGCAGGTTGTTGTAAAACTTCTTAAATATCTCCTTTATCCTAATTCCTGATAATCTATATGTCTTGTTCTGTCTCTAAACTAGCAGCCACCCATTATCTTTGTATCTTTAAACGTGAACACTAATAACATTCTCCTTTATTCCTACATCTACCTCTCTTCCTCTTGACTTGTTGCCTGTATCTGTCCTTCTGCCAACCACTTTAATTGGTCCTGCAGTTCCCTGGTTCTGTCCAACCTACTGACTATCTCATCCTCTAAATACTCCTAATTTTCATTCCCATCTATCTGCTTCTGCTGCAGTTCCATCTCTACTTCCTTATCAGATCCTGTTGACATTTATTTTGACCCTATTTATATACCACAATTCATCCCTTCCCAACAACAATCTCTCTTGCCATCTTTTCTATCCACTTCACATGATCTACACATTTGCACTAAACTGTTTTTCGTTTCTTCCTCTTCAGTCCCTTTCTGCCCTTTTGTATAGCAGTATGACCGGGGATTGAGCTATCACTCCTCTTTCATGTCTATAGCCTCTATCTCAGATTAAGATTCATTACCCACCATTCTACTTCCCTCCTAACCTTCATATCTGCTGAATATAAATTGATTCACCTTCCTCATTTTCACACTATACATCTCTCCATGCATCTTAATATTCCTGCCCATATTATAAATTTCCTGAAACTCTTCTAATATTTCACATTCAACTCTGCTTTCCCACATAGTCTATCTAAACTCAGTTGAACAGTGCATTAAAATATTCAGCATATAACATTCTGTCTTCTCTATGTCTCATCCTTTCAGTTGCTTCCTCAAAACGTATTATAGTGATGTTTGGCATCTCTGCCATCTGCTTGGGTCTGGGTCTCCCCACAGTCCTTCCATCTTTCTGCTGCACTCTTGCTGCATCAAGGTCCACATCCTCTTCCATTTCACCCCAGTCTTTTATCACCTCCTTATCCCTTAAATCACCACCTCAGGTTCACAGATTCATTCTTCTTTTTGTTTCAGAAATCTTTCATAGTAACGGAGCCTTGCATTTCCCCTTCCTCCCTTTGTCAGTAGAACTCTGCATTGCCTTACTCATTTCTACTAAAACACAAAGTGTGGACTCAGCCCTGTCCACTGATCCTTTCACTTCTTTATCCTTCCCCCTTCCTCATTCTTACAAATCTGTTATTGTCATTCCTCTTGCTGACTCTGCTGTACCATTTGCTGTTGTGGCACCACATTACTCTGAATTACTTTACTTGCATCTCATGTTATCTCTGTTGGTGCTACCCTCCCTCAGCCTGGGATTATCTGTTCCTACCATTTGTTTGTACCCCTTATAGTTCCTATGTGGAATCTATAAGTATTTACTGTGGCAATAATGTACCCTTTCCCACAACTAAATTTTTATGTTTGTCAGGAATATCAGATGACCTACTACCTCTCCTGCTGTGACTTTCATAGCACTGGCACCATATCCATTCTTTTTAGTGCATTAAGGCCAAAATGCCCTTCACCATCTTTATTCTTATGTTCTCCAATAGCCGGTCGCATTCCATACTGCTTTTCTTAGGGCCAGCTCTTTTTGTTCAGTAAGAATACATCTTTTAGTCAGTCACATTCCTTACTGCTTTTCTTAGGGCCAGCTCTTTTTGGTTGATAAGAATACATCTTTTAATCAGTCACATTCCATATTGCTTTTCTTAGGGCCAGCTCTTTTTGGTTGGTAAGAATACATCTTTTGTTAGTCACATTCCATACCGCTTTTCTGAGGGCCAGCTCTTTTTGGCTGATAAGAATACATCTTTTTTTCGATACTCAATTTTAACATTGGCTCCTTCTTATCTTCCTTCTCATCTGATTTAAGACATGAATTTGTGTACCCCTATCTTGTACTCTATTAAGTTTTAAAACACAAAGCATTTAAGCTTTCAGGTTCATAGGTTCATAGGTTCATACTAGGCTATCTGCCCTGGGGCAATTATAAGCCTAGCCCGATTCTGTATGGCTTACGCCACCCCTTGATTTGAGTATACTGTGCCCTTTTTAAGGTTTAGTTTACTGTGCCTCTGTCTAATAGTGACACGGGAGTAATCCCTGGGACAAACCTACGATCCCCCATCCACTTATCGAGATTCTTCTTGAAGAGATTCAGTGAGGTGCTCTGCCTCACATGAACTGGAATTCTATTCCAGAGCGAAGAGAGCCTCTGGGTTATGAACCTGTCCCTCCAGCAAGTTCTATTTATTTCTGTGCTGAGGTTCAAGTCCCTTGAGCGTGTGGCTCTAAGGGATTTAGATTTACTGAAGTGGAGCATGTCCATTAATTCTGGATTTGACATGGCTTTGTATGTCAGGCATAGATCGCCTCGAAGTAGGCGGTATGCAACTGAGTAGAGCTGGAGTTTTTTTAACCGAGCAGTATATGGCAGAGATAACAAACTCTTTGAAGGTCTTTCCAGATTTTGAGTTTGCATTATAGGAACATTGAACATATATTTATGAAGTAGTCTGCTAAGAAAAATTAGGTCAGATTACATTCTTGCTGAGTATTTTTCCTGATTTGTTTATGTTCACAATGCGTAGTTTAGTAAGTGAAAGAGAGACTCTATGTTATGGTGGAGGGGATATGCCATCAAGAAGCATTCTGACTACAACAGCGTTTATATAAACTAGAAATTTTGTTCATCCACGCACCATTAGTAAATTTTCCGCTGTTTTTGATTTAACAAATTAGTGTGTACTCCTTATTAAATATTTGTTGTAAATACAATCTTGCAGGACACTGCTTTGTTTATTTATTTATTAATTGATTTATTTTAATTTGTCAGTTGATACAGAAGGACATGCACCATGTGGAAGAGTCCCATTTACAGTACGCAGATTGGAGAGGACACCGATTGTAAGTACCTCAAATTGATACAAAGGGCATTCATGCACTTCAGCCTTACTCATGGGGTGTGGCTTGTATGTTGAGAAACAGAGAAGTAAGCTAATCAGATGAAATATTAAGCATGGACTTTATCATGTAGGTATCAGACATGGGAAGGTATGCAGAACACAGCAGGTATGTGTTTTAGCAGAATTTTCTTGAAGAGTCACCATGACTAAAGTGTGAGTCATTTTGTGACCAAAATTCATAAGTACAATTACAAAAGATTACAATTAGAGATAGCTATGTGAAAAATAGTAAAAAGAATAACAAAGAGTTTCAGCAGTGAAACAATTACCCCTTGCACCTTGCAACATGGAGAGTCATGACCCCACACACCACTGCTTATATATACCAACTCCAAGAAGGGTGTAACTTGGGGAAAGCAGAAATCCCCATTCTGCCATAATCTTGATCAAAAAATGCAAACCTTGAGCTTGCAGTTGAGCACCAGGGCAAAATAAGAAAACAGAAAAAAATTAAACCCACCCAAGTGCGGACCTTTGCCCCCGCAACTCCTAACTAAATATATCAACTCTGAGATTGCACTACTCTGGGGAAAAGAGGCAAAGTTCACCATGGTGGCCAAATGGTTCATTTCCCCATGAAAATGTCCATTGACTTGTAGCTTTAATGATTACAGCATTCAATTAAAATGTTTCAGCGATTAGAGGTTTTGGTAATAGAAATAAAACTAAAACAGGATATTAACAAGAATAAAGGTAAATTAAAGGAGCAGTTACCCTTCTAGTTACATTTTACTTGCCTTTAGCAGGAATCCATTCTCTTGTCCATTGCTGACAATTCTTACTTTTGGCTTTATTTTTTTTACATTTCTCATAAACTTCCTGACTGCCTTCATGCAGTCAACACAGAGAAGTCACCATCCTGTCAAACTATGCCTTATGAACATAAACGTACACACAGATGTGTTCAAAGATGAAATGTTTCCCCCTAGAGCATTCCGTTTGCTGTCATATAACACTGCTGTGTGGCTTCTTCTTCTTATCTCCAGCTCTTTATCATGCATTTACTAACTAGTTTTCATATCAAGCTTTCTCTGTTTCACAGCAATAAGCTGGCAAACAGAGAAAACATTGAGAATTTGTTGAATTCGACATGGGATTTTTACTACCTTTTTTGCAGCACAATATATTTGCAGTTTATGAATCATGAGTTTCATAATCTCCATAAAGTTTTACACATTGCATAAATAAAATGTTACAGTCCTGGTTAATGTGCCAGTTGTTGTAAAAGGAGTCTGCAATTGACTGCATCCTTCTATTAAAAGTTATATTTGCTGTGCCATATTTGTTTTGCTCTGGACATACAAACAGTGGACCTGTCATTACATATTCAGTACAGCATTGCAAACAATTGTTATTTTGTTTTTCAGCCTTAGGGAAGCATTTGCCAAGTTTCTCACCTACCACTGCAAAGCATCTTCGCCTCTAAAGACTGAAAATGTAAGTCATTTTAATCTGCACTCTTTCATAGTTGGCAATATGATACTCAAAGTATGAAGACGTGCTCATGTTATGTTTGGTCTATTGATTTTTTAGAACTAAAAATATGCCTGTTATATTGGTAAATTTCAACAGCAGTCATATATTAGAGGGCTATGTGGGGAAGATGGGACTGCTTTTGGTGGGATTGCCTTCTTTGGGTAGATACAGAAAAATGTTCACTCCAGCTACAACAACACTCAAATGAGCAGTGGAAAACTTAACTAGAATCTGTACAGTAATGGATTAAAAATCATATAATAAGTATTTTCCAGTAACCCACCTGCTTTGCTACATAGCATTTATGTATATATGTATGTATATAGTCTACATTCCTTACTAGGGTCTATACTAGAACACCGAACTTTCAAAATTTCGAGTGTTCTAATATCGAACCGTTTTAGCGAATGCTGAAAATATCGGAGAAACAGAAAACTGAATTTTTTCCTAGGGAAAGAATTTGGTTGTCCGTTTCTGTTGCTTTGGTATTTTCAGCACTGTGGTGGAAAGTTATGGGTCGGGTTCAGGTAAGTGTGCGATTGTGTGGACGTGAGGGTTAGGGTGGGTTAGGTGAGTTAGGGTTAGAGTGCGGTTCAGGTAAGTGTGCAATTGTGTGGACGTGAGGGTTAGGGCGGGGTAGGTGAGTTAGGGTTAGGGCGCGGGTGAGGTGACTGTGTAATAGTGATGGACCTCAGGGTTAGGGTTTGGGTTGAGGTAAATGGATAGTTAGTGGTGTATGTATAGTTTAGTGTAGGGTTAGGTGTAAGAGTTTAGGTGTATGTGTGTGGATTGCTGTTTGTTTGGCATGCTTGTGTTGTGTGCATGTGTTTTGGAACAGCAAATTTTTTTCCCTAGGAAAAATTTGCTGTTCTGTATGTTCGATGTTTTAAATTTTCAATTAATAGGGTTCGATATTAGAACAC
The DNA here is from genome assembly GCF_019279795.1 of Protopterus annectens. Taxonomy (NCBI): domain Eukaryota; kingdom Metazoa; phylum Chordata; order Ceratodontiformes; family Protopteridae; genus Protopterus; species Protopterus annectens. The sequence goes on along the minus strand of NC_056733.1, from coordinate 715,510,160 downwards.
TCGAAATTTTGAAAGTTTGGTGTTCTAATATAGACCCCCCTTACTCTGACTATTTTTTTTATTCTGATTTTTTCAGTAAACTAACTCCGACTTCCTTTCTATGTATAATGCATGTGTATATATTGTATTTTTTCATTTACTCTGCAAAGTCTGCCTATGTCATTTATCTATTGCCTTTACTCCCTCAAGTCAGCTATATTATTCACTTTGTATATAATATGTGTATATATACTGCACTTTGTCATTCACTCTGTATATAACATCATGCAACTATTGTCTGACTATTGTGTGTTCCCCAGGCTAAGACTGAAATGGGTCTAATGGGATTAGTGTACTAACCAGGTTAGGAAATTCAAAATAAAATAAAATAAACTAAAACCTCTCCTCTTATAACCCACCAAAAAAAATCACAGAAAACCACACCTGTGAAGCCATGTGACCAATGTTTCTTGCCAAACCATATACAACACAGTTCAAAGATGAAATGCAGTATAATAACTTAATACCTGTTTAGAATTCAAATAAGACTGACAGAGTTCCAAACTGTTCTTTCCTAGAATGTCTAAAATGCAATATAACCAGCTTAAAGGTATTAATACATCACAATAACTTAGGAATCTGGCAGTGCTTCAGACTGCTCACCCCATGAGAGTTGCATTGCCGACTACTCCCTCTCACCTTAAAACACAGTAAGATTTTCCACAGGAGTGTGTTCCTTCCTGCTCATTCCTCTTATCCATCCTTAACCCTCCCTTAGAAAAAGGAGGAAATTACTTCCAAACCATGAACTGCCCCCACCTAAACCTCTAACAACCTGACTAATCCCAAACTCAGTGAGGGCAGGAGGGTGCACACCAGACAGTCCACAACCTTAAGAGACTGACAGCTCATTCCCTTCCCTTTAGATAGTAGCTATTTGCCTATCTAGAATATCCTACATCACTTCCTATTTCCTGTTATCCATCCACTAAATATCACCTCTCCTACCAACTAACCTACATGCCTCACCAGTCTGGTATTCCTGTACAAAAATGCCTATCTGGAAAACTTTTATTGCTCAGTAATCCTTGGTTTTATACCTCCCAAAATACAAATGCCCACACCGACATACCCATGTGGTATATTTATTTCAGACCATAAAACACTAACATAGAGCAGAGTTCAAAAATGAAATGCAGTGTAACAACTTTGTACATGTTTAAAACTCAGATAAGACTGGCAGCATTCCAGACTGCTCACTCTTGCATGTCTATAATGCAATATTTATTTATTAATTGCATTTCTTACATGGGCTAATCTGACTAGACAACAGATGCCCCTTTTCAGCTGTGGCCTGGGGAGAAAAGCTCCACAGCAGTTACAAGTTAGACAGACAACCTACAGGTATTTAAAACAATCCCCGGGATTCACTAATCCTCCATGTAAGACTAAATAAGTCTTACACGGAAACTGCAGCCTAAGAGTAAGATGTCAGCATGCCATGCATATTCATGAGGGTGTGCTGACTCAACTCTAAGGCTAACACGGAGCGCGCACGAGTGCAGGGGGCGTGTCAGACTGCTGAGCAGTCCAAAAATCCATGTCCCTGCAAGTCCCTCAATCGGCAAATATCAACTGACATGAGCGAGTCCGCTCAAATGTGTACATATCCAACACTACACTCCCCCACATTCTAAACCCCTGTACAATTAGAAAATGTAAAACTTTTATTTTTTTTCTTTTATTATTCCCGATATAGCTGCCCGTATTTGCGCGTGTTTGCGCGGGTTTGCCCATTGCTTAGCTACAGTTAGCAGTTTAGAAATCGAAGAGGATAATAAGAAACTTATATGCAAATTAAGCCAAATAGCAATAGCGTAGTGGTAGAGCCTTCGCACAAAGAAGAGGCATTCCCGGTTCGAGTCCCACCACTCTCCTTTCTATTTTATGTAGGAAATCTGTATATAAAAATAATTCCTGACATTTATCTTTTAAATTTCAGTAAAAAGTATTGAAATGGCCTATGTAGTAGTGAACGATATTTTATATATATATATATATATATATATATATATATATATATATATATATATATATATATATATATATATGTATATATATAAAAGAAGGTGAAATAATCATGCATACTGATGAATGCATAAGTAACATATCTTAAGCAATGTGAAGCACTGCTAAGCAAAGTTTACCAGTATTAAGCACATTTATGTATAATTGCTCATAGCTTAGTACTGCTTTAACTAGCACAATGGCTTTGTGTGGAGCTGCGCATCACTCCAACTAGCGCAAACAAAACATGTTTGTGCGTAGCTGCGCACCGTGCTAACTAGCGCAATGACAGGCAATGTCAGGCAACGTCGAGCAACGTCGGGCAATGTCGAGCAACATCTAGCAACATTGGGCAAAGTTGAGCAAAGTCGGCTAAACACAGCCACACCTCCTAGCCGGTTTTGCCAGTAGTAAAATAAAAAAAGCAATAACAGGCCTCAAACCCGGGATACTGTGCAACATAATCACAGTACTGAACCACTAAGCCATGACAGCTTTTGATATGCATGCACTGTCAACACACACATACATATTAATGAAAGTTTACCCAGTGCTAAGCAGGTGTGCTTTCAGCTGAGATTTTTCAAAACCGGCCAATCACAAATATGTGTGGGAAATGAGGCATATTTAAGCCCCATAGGTGGGAATACTTGCCATAACTGGTTGTAGCTCCCATCTGCAGGCAGCATGGCTGGTGTTGGAGAGGGCTCTCGATTTTGAGCGCAACGGTGGGGCATTGAGGAGTCAAAAGTAATGGTTTGGCTCCTCGTCCATAATCATGATGACAGACTCCTGCAGGGCCAGTTCCAGGGCACTGAATGCAAAGCAGAAGCCTGGAACCATCTAGCACATGATCTCACCAGTGCCACAGGCGTCCCTCAGACTGGTGAGCAGGTCAGACACCACTACTCAGATCTGTAGAGACGCAAGGAGGACCGACTGAACCAGTGGATACAGGAGGTCCGTGGGATGGAAAATGCCCCACTACTGAGTAGGTATCCATGGAATGAAGTATGTAAGAATTGCTATTGTAGTCTATATTATGGATAGGTATATGTCTCAATATCACTTCATTTACTTCAAAGCTGCAGGTGTCTGTGCTGCGAATCAGCAAGCCTATGCAGATAGGCTGCTAAAGCTGTGCCACCAGGCAGGTTAGTAATTATTCTGCATGTATTGTTATATAAAATAAGTGAGAGAGCCTGAAAAAGAGTGTTGTAACCCATTAATAAAGGTATAATAAGTCTTGAATAATATCTCTGCATGCACTGTTATATAAAATAAGTGAGAGAAACTGAAAAAAAGTGTTGTGACCCATTAATAAAGGTATAATACATCTTGAATAAGTCTTCTGCATGCACTGTAATATCAAATAAATGAGAGAGCCTCTAGAAAAGTGTGTAATGTAATTAATAAAGGTATAATTCCTGGAGTGTGTCCATGTCACTTTCTTCAATATGTTGTTGTACTCTTGCATTATAGAAATAGTACTGTTGTATTAAGCCCTGTCAACTCACACTTGGGCAGGCCCATATAAAGTGGATGAAGGGAGTGCCAGTAGCTGTTAAGCATATATACAGTCCTCAACTCTTGGTTCATGGCCGGCATGTATAGGTTAATCTGGCACATGAGTAGCTTGTTATTGTGTTCCCCAGAAATGTCAGTGTGCTGCTAGAAATGTAGGGGGCTGTTAAATATAACTGATAATGTCACCTGAACACATCCAGATATGTAGATATATAAATATAAATAAAATATATAAATACGTAGCAGTAACATCTGCATCCTGGACAGTTTGTATGTCAGATACAGGTCAGGTATATAAAGAACTAGCAAAACCCATTTCACAATTTAACGGACATTGCCTAGTGTAATAATGCATGTAGGGGATATATACCTGCAGTCAATTTGAATGTAGTGTAAACTATAAGTACATATAAGTTGTTAATGGATGTATCTTTTTACACCTTACTGTATGTGCATAAACAATGCAATTCCACATCTCAATGGGTATGTCTAATCTCAAAACATTTGTTGGGACATATGTCCTATTGGTTTATAAATATCTGCATTTACTTTGATGCATATGCCCTGTTCAAATACCACAATCTTGGTGGCCTGTTGCCACCAATCAATCCTACATGCTGTTGAACTGTCCACTGTTGTTCTATATATGCATGTGTTATGCTTCCTGTTCAACTGTTGGAACTCTAGTGTGTTGGGTTAATGGGAATATTACTGCATGCTGTTACAACTAATTTGGAATGCTGTTGGCTGTTACCAACCTATATTGTCATTAAATCTTCCTAAACATAGAACGTATGGGAAGGCCAGTCCCAGCGGACCCACCCACCGCAGCTGGCGATGGCACCTGGCACCAGCAGGTCCGGTGCCCAGCCCAGGACCTCCTCCTCTGTTGGCCCTATGCAACCTTCAGGTGGAAGCACTGCAAGGGATGGGGCTTGTCCCCCATGCAAGCGTGGCTGGAGGAGGGCCACCTATCACCCTCCGAACAGTCCGGGCTGTGGTGCGTAGGGAGATCGAGCATTCAGTCACTGATCCTCTACGCCAGCCTCTCCTACGTAGCCCCCAGCATAGCCACCCTCTGGGCTGTGAAGGTGCAGTGGTGACTGCCCATGGGTGGGGATCTCAGTTTCACTGTTGCCATCTGTGAGCTCATGGGCTTGCGATTTCCAAACATCCTTCCCCGTCAATGGTGTTCACCTACCATATGTGTCATATTCCGCCCCTGTATGCGTCTTGTTTGTCTTGTCTGTTTACCTCCCCAACCTACCTCCCCAAATATACCTACTTCCCCTACCCCACATTCCACTCTCACCTGAAAAAAAAAAGGGCAATCCGCTCCCCAAAAAATTACGCCTCATACATAGCTGTCCATTTTGCACACATGTCTGCTGGACACACAAACTGATATTTAATTGGCAGTACAACATAGTTTGTTGTCCTCACCCCTCTCTCAGGAGTGGAAGGTTTCATATTTCCCTCCAAATTTCTTGCATATGCACAGCTATTGCTGTTAAAGAAATGGGCAGCTATGGACCTTCCATACACCCATCCTGCATATCCCGAGCTGTTTTCCCTACTGTCTTTCCCTCTTTGTGCCCCTTTTTCAGCACTTTCCTATCTCCCCATTTTCTTTTCTTTCAAAGAAATGAGCGCGGGGGTTAGTGGGAGTAAGCACATTTAAGCAGTAGTTAGCGGGTTTGTGCGAATGTGCACTTGTGTGCACTTAGCTAAGTATTGCTAAGCTTCGCGCAAACAAACACAAACCCACTTACAACTGCTTAAAAGTGCCTTAATCACCCTGCATGTGAGGGCCCTTGTTCTGCTCAGCAGCAAAATAAAACACCTCTGTTACTCTTGAACCCTTACCTTGGACACACTAGACTGCATGAAGTAACGCTAAGCCACAATAGATATACAGCAGGTTGTTGCTGAAATAGATATATCATGCATCAGAATGAGTAAATGTAAAGGAAAGATAGGAATGCCATAACACAAAACCTGTTCTGTGGAACTTTACCAGCAGTTGTTGTGGAATTGCATTACATGACTGTGATAAGAGAACCAGCCATTCTAGCAGGAAATAATGTTACAGCAGCACTTTACAACCCCCACACAGTATCATAGCAGGACAATCCCCACCCAAATGTACAAAATACCTGTGTGTTCAGGGACCACCAAGGATGTAGTTAGGCATACTCAGTACTGGAATTGTCCAGTTTTCTTGAGGATCCTGTGCTAATGTCAACAATAAAAAAGCACAAACTGTGCAGAAGTGAGTACATTAATATTCACAGTACAGTTCACAAACAGTTCGTGTGCCAAATGAATACATCTCAATAACTACTTATGTATAGCAGTTAATTGTATAAGTAGAAAAGAAACTACATACTCCCATGTATCTTGTGTTAGCATTTGTAGGGGTGAGTACAATTCTACACTGACAACTGTGTACTAGAAGTGGCAACATTCAGGTCTGAGTGCAACATTCAAATCACTGACTACACCCATAGCTTCAGATATAAGAAGTATACCAACCTTCTGACTTAAACAATGGTGTCCACAGAAAACAAGCATGGTCCCCACTTTGGAAAGCTGAAAGGGCTATGCCTACCTGACTTAGCAATTTATAGCATTGGGTTGCTATGACAGTGAGTACTGTAATTACCACACAGCAGGCTGCATGCAATTAACAAATGGTGTCCACCAACTGGTGCAGAGGCCATCACATGCACATGTGCAGATACCTATAAAAGCAGGCTGTACTTGCTGTCCACACATGCAATCATTTCATTGCAGCTCTTGAGAGAGAGAGAGACAGACAGACACTGACATCAACATCAACATCAACATAAAAAAAATAAAAAAAAATAAAAGAAACTGAAAACTACAAACACATACAAAGGAAAGGTATGTAACAGATATGTATTTACTGGCATGTAGTAGATGTTTTTGAAGAGTACTCTACATACTTTGAATCATCCATATGTGGCAGCAGTACGTATCTATGCACAGATGCCCTGCATAACTACTGCCATGGACAATTCAGTGTGTAGCTGTGTGCAGTGGGACATAACTGTGACATATGTAGCTCAGCATTAAATGTCAAACATCTGATCCATATTATCTGTGTTCTGTACAGAAGTGTGTACAATGGCTGTTTGGGGGAGTAGCGCATACAGCTATATAAACATGGATGTGACAGAGTGACAAATGCATTATAGTCATATTAACATGTAGCTTAGCACTGGCAACTGCTGTACCAGGCTAGTATGCTAATCTAGCATTTGCAGCTATATATACACCCTATAATATTACTGTGTGCTCACATGTGGCACCTGTTCATATTGCAGCAAGGCCCAACAGGTCAGCAGTGAGGTCCATGGACGTACAACAGTGTGGACCTTGTGTGTGTATGGCACACACATATGGAGAGATATTTCTGTGTCAGATATATTAGCATCTGTACATGTGCATAGAGCAAGTGACATACTGCAACTGTTTGTGAAGGGTGGACATATATATGTTGGTTAAGGTTGCTATGTGCATATTTCTATGTAGGTTGTAGTGTGTGGCAAACAAGACAGCATACAGTGCTGGTATATGATATGTGGTGGTTAAACGCTGTGGGTATGATTTGTCAGGTTTGCAATGTTGCAGCCAGTATGGCCTGCTAAAGCTACATGGTCTGAGACCACCTTCAATGCATTCCGCACAAGACTGTGCAATATTGTTACATAACTGTATACCTCACAACCTTCACATAATTGATATTCCCACCATGAAAGGTGGACTGTATATGTGCCTATATGTATATCTGTATGTACACCAATGGATGTTTATATGTATATATATATATATATATATATATATATATATATATATATATATATATAGATATATATATATATATATATATATATATATATATATATATATATATATATATATATATATATATATATATATATATATATATATATATATATATATATATATATATATATATATATATATATATATATATATATATATATATATATATATATATATACAGAGAGAGAGAGACAGGGTCATATTTACTGCAACAGATGCCTGGTGACAAAGCCATGGACTCAAGCACAATGTTGAAAATGCATTGGCATCCCTTTTGGTAAAAACTCTGTACCCATGACCTACCACATAGGTGGTAGTTCACTTAACACCGAAAGTGTGATAAGAGACCATGGGACACAGGTGGACAGTAGTCTCCCCTTTAATAATCACAGTGCCACACTAGTCATGAAATCTGTCTACATGACACACCTCATCACAAAAGGTGTGCCATCCAGGGAAAAATAGGTCAGTGTTCCCCTCTACTCATCACTCATAAAACCCATTATAGAGTACACATACTGCCTACCCAGAAGTGACCTCTGCCTAACATACAAAGCTATGTGAAACCCAGAGCTGTTGGACATGCTCCACGTAAACAGATCACAATCCCTATGAGCTAATTGCTCTAGGGACCTAAACCTTGTCACCTCAATAAACAGAACATGCTGGAGGGATAGATTCCTATCTCAAAGACATCCCATACTCTGGAACAAACTGTGCATGTTTGCTGTGAGACTATGCACATCTCAGTAACGTGAGTAGCTGCCTCAAACATATGCAATACACAGAGCATACCACACAATTGTGGCTACACTGTAGTGGACATTGGATAGGCAGAGTCGATACACATGCACACAACATACACAACTTTGTCATACACAGTACACATTAATATGCTACAGATGATGTATTACGACACCAGCAGTAAGGTCACACTCCAGTATCCCAAATGTCATCCACACAGCACACATAATATACCTGAGGGGTAGAGGCCTATCATGGGTCGGTGCAATGCTCTTCAACACATAACACATTCATGTTAGGCAATGCTCCCTATTGGGCACCTTACAAACCCATGTAATAGCTGTCTGTGAAATGGTGAATGTAGCCATGGTACTGCACTTGAGGTACAGCATGCTAGGTGCTGGTCTGGCACACATTAGTAGCCTTGAGTGACCACATGATGCTGCATGATGATGGCTCATGGTACTACACCCCATCCAGTTACAGTAACCACAGTACTACACATAGCATTCATTGCTATACACCTTAATGTTGTGTCTGTGCAAACATATGCACCTATACACAATATGCATAGCAATCACCATTTGCACAAAGTGACACATACATGTCTTGTAATGCTATTGATGGTATAGGTCACATGACACACATTGGGTATGCATGATGTTTAATGTTGCAGTTGTGCTGTAGCATGCCATGTCATGGCTGGCACTGGCATGTCCACAATATGTTCTACACTTACCATAACCACTGTACAATGGCTATGTTGAGCAATGGTATTCCATCAGGTATACATGCAACACTCATCCTGTGTGTATGCATAGCATGCATGTGCTAAACCTGTGTCCACAATTATCTGTTAAAGACACAGACACTCTAATCAGAAATGGATATCTATATGACACACAGATACACATCCAGCCATGGTATGTATACCTGTGAGTGATGTTGCACAGGACATTGCAGAGCTTTTAATACTTGTCCATGTACACATTGCGTTCCAGGGTGAGGCCAATCACTGAACAACAACACACATGCATCAAAGCCATGTATACAGTTTTTAGCAAGGACTGTCTACTCTCGTACTGCATGCTGTTGCGCAACACACTTCCTGCATGCTGACACGTGTGATATGACTGTTTGGCTTGTAATACTGTACCCCACCATCAACCACTATTGAGAATGTTCTGGACTGCTGGTGGTGTGTGTGCGTGTGTGTGTGTGTGTGTGTGTGTGTGTGTGTGTGTGTGTGTGTGTGTGTGTGTGTGTCTGCTTTAGTAAGGAGTGCATGTGTGCATGTGTGCATGTGTGAATGTGTGCATGTGTGCATGTGTTCATGTGTACATGTATGCATGTGTTCATGTGTGTATGTGTGCATGTGTGAATGTGTGCATGTGTGCATGTGTTCCGACATCATGTACAGGTTGTAAAGTGCATTTCCTGTCTTCCTCTCACAGGTGATGAGGTTGGGCTGGTTCACTGCAGCAGGGAACCTGATGTCACTGAGCCAAATAGTGATAATGAGGATAGGTGTGTTGAGGCACAGGCATGTTTGCCAGGGTCTGTCGATGGGCCACCAATCGACAGTACACAACTGTCCACCCCATCCATGCACACAGTCATACTGCCAATACATCTATCACCAATGCCCTTAGCTGAGGGACAGTGTACAGTCGGCATTGGCCAGGACAGTGTGGTATCTATGGCACATGCATCCTAACACAGCAGCCATACCCAGATGTCTGGAACAGTACCACATAGGCAGATGTCCGGGGGTTCTCGTCGGAGCACTGCTGGTCATCATGGCCCTGGCAGATGAGCCACAGGTCTTACAACCTCACACATGTTCCAGGCTGTCATGGAGGCACAGGTACATATGGAACGGTACACCAGACAGGGACTAAGGGCACAGAGTGCACATCACACCACTTTAAATAACAGTATCCGAGACCTAGCAGGTGCCATCTGTAATTACACTGAGGTCACTGATAGACATTGGGGTGAGACATTAGATGTCCTCCGCAATGTCATGTCCATGTGTCAGGACAGTGCAGGATGGTTGAGATGTCGACGTGGACATATGTCAGCAACATCAGCAGCTGGCAGTCACCACGGACATCCCTCAAGTCACAGCCGTTCCCGCAGTGCCAGTACCAGCCCCAGCAATGTTGGGGGTGGGCTGTCCATAGACCGTCCTAGAAGACAATGTGCATGTGGCTCCGGCCAGTCCCAGCAGGGACCTGGGTCCAGTGTACATCCGTCTACCTCTGAGGATAGTACCCAGTCTGGCTTAGTACCTGATACTGTCAGTAGCACCCCTGCCAGGCACAGGTACCATATTCATGGCCAGAGATGGTGATCTGTAAAGCCTGGCAGGTACAGTCTATGGCTGTCCCACAAATCCCTATATATGGCAGCCACATGGTGGAACTGTGTGCATGCAGACACACACACACATAAAACCAGACACCTAGGGCTAACACATACCCACACACATTACATCAACATTGGCCCATAGCAGTACTCTTGGCCCTCACACACATGCGCACACACACACACACACACACACACACACACACACACACACACACACACACACACACACACACACACACGTCGATTGTATGGCTCAATGTAGGCCTCTGGCAAACCAACAAAACACCCTGTGCATATGATGAAACCTGTGCCACCTCCTGTTATCTGTAACATTGATGCAGGAACAGGCTAACATGATGCTGATGCACAGGGTGACTTTATAGCAGTATAGCAATGTTAGCATGTTGTCAGCAGTAAAGTGTAATGATATCCTTGAAGGTGTAGCTGAGTAGGCATGATGCATTAAAGCTATGATTGTCAATGTAGTATTGTTTACACCAGTGTTAGTTCCAATAGTGTATTGTCCGCCCACGTGCCACTTGGCAGATGAGTGTAGTATTGGCAGCATGTGTTAGAGAGTGGACAGTACGTGTGGGATGTGTGTAGCACAGATTTGCAGGTATACATTTGTGAAAATGGTGGAGGTGCACTGTCTGCATGTACATGCATAGTGGACACATGGGCAGGGTGACATGCCCTGTATTGCACAGTAACACTCCATAGTTTCTATTGGTGGCCAGTATGCATTGTACTAAACACATTTTGGAACTTGGGTACACATGTGTGTATGACATGGTTTGACACTGTGCTGTGGGTGATACTGTTACTATCTCTCTTTGTTTTGCATTCTGGTAGTATACATAACCTCAACAGCCAGACCATAAACAATCGTTAGATGATGTCTTGACAACTGACACTCAGATGTAGGACACACAGTAACATTTGGATCCTTCAGGTACTATACTATGCCAGTAACCAGTGGTATTCACCTGCACCCATTCCAGAGACCACTCCTATTTGGCATATAGCTCTCTTAGGTACAAGCAATCACAGTAGGGATATGTCCGTCCATGTCTAGAAATGCATACTGTGGCCTATAATGCATTTTCCAGATGACACACGCATCCTCCACAAGGGTATCATACAGACAGATACCTGTTGTCAAACCCATGCTGTAAAGCTATAAGCCAACTAAAGCATAGTCATCCACCTTTACAAAACATAGTATCCCCACAGTACCACATAGGTAGTAGCCCCCAACATGTTGAACAGGTACCGATGTGTACATACAGCCAAGTGTTACTTCATCTCTCCTTTGGTAATCACATTTCCAAAGGTATTTTGAAATCCCTCGGTGGATCACATCAGCAATAAGGAATCTGCATGCATATCCACAAAAATTGTTGCACACCTATAATGACTAGCCATCATTGACAGACTTTGCTGCATTTGAACAGGTCTGAAATATACCTCAGCCATAAACCCTCACTCACACTATTCAATAGAAACCGTAATGAGTGTATGTGACACGGATGGCCTAGGCCAAGGACCACTGCAGTGGCTGGGCTAGTCACAAGCATACAGATGTGACCTAAGGTCTGGAAAACGGCAGCACACTCTGGCAAAGATAACAGATGTGTTCATGGAGAAAGCAGGGTTCCCACCTATGAAATAATTGCGGTCACATGTACATATATGTATTTGCCACACAGCTACCTGACATGTGCAATGCACATACTGTTGTTATACTGATATGATGGCTATTCATTATAGGTGTGCAACAATTTTTGTGGATATGCATGCAGTCCCCTTATTGCTGATGTGATCCACCGAGGGATTTCAAAATACCTTTGGAAATGTCATACAGTAGTAAAAGCAAAATCCACAACACATTGACCAACACTGTCACACACACACACACCAAGTGCAGGATTCAAACCCCTACCTAACTACTTTATGATAATAGAGCAGTACACATTAACACAATGTGCTATACATATTACTGGAAGCTTTCCTTTCCACAGGTATATTTGTAGGATGGTGACATCATCAGACTTGACAAAGATAAGTATACCACTTTTAAGGTGCTTTAGTAGTCTCCAAAAAGGTTGCTCCTCTCCAAGGAGATCACACACAAACACACACACACACAGCTGTCAAGTGCAGGATTCAAACCCTTATCTAACTACTTTATGATACAAGAGTAGTACGCATTAACATAATGCACTATATACATTACTGGAAGTTTTCCTTGCCACAGGTATATTTGTAGGATGGTGACATCATCAGACTTGACAAAGATAAGTATACCACTTTTAAGGTGTTTTAGTAGTCTCCAAAAATGTTGCGCCTCTCAACTGAGATCACACACACACACAAACACAGTTGTCAAGTGCAGGATTCAAACCCCTACCTAACTACTTTATGATACTAGAGAAGTATGCATTTACACAAGATGCTATACACATTACTGTGAGTTCTCCTTTCCACAGGTATATTTGTAGCATGGTGACATCATCAGACTAGACAAAGTGGGTTACATTAGGTGACATTAGGTGGGCTACATAGAAGGAATTTCTAAACACTTTGGCCATGTGATCATCAAAGGAGAGTTTACTATCTACCTGGGTCCCCAGGGTCATAATTACTTTCTCTGTACATACTGGATTACCACCTATGTGGTAATTTGTGTGCACTTTGTTTTATCCAAAGGGGATGACTATGCATTCTTTGGCATTCTGCTTGAGGGCATTGTTTTGACACCAGGTATCTGTCCCTGTAAGACCCTTCTGGAGGATGTCTGTGTCAGCCATAGAGTCGATTATGGACCACAGTTAGCAGTCATCTGCAAACCTGTTCAGCCATACTCCTCCTGTGCTTGCCTGTACCTCTGAGCAGTATCTACTGAACAGGTGGTGTCCCAGGACCAAGACCTGTGGGATGCCATTTGTGACTGGTTTAGAGTCTGACATGGCACCTGCAACTCTGAACTGGTGTGTTTGATCTGTGAGCCAGTTACCCACACATCCTGTGACATAGCTGTTAATGTTCAAGCTGGTAAGCTTGTCCATGATGACAGAGTGGGGAATGATATCGAAAGTCCTTAGTGAGGTCCAGGTGGGCTGTGTGGACTACTTTCACCTCCATCTATGTCTTTGGTAACTGTTTCAAATAAGTCAACTAGGTTTAGGAGGTAGGATCTGCCTTTACAAAGCCAAGTTGGGTAGAGTCCAGTGTCTGGAGGTCTCCAATGTCTCTGTTTATGGGTTCCATGATAATTTGCTCCATAGCTTTGCTGACCAGGCTGAGTAGACCTATGGGGCAATGGTTTCCAGGTTCTGTTATGGCATCCCCTTTGTGGAGCTGGATGACTATTGGTGTATGCCATTATTTGGGTACATAGCCTGTGGTAAGGTTGAGTATGGACAATGAATGTAGGTGAGGGTGTAGTTCCTTTTGGGGCTGGTGTAAGACGCAGCCAGGAACACTATCCAGTCCCATTGATGCTGTGTTCTTAGCTTTGGAGAGGGCTGTCTTTATCTGCATGTCCATGAAGTCTGGGGCTCTGCATTCTTCTGGGATGGACACAGGCCCTTTTGGGGGTGACGGCGGGGGAATTTGCACTGAACCTGTCCCCCAGGATGTGGGTAATGTAAGTTGGTTCAGTGCATTTCTTGCCATTTTTCAGTAGCTGACAGCATATTTGGAAGTTGCCACCTAAATGTTTGGTATAGTTAAGGAAGGCTTTGTGGTTGTTATTCTTACATTCCTTGGCAATTTGTCTTTAGAAACTGGCCTTGGATTATTTTATGAGCGATCATTGTGTCTTCCTAATAATGATAAGTGATGCCTTTCCTTTTGTGAAGTTTGCTCTATCATGTGTTTGTTTCCTCCTTCTGTTGTATAGCTTATTTATGGGCGACGACCACCAGATTGGTTTCTTATTTTTGGAGGAGTGCATCTTGGTTTTATTTGGGATATCTTGCTCCATGCAACCCTGTAGATGCTCATAGAATGCACTTGTAAATGATTCGGCAGATTGTATAGCATTATCCTATAGCAAGGGGGCTTTGGAACTTTCCACTTTGGTCTTGGGAAGTGTGCAGTTTGCTTTTGAAAATGTCTTCACAGTGGTTTCCTTGACTGGGGAGGGGATGTGGATGCCCAGTGTGATTACTTTATGATCTGATATTACCAGCGAGGGGTTTATCTCTGTCATGGAACACTGGTACCCCATGTTGGTGATGATCATGTCCAGTATGTTGTCACCTCTAGTGGGCGTGGTGACCAGCTGTTCCAGGGCGTTTGAGTTTTTAAACTCTAGGAAACATTAGGCAAAGGATGTTGTACACAAGTAATTCTCCCACTCAGTGTTTGGGTAGTTGTAATCTCCTCATATAATGGTGCTTCATAGGACCTTTATATTTTCCACTGTTCTCAGGAATACTGAGTGAGGTTCCTGAGACAAGGTAGGTGATCTGTAGCAGGCTACAATCTGATAAGCAGCTTTGCCCAGTGTTAGTTGCACTTGCATGGTCTCCAAGGCCTCATGCTGTGCCACTAACCTGAAGGTGTGGGTATCCATAAGGTAAATGGATACACCCCTTCCTTTTGTATTTCACTCATGGTTTGGGGGCTGAAGATCAGAGGAATTGTGAGTGTTTTACGTGGAGCATGTCCAACAGCTCTGTGTTTGACATAGCTTTGTATATTAGGCAGAGATCACCTCTGAGTAGGCAATATGCAAGTGAGTACAGCTGGAGCATTTTGAGATGGTCTGTGTATGGCATGTATTTCAGGCCGCTAATGCTCTTTGTGAGGTATTGCTGCAGGCTTTCCAGTTGTTGTACATGTCCTGTGAGGTACATAGCAAAAGGGGCGTTGTACTCTATTATGGATCTAGTGTGTGATGAGTAGAGGGGAGCAATGTCCTCTTCTATTCTGCATGACACACCTGTGGTGATGAGGTGTGCCACATAGAAGGATTTCCTGACTACTGTGGGGATGTGATTATCACAAGTGTGTCCACTGTCCACCTGTGACCCAAGGTCTCTTATCACACTTTCAGTGTTAAGTATACTACCGCCTATGTTGTAGTTTATGGCTACAGAGTTTTTACCAAAGGGGATGACAATGCACTTTTTGGCATTGAGCTTGAGCCCACGGCTTTGACACCAGCCATCTGTCTCAGTGAGGCCCTTTTGTAGGATGTCTACATATTTAGTATTTACAATTATGGCTCCTAGCTTGCAGTCATCTGGAAACTTCATTAGCCACAGACCTTCCATGTTAAAGTTTACTTCAGGGAAGTAGATACAAAACAGGACAGGACCCAGGACTGGGCCCTGTGGTACTGCACTCATCACTGGTCCAAAGTCATACTTGGAGTCTGCTAGTTTCTCAGTGTGTGTTCCATCAGTAGTTGGCAACCCATCTTGTGACATAGCAATTTATACCTAGTTTAGTGGGTTTATCTATAATTCCAGAGTGTGGGATGGTGGTGAAAGCCGTGGCAAGATCTACATAGGCTGTAAGAACCGCCTTACCTTTGTCTACGGTTCTGGCGACTGCTTCAATGTCATCTATCAGGTTTAGGAAACATGATCTGCATTTTACAAACCCAACATGGTTGTGGTCCAGAGTTTGGAGATTACAAATGTCTTTTTTTTTAAGTTGTATGATGATACATTCCATGGCCTTGAAGAGCACGCTCATCAGGCTAATGGGGCACTAGTTCCTGGGGTCTGTGATGTGTCCCCCCTTGTGTAGTGGGATAACCATCACTGTGCACCATTCAGCAGGCACAAAGCCTGAGGTGAGGCTATGACTGAACATGGTACATCGGTGTGGTGCCTGTTTGTTCTGTAGTTTCTGTAGAACACAGCCTGGGAGGTTATCTGGTCCCATGGATGATGTGATACTGGCTTTGGAGAGTGTTTTTTACCTGTGCAGCCGTGATGACTGCAACTTTGCAGTCTTCCATTATAGAGATGTGCTCTTTCATGGGTGAAAGGGTGGTAAGGTTAACACTGATCCTATCCGCCAGGGTGTTGGCAATATCAGTTGGGTCTGTATATTTAGTGCCATTGAGCTGTAACTCAGAGCAGATCTGAGTGTTGCCATGTTGTGGACCTGTCTGTTGGGCAGAGATCTTCTGAGTAGACAGTATGCAACAGAGTACAGATTGAGTTAAATTCAGTCTTGTTGCATGGGGCAACTGTTTGAGGCCAGTAATCCTCCTGTTGAGGTACTTCATTGGTCTTT
This sequence comes from Protopterus annectens, assembly GCF_019279795.1. Classification (NCBI taxonomy): domain Eukaryota; kingdom Metazoa; phylum Chordata; order Ceratodontiformes; family Protopteridae; genus Protopterus; species Protopterus annectens. The sequence goes on along the minus strand of NC_056733.1, from coordinate 715,493,333 downwards.
CCAGCTGCTGAAGGTGCCTAGTCAGATTCATTGCAGGTGTGTTGTGGTACTCTCTGATGGGTCTGATGACTGATGAGTAGAGGGAACCTCCTTTGACCTACATGCAAAGACCTTGGCAGTTTGTGGGAACACATAGCATGATTTTCTGACCACTTTGTGAATGTGTTTCTGGAAGTACAGATGACTATCCACATTTGTCCATAGATCCCTTATTATCACCTCCATATTTAGGGTGTTGGCACCTATGTGGTATTTGTATGACTGTAGCTCGAGGACATAATTTTGACACCACATCTGTCTGACTGAGACCCTTTTTAAGGATGTCTCTGTTGTCCCAAACATCGATTATGACAACTTTTTGGCAGTCATCCACAAACATTGCTAAACATAGCCCTCATGTGTTTGACTGTATTTCTGAAAAGTATACACCAGACAGGAGGGGTCCCAGGACTGAGCCATGGAGGACAGCAGTTGTTACCAGCTTGTACAGGAGACCACGGTTCTTACCTTGTGTGATCTATCTGTGCCCCAGTTGGAAGTCCATCAGATGACAGACATATTTATGAACAGGTTGTTGATTTTGTGGATACGACATGTGTCTGGGATGTTCGCAAAGGGCTTTTCAAGGTCTATGTGGGACGTGTATAGCTCATTTCATTGATTTATGTCCTGGGTGACTGCCTTGTAAACAGTCTAGCAGGTTTGGGAACCATGATGTGCCCATGACCAACCTGAAATTGGTAGAGCTGGGTGTTTGTAGGCTCCCAATAGCTCTGTTTATGAGTTCCATCATGATGGACTCCATGGCCTTGCAGATCAGGCTTAGTATGCTTATAAGACAATAGTTCCCATGGTCTGTTGTGCACCAACACTTGTGGAGTTTGTCAAATGTTGCTGTAACACATTCAAAAGTTTCATATCCTGTACAGAGGGTGAGTCTCAACAGACTGTTCAGGTGCAGGCTCTGTTTGTTCTGGAGTTCACTTATGACACAGCTAGGGGAAACAATGTAATCCCATAGATGCCATTTTTTCAGGTTTGGAAGGAGCTGTTTACCCATTCTATATGTGATACCTGTGCTTTCACAATCTCCAGGTATGATGATAGGGCCTTTTGTCAGTGAGAGGGTGGTATGTATGTATGGGCCTGTTTGACAGGATGTTGGCAATGTCAGTCATTTACAGTTTGCACTGACTCAGGACATATATGAGTGTACATTGCTATTTATGACATAGTGGAAGGAAGCGTCATGGTTCTCTATGGACTCCTTCACAGATTCTTTTGCCAGAACATGGATTGGATAATATTTGGAGTGCACATTGTTTATTGATGATACTGATTGCAGGTTTATTGATCTTCTTTGCTTTTTCACTTTCTGTGAACAACTTAAGTACTTGTGGTACATAGTTTGATTATGACAGGGTTCCAATATATTATATGTGCCTGTTTTCATATAACTGTGTGCACAAGGCAGGATTGGTGTATAGTGACAGGTTCCAGGGGTGAAACATGCAACTGCCAGATATGTGTGGCCCACTGCTGTACTCAGACATGGCCTACGTGTGTGAGCATGCCCAGTTATGACCTTTCAGTGTGTTGCTGAATGAAATCCACTACATTTGTTGAAGTGTGTGAGCACGCCCGTTATACACATTTATACTATATGTGTGTGGAAAATCAAGTTGTATTTTTACAGCAGGGCTCACCTTTGTGTCATAACTCAACAGGAATCATGCTGTGCCTGCAGGGCTTTCATGAGACACTTTGCATAGATTTATCAACATTTCTACATACGGGGGGGGGGGGCAGCTATTCTTTGTACATTTATACCCAGGGGTACACCTGAATGTTACTGTGGGTGTACATATGATGAGGAGTTCACCTGACACTTATAAACATTTGCTAGGCCTACACTGCTATGTAAGGTACACCATTTCAGTCCGTACTGTTGCCTATCGTACTGGCTTGAGGCATACTACTGTACTACAGATCTTAGCGTCCAATGTCACGTATATTACATGGCGACTTCATAACCTACCCAACCCACATCACACCGTCTGGCCTGCTGTTCTCCGTCTGCATAGGCCTGTGGGGGAGGTTACCCATATGCCTCTTTAGGGTCATGATACAGCATTTCTTTGTGTTTGCATTACTGTACAATTGTCCTGCTGTGTCTGTGCCAGTGAACTGCTGTCATGGCTTAGTGGTTCAGTACTGTGACTGTAGTGCACAGTATCATGGGTTCGAGCCCTGTCACTGCTTTTTATTTTCATGCTGGGCAGACCAAACTGCTTAAGGAACAGTACAGCAAATATGAGCATGTTTACCTGACTTTGCTCAACTTTGCCCGACTTTCCCCGACCTTGCCCAACATTGCTCAACGTTGCCCGACGTTGTGCTACTTAGCGCGGGCAATTTTGCTTGCATATGCTAAATAGTGGTAAAAGCTGCTTAGCACTGCTTTATATTGCTTAAAACATAGCAATCATGCCTCAGGTGGTGCTGCAGGGCTGCCTATGTCGGATGCACATACTACACTCCCTATACATGTTTGAAAACAGGTAGTGTCAATTTAGGCATCCCTTTTTTTTATGTGTGAGTCAGAGAGAGGTATCATTTCCGGGGTTCCTACTGAGCCAGTGTATGTGCTATGCATTGCCTCTTTGCCAAGGCCAAGGCATACTGGGCATGCCTCCTTCTGCCTACTGGGGCAGGCTCAGGTTGTTCCTCCTCCGAGTCATGCTCTGCCTATGATGGCCTTGGCAATGGTGGGGAGCTGTTTGGCCCTGCCCCATGCTGTTCCTGCTGCAGCTGTTTTTGCAGGATCATATTGTGTAGCATGGCACATACCATGACAATTTGGGTGCATGTAGTTGGTGAGTACTGCAAGGCTCCACCAGATGTGTCCAGGCACTGGAACCATGATTTGAGCATCCCAAACACACGCTCGATTACATTTCATGTTTGTGTGTGTGCCTCATTATGGAGTTCTTGTTCAGGTGTGTGTGTGCATTTCTGATGGGTGTCATCAGCCACGGCTCCAGTGCGTATCCAGCATCCCCCACTAGGTGACCATCAGGGATGTCCCCACTGGCAAATGACTGTTACAGCTGCATCAGATGCCAGATATGGGAATCGTGGTAGCTTCCAGGGCAGCCAGCACACACATTCAGTATTATGCCCTAGGCATCGCACATGACCTGGCAGTTGATGGAGGGGAAGCCCTTGCGGTTCATGTAGGCCCTACCCCGCTCACCAGCTGGTGCTTTGATGTGTATGTGCATGCAGTCAATTCCACCCACTACCTCAGGGTATTCCGCTATTTGCTGGAAGAGATGCATATTGCTGGCCAATGCCTCACGGGAATTGGGGAAATATACATGATCACCGACATGTGCTGATATGGCATTCAGGAACTGGTGCAGTACCCTGGATGCTGATGCCTGTGAAATCCCCATCATATCACCAGTTGGTCTCTGGAAGGTGCCTGTTGCTAGTATTCTTAGGCCAACACATACCTTGGTTTCCACTGGGATGGGTTCCCCTCTGTTGGTTATGTGTGTGAGGCGTGGCCTGCACAGCTCAACAATTTGCTGCAGGAGGTCTCTGTCCACTCTATAGTGCTCCACTGTCTCCAGCTCATGTAGCCCGTGGTAGGTTACCCTGGGTCTTTACATTCTTCTCCGTCTCCTCACTGTGGGTTGCTCAGCAGCATTCACAGTGGCACCACCCTCAGCATCTTGCACATGTTGCCTTATAATAGCAATGGCAGCCCCTAACTTTTTTTGTCTGAGTTAAGCTTTTTAAGTTTTCACTCTCTTTGTATACTGCAGTGTTGCAGTGTTTCTGAGAAAAACATGGGGGAATGTTATTTGCAGAGTTTTAAGTGCTGGGCTGGGCTAGTGTACTGCCTGTGTAATTGGCTGATTCTGATTTATTTCACCTGGCAGCTCTGCTAGTTCTCCTTGGTTAATTTCTTACTACTTCTTTTCCTTCCTTTTCCCTTTCTGTTTCCACAAGGGGCAGCTTCACGCAAACAAGTGCAAACATGCGCACACTCGCGCACACGTGTGCACACAGGCTTACACAGGCTTAGGTGGGTGCACACGCGCACACACAGGCTTACACGGTTTTACAGGCGCGCACACGGTGTAAGCACATTTGCAAGAAATTTCAGTGATATCCACGGCGTACACCTTCAGTTTCTGGGTTTCAGTTAAGACAACTGTAGACACGCCTCTTCCAATCCTGAGCAACTCACAGCAAACACAAGCCACTTTGCTCCAATAAGCTTACAGTCTTTCATACATACCCCCTCATGATGTCACCTATCTTCTACTCTACTACTCCCCTATTCCTACACTTACACTGTAGGGACATGGCTCACATGCCAGGGAAAATTGGGATTCATTATCCTTATCCTCATTTGCATGGGATTGCCCACTAATGCTTGGTTACATCTCTCAAACTGAGCTTCCCCCCTTAGCAACCACTACTCAGTAGCCATGTTGTCTTCAGCCTGCCATTCACCTGAATGGCAGAATAATATTTTTAATAAGAATGCTTATTTTTGGCTTTTTTTTATTTTCAGGTTTTTAAAGCACCGCACGTTTGTCGGTGCTGCACTACGCTTAAACAACGGAGATCGGGGAAACAAAATTTTGATTTTTATTAATTTTCAACAGATAAAAATGCCAATGGCCTTATATTTGGCCATTGGCATGCTTCCTCAACTGGATGCATCCTTTATTTGGAGCTGCCATAGCTCCGTTTTGCTATTTGCAGAACAGCACTCCGTTACCAACGGAGTACATTTCTGCAAATAACTCTACTCTTCCACGGACAGGTTAGTGTTTCCTGGATTGCAAATTTCCCTCATTTGCATAGCTTTCAGCAGCAAATGAGGTAATTTGCATAACATAACACTGTCCGTGCAAGAGTAGTTTTAGGAGCTCTCATGCACGCGCCTGCCGGCTTTTGCTGGATCGCTCGGCAGACATATTGGCTGTCTGCCGGGTTACACTACTCTTAGACTCCGTGCAAGCCTTCGTGAATCCGGCCCAATGTGTTACTGAGACATATGAACATACAAAGAATTTACTAAAGTATGTATATAGTAGCTAAATATTATTTACAAAATCAATGTATAGATACAGGATATAGTTTCATCCTTTTTTAATTTCTCTAAATCTTTTGGGTTTCTAATACCATGACAGGAATGGACCCCAGTCCTAAGTCAAAGTACGATTAAAGTTCATGAAATTAGTATTGTTTCAATCTTTGATATCAGCCAAAAGTGCTCTTCGCAACACCTGCAGTGTGCCCAGTAATGATTCCTTCTGCAATTTGTATGGCATTATATGTGTTGGTAACATAGCTAAATACAATTGTAGATTCTTTTTTCAGAAGACCCATTGCTCCTACTACTATTGGAACTATCTGGGTAGCTTTCTTCCACATTGCTCTTATTTCTGCCTGCAAATCCTGATATTTTATGACTTTGTGTCTCTCTAAATGAAAGACACTGTAGTCACTGGTTGTGGCGATGTCAATGATCAATGCTACTTTGTCTTCTTTTCTTGGACCACTATATCTGGTTTTCTAGCATCTATCTTTTGAACTGTTGGTAGTGGATGATCCCATGTGATATACACTTCATCATTTTTTATGATGCTTTGTGGCTAATGTTTCCAGTGTTTTTTAGCCACTTCAGTGCCATAAGGTTTGCACAATCTCCAGTGCAACAGTCTTGCCACATTGTTATGCCCTTCAGTATACAAGTCCTTCTGCCATTAGTATGTCGCAACCAGCAACGAGGTGTGCAACAGTTTCCAATTCTGTGTTACAAAATTTACATTTGTCTGTTTTTCTCATATGTTCAATGGACTTTGTAAACCACCGTGTACATAACCCACTATCTTGGGTCACCAATATTAACCTTTCATTTCTTTATTTGAATTCACCTCTCCTTAACCATTTCTGTGTTCATTCCTGATCAACATGAAATTCTTCCAGAAGTTTTCTATACTTGCAACTATAGTTGTGCACTTTCCACATTTCTTGCCTTCTCATCTGGTCCTTCACCTTATAGGTTTATAGGTTCATAGATTAGTACTAAGCTAACTGCCCTTGTGAGCCATTTTAAGCCTAGCCAATTATCCCTTGTGAGACTCAAACCCTGCACCTTGTGTTTGCAAGGCAAACACCTTAACCATTAGGCCACCCTCCAACCCCTTATATTCTTTTTTTTATTTGTTTTTTGGCACATTCAGTTGCTACCTGATTTTTATCTACTTGTGGTTTGATTTTTATTCCTGCATGATGCTGATATGCTTCTGCTAGCCTAAGCAGAGAAGTCATCTTAGATTTATTCTCTTCATATTTCAAAACTTTCACTACATTTGCATCTTGTGAGGTCAGCAGATATGTGTGGAGTCCCACGATTGCAGATTTATACACGTAATCAATTTTAAGGAGGCCCATCCTTCTTTCAGAGCGGGGAATATATAATCTTGGTATGCACTGATTTTTGTACATCTTGTGGTGAGCATGAAGCATCCTTCTTTTTTCCGATCTAATCTATCCAACACCTTTTGGGGCTAGTCAGTCACTCCAAAATTGTAAGTTAGGACAGGAAGAGCAAATTGCTTTATAGCCTGGATTTTGTTCATAGATGTCAACGTTGTTTTCAGGAATAATTTAAGTCTTCTAAAGTACTCCTTACTAAGTTTTATTCACATTTGTTCATGTTTTATTGTTGATCCTTCATCAATTCCCAAATATGTATACATTCCCTCTTGCTCAAGTTCTTTTATATCACATTCTTTTCCCAAACTGATGTTTTCTTGGTGCTGCAGTTTTCCTGCTTTAAAGGTTGCTTTTGCACATTTATCAAGACCAAATATCATTCTTATATCATCTGAAAAAGTTTTGACGACTTGCAGTTGTGCATTCAGTTCCTCATCTGATGAGGTATACAGTTTCAAATCATCAACAAAGAGAAGATGAGAAGTCTTTACACTTTGTTGTTTTCTAGGAGCCAAATTATAGTCATAATCTAAGCTGTTAAGAATACAGCTTAATGGGTTAATGGTAAGGCAGAATAGCAGACGTGACAGAGAGTCACCGTGGAATACCTCCCTTTGAATTTTTATCCCTGAAATAATAATTTGCCCTTTATTATGACTTAATTGTAAATTGGTCTGCTACTGTTTCATGGTCATTGTAATGTAGTCGATTAGTGTGGGGTGTATATTATACATTTTTAAGTACTGTTTATCCATAAATGTGGGATACTATCAAATGATTTTTTTGTAGTCAATCCACGCCATACTTCCCCTTTTTACAGTTTTCCACTATGACTTTAACAACAAATGGTCTTTTATTCCATATGACTTTCTTTTATTGGCTTTTTGTTCTACTGCCATAGTTAAATTTTCTTCTAAATGACTATAAACTCTGTCAGCATCAATTCCAGTGTATAGTTTATATGTCGTCAGAAGGCAAGTTATTGGTCTATAATTTTTAGGGTAGCTGACAGGTTCACTCTTAAGTAGGTGCATTGCTTTTTCTGTTGTTAGCCAGGTTGGTGTCTGTTCAGGCTGTGCATATAAATAATTCTTACTCATAGCTAAATCTTTGTGCAAAGATGTTAATACTCTTAACCAGAAGCTAGATACTGCATCTGTACCTGGGGTTTTCCAATAAGGGGCTTTTCTTAACTTTGTTTCAGTCTCTCTGGCTGTTACTTCATCCCATTTCACATCCTGTACCTTTAAACTTCTTATTCTTTCTTTTACTTCTTCTATCCATTTAGCATCTTTGTGATGTTCCACAGGATCTGCATAATTACTTCTCCAAAATGTATCTATTTCTTCTTTTTGGTGATCTTTCAATTCCTTTTACCTTGTTTCCCAATTCTCTACAAAGCTTTTTAGGGTTGTCAATAACTTGTTTATTGTGTACTTTTCCTTTATATTTATCTTCATATCTTCTACGTTTTTTTGCCTGTGCTGAAATTTTTAGTTTATTTGCGATAGTGCATGATAGATCCTGATCTGTTCTAATACTGTGCATTGCTTTTATCACATCTATCTTTCTAAGTACTTTTTTTGATCTGGTCCCTCTTCTATACTCTTCTAACAGTGACACTTCTTGCATAGTTGCTTTATAGTTTTTTCTGTTCAATACTTCCATAATGGTATTTGATTTCTCCCTCTTGTCTCCCTCACTACCCTATGTTCCTGTGGTAGAACTTTAACAGTTATTAATTTAGCTGCACAGTAATATATCCTGTTTACTTCTGTTATATCTCATGAACCTCTATGAACAGTCCTAATTACTGTGTTCATATGTTTTATCAAACTTCTGACTTTTTGAGTTTTATTGACCTTCTGCAGTCTATTTCTTTAATTGATCGTAATATGTCTGTCTATTTCTATTAAATCATGCAACTCTTCTCTTAACTTATTTTCTTCTAAACTGAGGGCACATTTTTTGTTTTCCACTTCCTGCAGGCATTCTATAAAGTTCTATTGCATCTTCCTGTGGCACATTCTCTTCAGTTTCTTCCTGTGTCATCCATTGCTCAGTCGTATGGGAACTCACTGGCCTATCACTCCTCAACATTAACTGCATCAAAGTTTCCACAGTTTCCTGTTCCTTCCCTTGCTCTCCAGCTTCAAGTGAATGTTTACACTGGTTTCCTGTGGAAGACTCCAAAATATCTTTATATGGCACCTGACCAATTACTTCCCATTTCACTGGTTTCCCCTTAATTTGGAGTTCCATTGCTCTGTCCTGTTGTGGTGCTTTCTGAATTAAATTTCCAACATTGAATCCTTCACTTTGCAGGTGCTTCATAACCTCAGTTTTTATTTCTTTAACTTCTCCATTACTGATCTTCTTTTCTGCTTTTCCTCTTTGTCTTCTTATTTTTATAGTGTAAAGTTTTCCATCTCCAGATTCCTTTGCCTTTATTTCTCTTCAAATATCTTTGGTGCTGCTCTTTTTGTATTGATTAGTTTTGCTTTCTCCTTTGCTTAGATATTACACCATATTAAATTTATTTTTCTTCTCCGTGTCCATATTTCCTCTTCAGATGTCTCCTGATCTTCCTGTTTCTCCTCACTTTGGGGACTCATTCCATTTGCTGTGATGTAACTTGTGTTAGACCTTCTACATCAAATGCTTCACTTTGTAGGCACCACATAACTTCAACTTCTATTTTTTTTACTTCTACTTTACTAATCTTCTTTTCTACATTCCCTCTTTGTGATATTATTTTCTGAGTGTGAAATGTTTCATGTTTGGGTGCCTTTGCCTTCTTTATGTTGATTAATCTGGCTTTCAGCTTTGCATAAATATTACACCATATCAAATCTCTCTTTCTTTCCCACATCCATATTTCTTTTTTATACTTTTCAAAAGTATCTGGGTTTTATTGTTTATATTTTTGCACTTCCTCAGATGCTTCTGTTTTAAACAAATCAAAGTTTCTTGGTCTATATACTGTTTTTCAAAAATCTGTTGCATTAATGACCACAGATTTTTATTTCAAGCTTCTGACAGTTTTTCTTGCAGAAATATTTTTCTTTCCTCTAATTTCTCTGTTAATCTTTTTGTTTATCTTGTGTTTGGAAATTATGGGCTTTTTGTATAATAGTAACAATACATAATTTATTTCTTATCCTCAATAGTCCACTCTATCGTCTTTATGGCTCTTCATTTGCCTATCAGTTTTTGTGATTTTTTTTTTGTGGACTGCTACTTCCTTCTACAACAGGGGGCCATCCTCCCCCTGGGCCTGGCCTGGCCCCATTGTAGGAATGTTTCCATACTTTGAGAATTCTACACTGTCATTTTTTTCCAGTACTGGCACCACTGCGCCTACCAGGATTGGGCACTTTTTTATCCTGGGTCTTGTCCATCTATCTATTGTTTTTATTTTTGACCTACTTCTGTCCATGATATATGCTATATAACTGCAGTCTATATATCAGTGTCACCTTGGTGAGATTTTGTGGAAAACAGGGTCCACTTCATGAAGGTACTCACCAAGACTTGAGGATGAATTCAGTTTCAGTACTACTCTTCTCCTTTGCTTGCTGACTTTTCATCTTTCCATTCAGACCGCTCATGCAATATGTTTTCCAAATGTATTAGAAGTTGTGGTAGTTAGAGCTGACAAGGAGAGTTAGGAAGAAGCTGATAGAGTAGTGAAAGACATTAATGAGTTTGACTATGAGTTGCAGAAAGTTCTAGGCAGATTTAGGGTAAGGATATAGCCTGTAGGAAGTTCTAGGCCGAGTTACGGTAAGGACATAGCCTGTATGAAGTTCTAAGCAGAGTTTGGGTTTGGACATAACCTGTAAGAAGTTCTAGGCAGAGTTAGGGTAAGGACAGCCTGTAGGAAGTTCTAGGCAGAGTTAGGGTATAGACATAGCCTGTAGAAAACTCTAGGTAGAGTTAGGGTAAGGACATAGCCTGTAGGAAGCTCTAGGCAGAGTTAGGGTAAGGACATAGCCTGTAGGAAGCTCTAGGCAGAGTTAGGGTAAGGGCATACCTAGGGGTAGAGCATGAGTATAGCCATGTATTAGTTAGATATTGCTTTAATGGATTTTTGAACAATTTAACATTTTCAGTTTGCTTAAGAGCTTGGAATATACAGTTCCCAAATTTTGCAGTATAAAAGGAGGACAACATAATCAGCTTAACGGCATTAATATGTCACAATAACTATATACAACTTAGGCACCTGAATGTTTTTTTAGACTGCTGATTCTACAAGAGTTGAGTTGTAGACCACACTCTCTACCCTCTAACCTTAGATCTCATTTGGGTTTTCTGCAGGAACATGCTCATCACTGCTTTCTCCTGTTATCCATTCCTACACCTCCCTTCAAAAAGGGGGGATCATCTTCCAGGCCATGAACTGCCTAGCAGGCTGCTAAACAGCCTGTTGTCTCATTTCCTTCCCAGAAGAACTCCCTCTAGCAATCTCCCACTAATCATCCCCAGTGACATATTTCAAAAACAAAGAAAAATGCACATAGAAAAGGTCCAACCCAACATTACTAAGATAGACACTATTCTTCCTGAAGCAAATACTATCCTTATCTGCAAATCCAGTGGTCTACCATCAAATAATCAAGAGAAGATGCTGCCATGGTCACTCTGTGATTAACAAAATGCCTAGTCACCTCAGGATGTCAACTCCCCAAGTGATGTTGACATCCTACAGAATGGCCTCACTGAGACCAAAGACTGGTGTCAGAACCATGGTTTTAAGCTCAATGCCAAAAAACGTGTCACCCCCTTTGGGAAAAACCCAGTTCCCATGAATTACCACATTGATGGTAGTCCACTGAACACAGAAGGCATTATAAGATATCTGGGAACACAGGTTGATAGCAACCTCTCTTTTGATCACCACATTGCCAGTGTGGTAAGAAAGTCTTTCTATGTGGCACATCTCATTACTAAGGGTTTTGCATCCAGGAAGAAAGAGGTCACTGTCTCCCTCTGCTCTTCCCTCATTAGTCCAGTCATCTAGTACAATGCCCCATTTGGCATGTACCTCACTAGACGCCTGCAACAACTGGAGAGGCTGCAAAAGTAGCTCACAAAGATGATCCTAGGCCTTAAACACTTGTCCTATATGGACAAACTCAAAAAACTCCAACTATTCTCTGTCTCATATCACCTACTTAGAGGTGATCTCTGCTTGGCTTACAAAGCCATGTCCGATACAGGTCTGTTAGAAATGCTGCATCTAAAGAAATCCCAATTTCTCCACACCACACCCTTCAGAAACCTCAGCCTCATTACCACAATCAACAGAATGTACTGGAGGGACAGGTTCATAACCCAAAGACTGCCCATGCTATGGAATAGACTTCCCATACATGTCAAGCAGAGCACCTCACTGACCCTCTTCAAGAGAAATCTTGATGAGTGGATGGGAAATAGAAAATTCACCCCAGGGATCACTCCAGTGGCTCTACTCGACAGGGGCACTGGGAACTAAGATCAGGTGGCACGATGCCAGGGTAATCCCATGGCTAGGCTTGTAAAGGCCCCAGGGCCATTAGCCTAATACACACCTATAAACCTATTAGCAGAATTACTGACTGCCGCCTGCCAAAAAAGTCATAGCCCAATTGCTGACTAGGCCACCAATACACCTGGAAATTTGTGTTGCACTACTACTAAATCCTTAATAATAACAACTTCTTCTTTGGGACTGTACCCAAATTATTACTCCCTAAATAAATCAGAGCAATGTTACCATTAACTGCATCTCCAAAAGAGTCCAAACATGGCAGTAATTCTGTCCATAACATACCTCAAAATACCGTGTAGCTCGCATTCTATACATCATCAAGACATAAAACACTTTAAACCTCTCTGACTGCAGCACTGTTCAATCATAATAGAATGTCAAGAGTTATCCTCTTTTTCTGTGGTTCTAGGACCATGGAGTATGTTTAAGGGTGTGGGGGTGGACCCCCCCCACATAAAAGCAATGTTTTTGTTTTTTAGTGTGATCGCAAATATAAACTGGTCATTTATATTTGCAATCATTTTAGTTTGGCAGTTTTTGTTTTAGACGTTTGTGATCACTGTTGAACTTTTAGACATATTTTCTGTTGATGAAAGTTGAACGGCAATGTAAAGAAATACAATCATATATGAGATACCTATATCAATATCTATAGATATCTAGCTATCTAGCTATATAATTAAACCACCAAAAAAAGAAACCACACACAAATGTCTAGTAAGAAACACAAGTTAAATGTGACAGCAAACTCATACAAACATCAAACTGTTTTTTTGCTTTGTGTAAATGTATGACATTTTATATTATAAGGAGTAAAAATTGATTATTTATTTAGATGCTGTGTATAAACCTGGGTTAAAAAATAAGCATTTTTAGATGGCAGACATAAGATGGTGTTTTTGTGTCTAAAATTATGAAAATTACAACATATCATTTATAACTATATTATTTTGTAAAATATGGGGCCGGATTCACGAAGGCTTACACGGAGTCTAAGAGTAGTGTAAGACTCCATGTAGCCTTCGCGATCCAGGAACAGCCCAAAGTCCGTGTAAGAGTTAGTCTAACACGGCTCTTACACGGAGTGGGCGTGGCTAAGCTAATCAGCCCACTTGCAGCTGAATAGCATGCAAATGAGGCTGATTAGCGATCCAGGAAGCCAAGAACAGCCCGTGTAAGAGCCGTGTTAGCTGCAGAAATGTACTCAGTTGACAACTGAGTACGTTTCTGCAACACGCAATGGAGCCATGTCAGCTCCAAATAAAGGGTGCATATGTTATAGGCAGCATGCCAATGGCCAAATATGTGGCCATTGGCAATGCAACCCCATGCAAAAATTTTAAAAATATTTTTTTTTTTTTTCGGCAATTGCCGATGTGTAAACCCAGCGCAGCCCCACAAACGGGCTGCGCTGCATAAAACATGAAAACGAAGGTTTTAAACCTACAAATGTAGGTTTTATGCAATATATGGAATGTCAATGGAGGGACCAGCATAGGAAAACCAACATGGCCACCGTGTAGTGGTTGCCAAGGGGGGAAGCCAAGTGTAAGAGATGTAACTAAGCATTAGTAGGCAATCTGATGCAAATTAGGGTAAGGATACTGAATACCACTGTCACATAGTAAATGAGCACAGTCTGAGTAGTGTAAGAGTTACAGAAGGGGAGGAACAGAGTAGGAGATAGGTGACATCACAGGGGAATGGTAGAAAGGGATAGAAGTCATTGGAAGGTAGAGTTACATGACAGATGTCAGAGAGATATCAAGGAAGGAGGTGTGCCCCAAGTAAACATGAGAAAGCCAAGAAATGGAAGGTGTACACTGTTGCCTACACCAAGGTTTCTTGTTGGACGTGTATAAGCGCAGCGCCGTGAAAGCGAGTAAGACGGTGTGCACGCGTGTAAGGCAGTGTGCGCGTGTAAGGCAGTGTCTTGGCGTGTAAGGCAGACTAAGCATGTGGGAGCGTGTTGGGAGCTGTTTAACACCGTTTGCGCGGGCGTGCACGCGTTTAAAACTGAATAAGCAGATTTTGAAATGTGTAAGTGTGTGTGCGCGCGCGTGTAAGCCACTGTGAGCGTGTTTCTGCTGGTTTGCACACGGCCCCACCCTGAGGAAACAGAAAGGAAAAAGGAAACAACAGATGTACTAGGAAGTTAGCAGGGAATACTGCTGGAGCTAGCAGGTGAAAACAATTAGATGCAGGCAATTACACAGGCAGAATACTAGGCCAGCCCAGCACTTAAAACACTGCAAACAGCAGTGTAGAATGTTTCTCTCAAGAGACACTGCAAGACAGGAGTTAAGTTATCAGAAGTGAAAACTGAAAAAGCTGAACTCAGAGCAGAAATGTTAGGGGCTGCCATAGCTGTCATAATGAGACATAGGCGACTTGCTGAGGGTGGTGACAATGCAGATGGTGCCAGGCAACCCGCAGTGAGGAGACGGAGAAGAGTGTACAGGCCCAGGGTCACCTACCACGGGTTACATGAGCTGGAGATAGTAGAGCTATAGAGTGGACAGAGACCTCCTGCAGCAAATAGTGGAGCTGTGCAGGCCACGCCTCACACACAGAACCAACAGAGGGGAACCCATCCCAGTGGAAACCAAGGTATGTGTTGGCCTAAGAATACTAGCAACAGGTACCTTCCAGAGACCAACTGGCGATATGATGGGGATATCACAGGCATCAGCTTCCAGGGTACTGCACCAGTTCCTGGATGCCATGTCAGCACATGTCGGTGATCATGTATACTTCCCCAATGCCCGTGAGGTATTGGCCAGCAACATGCGTCTCTTCCAGCAAATAGCGGAATACCCTGAGGTACTGGGTGCCATAGACTGCACGCACATACGCATCAAAGCACCAGCAGGAGAGCGGGTTAGGGCCTACATAAACCGCAAGGGCTTCCCCTCCATCAACTGCCAGGTCGTGTGTGATGCCCAGGGCATAATAATGAATGTGTGTGCGGCTGTCCTGGGAGCTACCATGATTCCCACATCTGGCATTTGACAGAGCTGTACCAGACATTTGCCAATGGGGACATCCCACACGGACACCTAGTGGGGGATGCAGGATATGCACTGGAGCCGTGGCTGATGACACCCATCAGAAATGCACACACACCTGAACAGGAATGCCATAATGAGGCACACGCACAAACACGTAATGTAATAGAGCGTGTGTTTGGGCTGCTCAAGTCACGGTTCCGGTGTCTGGACACATCTGGTGGAGCCTTGCAGTACACACCAACTACATGTACCCAAATTGTCATGGTATGTGCTATGCTACATAATATGATCATGCGAAAACAGCTGCAGCAGGATCACCATAGGGCTGGGCCAAACAGCCCCCCACCATCGCCAAGGCCACCACAGGCACAGCGTGACTCAGAGGAGGAACAACCTGAGCCTGCCCCAGTAGGCAGAAGGAGGCGTGCCCAGTATGCCCTGGCTTTGGCAAAAAGGCAACGCATAGCACATACATTGGCTCAGTAGGAACCTTGGGAATGATACCCCTCCGACTCACCATATAGTAACAGGGATGCCTAATGTGACACAACCTGCTCACAAACATGTACAGGGAAGTGTAATATGTGCATCCGACAGAGGCAGCCCTGCAGCACCACCTGAGGCATGAATGCTGTGTGTCAAGTAATGTAACACCAAGTACCATATGCACACCTGAGGACCCCGTCTAACATCCTACCCTCAACAAGCAGCATGCCACAACAGGACAACGAGATGATGAAGTGCAACAATTACCAAAGTAATGCAGGTAGGCAAAGGGGACGAACTGTGTGCCAGTCTGGGATGACATGCTGAGCATGACATGATGCACCACCTGCCAGGACTGGCATGCACCTATCAGTGCAGGCCGTATGGATACTGGCAAAGGCTGTTGTCATGCACAGTGTGCCCTGAATAGGAAGGCGCAAAACACAAACCTATCTCCATAGGTACCAGAAGGGATAAGAATCAGATAAGGGATAAGGTCAAACAGCAAGATGCATGCAGACTAAGCCCACCCAGTATGGAGAATGTTGATAACTGTGCTGTAACAGAATACTGAGGCAAGGCTCACAACAGCACCCTAACACCACCAGGTTACACCTCATACTGTGCTGTACATCCTCAACACTTGGAACAAGCTACAAAAGGAGGGCGACCAGCAAGAATTGTCAAGGATAACCACACCCCATGTTGGTACCACCACAAAAGCAGCATGGACTAGCCATGCTCAAGTAACAGTGGCTAAAACCGCCCACCAGTGTATAGCCTGCTACAGAGTACTGGCCCAACACCAGGAACTGCATTTGCCCATGCTGGAATACATGAATATATCAAGTCCTCCAAACCACATTATTTTGGGTGACTGCAAATACCCAGACACATAGACTGGGAGCATTATACCAGCTGCAACAGTGTAGGACAAAAGGTCATTAAATCCACAAACCAAAAGGCCCAGGAACAACGTAGCACACCCACAAGAGGGGCAAGCATACTGGATGTGATAATCAGCAACATGGGTGCGGGATGTCAAGATGAGAAGTGTATTGCACACTGGTAACACCAGACCATATAGTAATCACACTGGATATACAAATCCTGACCACAGTCCCTGTCCGGAAATCACAGTGGAAAACATGTGCTAAGCATTATTTGCACACCTCCAAAATGATGTGGAAGCCATGAAAGGTCCTGCAGGTGCAAAATATGGGCCACGCCTCAGAACCTGCAAGACAGCCACTCCATGAACACCGCCAGGAATGCTTGGATTATGCAGTCCCAAATTAAAACAAGACACAGTGCCTAAATCTGGCATGGTGGACACCAGCCATAACCAAAACATGCAAGAGAAAGAGGAAGCTACTACATGATAGAGCAAGCATGAACAATGACGTAATTACTGATCAGTAGTATGGCAATATAATCTGTCCACACATGCAATCCAGTAAGGCCAGGCACAACAAGTGGAATCTGTGAATCCTGAGGCAATGTTACACCTGCCCCAAGTACACAGACAACCACCAACTCCACCCAAGAAATACAAATATATGTGAGAGATGCAACCATCCATCCAAACCGGAGGCAGAGCTCCCCAACTCAGTACACCCAAAACAAGTCAGTAGGAGAAGGTAACCACACACACCACAAACACATACCCACATAGACCTACCACAACTGCAAACCAAACACATAAACACAGAAATACATTCCCGGAGGCAGAAATCACACACACAGCACACCAACAGAGGCCAATAAAGCAGACACCCAATGAAACAGCCTCCAAACATAGCACATGCAACACATAGCACACAAAGCTGGTGTGCCAAACAGTCACAGGCCAGAAGGAGAAACAACATGCCTGATACAGTTGTAATAGGTGACTCCATAGTCAGACACACTGCTGTCCCACAGCAGACTGAACAAAGGAAAGGGTACAGTAAGCTGCCTGTAGGCCGCCACAATATGCCACATAACAGAAATATGAAGGTCACTCCAAAGCAAACAGAAATATGATGCAGTCATAGTCCATGCTGGTGTGAATGACCCGAGATGTACTGCCCTAGACTACATGTAAAGAGACACAGATGAGCTATCCGATTATGTAGTCCAGGCTGGTATGACACTCACCGTTTGCAGCAACCTACCCTTACCAAGAATAATGCCACAGTAGAAACATGGAATGATCAGTCATAGCAAGTAGCACACTTACTGGTGTCAGTCCAAGGGGATCCAATGTCTGTCAGGTTGGGATGTCATGCTTGACAAGCCATGCAGCTGCCCTTGGGATGGCCTGCACCCGTTACCCCTGGGCGTCTGAATAGTGGATAAGGCCTTGGCCACCTCCACACAGCCTTTTGTAGGCAAGGCTGAAAAGACTGACCCACCACCCGAGAAAACATAAGTGGGAAGAAACATAAGGGAAATGCTGACCGATGCCAGATGTGTACACCCCAATATGCATGCTCGCGAGGCCATCCCCAGAATAGAGAACATCGATGTCTGTGCAGTGACAGAAACCTGCTGCAAGGCTCCTGACAGCACACCAGCACTACCAGGTTATACCATGTACCATGTGTCATGGCCCCAAAACCTGGAACACTACATAAAAGGAGGTGAGTAACCATAGGCAGCACAGACACCCAGACGTCCAGGTAACTGACAATGCACAAGGCAGTGGAGTTCACCCACGTGCAACTAACTGTAGGCAAGACTGCTGTGCAGTCTGTAGTATGCTACAGACCGCACTCTCACACACAATAACCCCCCCCCCAACCATCCTGAAGACACTGGACAGTATGAATGTCCCACCAAATACCAAACAAGGTACCACGAAATACCACATAGGTGGTAAACCATTATGTATGGAAGGAGTAACCAGGGACCAAGGGACACAAGTGAACAGTAACCTGTTATGTGACACCCACATTGCCAATGTGGCTAGGAAGACTGTCTACATGTGACACTGTATTAGGAAAGGAGTCACATCTATGGCAACAGAGGCCACTGTGCCCCTATACTTTATCCCAATCACACCCATAATCCAGTACAATGCCTCATATGGGATCTACCTTACCTGACACCTGCAGCAGTTAGGAAGACTGCAAAGGTACCTCACCAAGAGGATAAAGTGTCATACATATATGTCATATGCTGCTAGGCTGTAGACACCCCAGCTGACTCCAGTCGCAGACTGCCCACACAGAGGCATTGCATGCCTGTTGTAGGAGGCCATGCCCAACACAGGAGTAATGGACATGCTCCACCCCAGACAACACATATCCATTGGAGCTGCGAGAGTGAGAGATGTCAACCCCAACACATAATGAAATAGGATGTGCTGGTGGGACAGATACATAATCCAGAGGCTCCACACACCCTGGACCAGAATCCCACCCCATGTTAGGCAGAGCCCCTCACTGACACTGTTCAACAGGAATCTTGCCAAGTGGATGGATGATTGTAGAGTTACAGTGGGGGTCTTCACTGTGTGATGTCCAGACAGAGGCACAGCTAAGCAAATAATACATGGCCATAATATCCAGATAGCAAGGGGTCTCAAAAGCCACACACACTCTGGCTAGCCTAACAAATGCCCAGGGTGGATAGCCTAGTATGAACCTATGAACCTATGTAGATACAAATTGTACAGGACATGAAGGATAATCCCAAGGCTTACACAACTGATGGTAGGAGCCATGTTGTGAATTCACAGATATGGACTGAATCACACAAATACCACAAACACACACACATATTGCCAACATACATCCCGACAGGTGCAGTGCAAACCCCCACACCCCCACACCCCCATGTATGCAGAATATCTATCCCAGCAGACTGCTGGCCCCCTGACATAGCAGATGCTGAGGTAACAGACAACATCTCCAAAGCAAAACACACAGCAGCAATGGTATGAGATGGTGACCTGGGCGTAGTGCAACATGGAGTCTAAGATGAATGGAATGCCACACCACACTACTGCTCAATGCCAGCCGTACCACAGAATATGTACCCAAAGAGCAGTGTACAACAACAGTGGTCCTTCTCAACAAAGGTGTTGCCTGAATGGATACTGAACAGTACTACCCCAGAATCCTGAGAAGCCCAGATTGCACAGCTATGGAAAGGAGCAGCATGTACCACAGAAATATGGATGTTGGGGACCTACTGACACGGACCCAACCCAGTGTGGCCTCCTCAAGTGCAGATCCTGCCCCTAACCATGTTGGACTCAATTGAAACAGTCATTAAGGTCATTGATGAGGGCAATGTGCTCCACACAGTGTATCTGGACCTTGCAAAGGCGTCTATACAATACCCTACATGTTCAGTATAGATAGGCTCACCAGTGTAAATATAAACCCACATGTCAGTAGAGGGTTGCAAACCAGACCAAGGACAGAACAGACATGGTCAGACATGCTTCAGCCATGTCAGACTACAAACCAGATATAACTGGCATCCCACAAGGCTTGGACCTGGTATCTCCCTCGTCTGGTATATATGTCCCATAGGTACAGGCAAACATGGAAGGACTGTGTCCTAACATGTTTGCAGAGGACTACAAACCGCTCACCACATATGATCCACCAGCTGACACATGCATCCCACAAAAGGGCCACATACAAACAGACAACTGGTGCCATAGCTATGTCAGCAAGCTAAGTGCAGAAATGTGTATAGTCAACCCCGGTGGATATACAGTAAGTGCCCACCAATTACCACATAGGTGTTAACCCATTATGTAGTTAACATGTAATGAGAGACCTGGGGACACAGGGTGATAGATATCCTGCACTGGACAAACATGTGCTGTAGTGTTTACAGAAACATACCATATACCCACCTAATCATGAAGGATGTCAGATCTACATAAGGGGAGGTCATTGTGGCTCTGCAGTCCTCCTGCATCAGTGGTACAATCGACTACAATAGCCCCTGTGGGATGTACCTCAGCAGACACCTCCATCAACTGTAAAGTCCCCAACAGTACCTCATCAGGAGTATCAATCAGCCTACACACATGCCATGTGTTGCCTGTGTTGCTGGCATCAATAAAATGCTGCACATAGTACAATCTGAATGGCAGTGAGCTATGCACATGACAGACCTGAACCCCAGCACTGACTTACATAGGACAGGCTGTACTGTGTGATCCATAACACAGAAGCCACCCCCACCCATGAGTGAACCCTCAGCACAGGCTACCCATAGAGTCACTTATCAATCTTCCTCAATAGGAATCCTGATGGGTGGACGGAGATGGTAGGTTTATCCTGGGTATCACTGTCATGTCACAGGTAGACAGAGGCACAGTATACCAACCATGACATTGGTCATGGCAAACTCCCCTTACAATGTGTGTTGAAGGACAAACACACTCTCCAACTTGCATTAGCCATGGACTAGGGCACATCGCTAGTGTTTGCAATTGTACACCTATGTTGTGGGATACACTAACAATGTTGGGCAAGCCTGGTGTAAGTAGTGCATATCTGAACAGAATGCAACATGGTCAGATGTACACAACTGGCCCCAACCAGGCTGTTGTGCCCACGATCAGAATGTAAAGCAGTGATAGCAGTAAAGCCCAGGTTACTGTCCACCACAGTCAAAGTACTGCCAGTACACTATACAGTACTACAGTGTTAGGTCAGTGTGAAAGGATGTTGACGACTGCATGCAAAGTATCCCATGCAAACACTGCAGGCACAGTATAATCCTGTTGTGTTCACACACAAAGCAGTTGTACAGTAACTACACAACATGACACACAACCCACAACCATGAACGGGTGATAGTTTGTGAAGTTCACACACATCCACAAATGTGGTGGGCTGCAGAGTCCAACATATGGAATGCTCACACTGGGCATGCTCACACACTTTGACAACATGCCATGGGAAGGCTGAACTGGGCATGCTCACACACTTAGTTTGTGAAGATCACACACATCCACAAATGTGGTGGTCTGCAGAGTCCAACATATGGAATAATCACACTGGGCATGCTCACACACTTTGACAACATGCCATGGGAAGGCTGAACTGGGCATGCTCACACACTTAGTCCAAATCTTGGTTTAGCAGTGGGACACACATATCTGGTATTGTTATGTGTTATGCCAGGGACCAACCACATTACAGCAGTCTGCCCAGTGCACACAGTTAAATGACTACAGAGACATACGTGATATAGTGGATCCCTCCCATATGCAAACAGTTTCCACAGATGCAGAGGTTGTTCATACCAACAGGGAATGCTATGGCAATAAAGATATGCAAACAGTCTATCAGCAACAAATAATGTGCATTTGACAATTAAACATAATGGTGTAGAGGTCAACACTAGGCTGTTTGCCCTAGGGAATGACAGCTTAGCCATAGTGTGCTTGGTGTCTGCTTCCCCACAGGATGCACATTCCCCTTTCCAAACACAGATGATGTCAGCACCCTAGAAGTACAGCAGGAGAAATGAAACTTCCCAGTAATCCGAATAGCGCGCTCCGCTAATGCGTCCGTCTCAAGTGTCATGACATAGTTAGATAGGGGTTCAAATCCTGCAAGTGCTCAGTGTGTGTGTGTGTGTGTGTGTGAGGTTGGCGTGTGTGTAAGTTTGTGTGAGGGAAATGTCCCTTTTGGCAAATAGGAAAAGACACTCAGGATGCACATTCCCTTTCTAAACACTGCTGATGTCAGCACCCTATAAGTAGAGCAGGAGAAAGGAAACCTCCCAGTAATGCGAATAGCGTGCTCTGCTAATGCGTCCGTCTCAAGTGTCATAACATAACTAGGTAGGGGTTTGATTCCTGTGAATGGCAAGTGTGTGTGTTTGTCTGAGGGGGGTTAGTGTGTGAGGAAATGTCCCTTTTGGAAACTGGGTGAACAGACTACAGGATGCCCTCCCTTTGCTAAACACTGCTGATGTCAGCACCCTATAAGTAGAGCAGGAGAAAGGAAACCTCCCAGTAATGCGAATAGCGCGCTCTGCTAATGCGTCCGTCTCAAGTGTCATAACATAACTAGGTAGGGGTTTGATTCCTGTGAATGGCAAGTGTGTGTGTTTGTCTGAGGGGTTAGTGTGTGAGGGAAATGTCCCTTTTGGAAACTGGGTGAACAGACTACAGGATGCCCCTCCCCTTTGCTAAACACTGCTGATGTCAGCACCCTATAAGTAGAGCAGGAGAAAGGAAACCTCCCAGTAATGCGAATAGCACTCTGCTAATGCGTCCGTCTCAAGTGTCATAACATAACTAGGTAGGGGTTTGATTCCTGTGAATGGCAAGTGTGTGTGTTTGTCTGAGGGGGGTTAGTGTGTGAGGGAAATGTCCCTTTTGGAAACTGGGTGAACAGACTACAGGATGCCCCTCCCTTTGCTAAACACTGCTGATGTCAGCACCCTATAAGTAGAGCAGGAGAAAGGAAACCTCCCAGTAATGCGAATAGCGCTCTGCTAATCGTGCGTCTCAAGTGTCATAACATAAGTAGGTAGGGGTTTGATTCCTGTGAATGGCAAGTGTGTGTGTTTGTCTGAGGGGGTTAGTGTGTGAGGGAAATGTCCCTTTTGGAAACTGGGTGAACAGACTACAGGATGCCCCTCCCTTTGCTAAACACTGCTGATGTCAGCACCCTATAAGTAGAGCAGGAGAAAGGAAAACTCCCAGTAATGCGAATAGCGCTCTGCTAATGCGTCCGTCTCAAGTGTCATAACATAACTAGGTAGGGGTTGATTCCTGTGAATGGCAAGTGTGTGTGTCTGTCTGAGGGGGTTAGTGTGTGAGGAAGTGTCCCTTTGGCAAATAGGATAGGACACTACAGGATGCCCATTCCCTTTCTAAACACTGATGATGTCAGCACTCTATAAGTATAGCAGGGGAAGAAAACCCCAGTAATGCAAATAGCGTGCTCAGCTAATGCCTGTCTCACGTGTCATAACAGTCAGATAGGGGTTTGAATCCTGCAATTGGCAAGTGTGTTTTTGTGGCTGAGGGGGGTTAGTGTGTGTGGGGACAATGTCCCTTTTGGTAACTAGGTGAACAGACTACAGGATGCACATTCCCCTTCTACACACTGTTCAGCAGACGGCCATGGCTCTGGCACAAGTTGTCTGTTGCTATGATGCCCCTTTGGAAGATGCTTGTGTCAGCTGGGGAGTCGATTATGGTGTCCAGTTTGCAGTCATCTGCATATTTGGACAGCCACAGTTCATCCGTGTTGGCCTGTACCTCCAATAAATATGTACTTAACAAGAGGGTCCCAGGACTGAGCCTTCTGGGACACATCCTGTAACTGTTATGGGGTCTGGCATGGCTCCAGCAATGCTAACCATGTGGGTTCTGTTCTTGAGCCACTGTGCAATCCATCTAGTGACATAGGGGCTCATATTTAAGCTGGTGAGCTTCCCTAGAATGCCCAAGTGGGGTATTGTTGCGAAGGCGTTTGCAAGGTCCAGGTAGGCTGTGTGAACCACCTTCCCCTCGGCAATGGCCTTGGTGACTGTAGCAAAGAAATCAACCGGGTTACACCCGGTAGTGCTGGTGTGCTCCCAGTAGCCCTGAACCAGGCATCTGTTACTGCACACATATCGATGTTTCCCCTGCAAAGGAGTGTTTTGGGTGCATGCATCTGGAGGTTTAGACATCTGGCGTTGGGTAGCATTGCTCTTAGTGTCTTATCCCTTGTGATACCTATGAAGGTGGGTTTGTCATGTGAGCCCTGCCTAACATAGGCACTATGGGGGTAGCAAGAGGCTTTGCCAATATCTGATAGGCCAGGGGTGACAGGTGCAGGCTGTCCCTAGCAAAGCAGGTAGTTCAACAGGAGATGGATGTGTGAAGGTGTAGTGCCTGTGACTACTTAGCAGTAGCATATATGACTGCTCACGTGGACACATGTCAGGCAGGTCATATGCACTGTGTCACAGTCAATGTACATGTGAACAGGTCAAACAGTGGCAACCTCTCAAGTGGGACATGGCCATACATACAGTAGGCTACACAGATG
Source organism: Protopterus annectens (assembly GCF_019279795.1). NCBI lineage: Eukaryota > Metazoa > Chordata > Ceratodontiformes > Protopteridae > Protopterus > Protopterus annectens. The sequence goes on along the minus strand of NC_056733.1, from coordinate 715,468,758 downwards.
GCACTAGGAGTCCACAGAAGCCCTATAACTATGCATTGCAGGTGTGATCGGTATTCCAGGGTAATTGCAAGCAAACATGCATGCAAACAAAGGTACAGTGAACAGTGCTCCATGTAGTCCATTGTACAACAAACAAGCTGTACCAGTTCCATAAGGTAACACTGCACATATGCAGGCGCTATGCACATGTACATGGAAATACACTGGTCAGATGGCCAGGGTCCAGTCTCAGTGCACACAAGTGTACGGAACATGCATGTACTGTCAGGATGTACAATAACTGGATATAAACCCATGTGCCCATACCTGCAGTAATACACATGTCAAATAACAGACACCGATCCTTCTCTCAGTGGTGCCATACTTAGTAGGATGTATGCTCCCTGGCCTGCCACCACAGTATCCCTGACATATATGGGGACTCTCCCTCCCGTGACAGTTCGTTATGTGTGTTGGTGCTGTCTAGCATGGTATGAGGTGTGTGCATGCAGTGCTAGTGTGCACCTGTGTGTCCTGTACCAGTTGTGTAGTTCTGCACACATATCAACTTCCTCACACATCTGCATTGCAGAGTCTAGTGTGGCCAACATGCCACTTGCAATTTACATGTCCATCATTGTGTATTACTACATTCATTACCCATCCCTGTGCTACCTATGTATGTAGGCTGCTGTTGACATCATTACCACTAGTATGCCAACATGTGCAGATGATACACTATGGTACTTACCATGGGTGTAGACAACAGGACATGACAATCACACAAATACTGCATCAGGCATGCTGTGATATACCCACAATTAAATCAGCACACAGTACTGTTCAAAACATGATACTATTACTACACATCTATGTGGTCACCCTGTGCATCAGTAACATGTTAACCTGTACCTGCACAGTTGTTACAGACTGCAGGAGGTGGCACAGTTTCATCATATGCACAGGGTGTGAACTTGGTATGCCTGGGTCAGCCACCCATACCACCAATTGACATGTATGTGTATGTGTGTTGGTGAGGGACAGCAGTAGAAGGTGGGGCAGTGTTGATGCAGTGTGTGCGTGTATGCGGTAGCCCTAGGTGTTGTTATTTTGCATGTGTGTATGGATGCACACAGTTCCACCTCATGGCTGCCATATACTGGTGTTTGTGGACAGCCACAGACTGTACCTGCCAGGTCATACAGATCAGTGTCTCTGGCCACGGACACGGTACCTGTGCCTTGCAGGGCTGCTACGGACCGTATCCGGTACCAACCCAGACTGGGTACTGTCATCAGAAGCAGGTGTTCGCTGACTGGACACAGAGCCCTGTCGGCCCTGGCCAGAGCCACGTGCACGTGGTCTCCTGGGGCGGTCTGATGACAGCACAGACCCAGCATTGCTGGGGCTGCTGCTGGCACTACGGGGGCGGCCCTGTTGTCGTCCACGCCGCCTGCCAGCTGCTGCTGTTGCTGGCATACGGCCACGTCGACGACGCAACCGCCCACCATCACCCTGGCTCATGGACATGTAGTTGTGGAGACGGTGTAATATGTCCCCACAACGTCTGTCTACGACGTCGGTGAAATCACGGATGGCGGCCGCAATGTCACGCATACCGTCGGTCATGGCTGTGCGACATGCTGTCAGCTCCCTCAGACCCTGTCTGGTGTACCGTTCCATACGTGACTGTGCCTGCATGACAGTCCGAAACATAGCTGAGGTTGTAAGTCCTCTGTGGGCACGTCTGCCAGGGGCAGTACGCCCATGGATGCTCCCACGAGAACCCCTGGACATCTGTCTGTGTGGTACCATCTCTGGGCCATGCCCATGGCTGCTGTGTGGGGAAGCATGTGCCGCAGATACCACATTACCCTGGTCAATGCCCACTGTATGCTGTCCATCACCTAGGGACAGTGGTGACAAGGGGTGTATTGGCAGGATAACTGTGCGCATGGATGGTGTCGACAGCTGTGTACTGTCAATTGGCTGACCAATGGCGGACCCTGGCATACCGTCCTGTGCCACTACACCAATGTCATCAGTAGCAGTACCCACGGCACCTGACTCAGGTTCCCTGCTAGATAACACCAGAGCAGCAACAGAACCTGTGGGAAGGAAACAGGAAACACAGTTTACAATGTCTTCACACTGCCAGCGATGCACACATGCACAGGTGCACACATGCACACATGCACACATGCACACATGCACACATGCACACATGCACACATGCACAGGTGCACACATGCACACATGCACAGGTGCACACTTGCACAGGTGCACACTTGCACACATGCACACTTGCACACTTGCACACATGCACACTTGCACACTTGCACACTTGCACACTTGCACACATGCACACGTGCACACAGTTTCACACAATTGAACAGTACTCAGTATGCGTGATATTGACACAGACACAGACACACCTACATGCATACAAGGGGCACCACTAAGTGTGCCAAAAGGTACTATTACTACCAACATCTTTACAGGTAAAGTAAATAGACACTCACCAGCATGGATAGGCTGCAATGCAGTGATACCGGAGGGTCCTGCAGACAGGAGGAAACTAATGTTAGTGGGCACAACTGTGCCAATATTACTGAGTATGATACAGGTCAGGAGTACCACAGTCGCCTTTCAAAGGTCTGCAGCTAATATTGCGGATATCACACTTGCACATTATATACTATGGTTGCAGCTACAAACAAAGGACACACCACACACATGCATTAACTACCAGTGTACACAACAGTCAACTACACATGTGACATATTACCTGCACGTTCAGTGTCCTGCTGCTGTGCGGCTCCAGCCTCCATCATGACGCATGTCTGCTGCTGTTGTTGTTGCAGGTGGACTGGAGCCACTACACTCAGGAGCAGTCCCTCCAGTCTGGTGAGTGGGGGATGTGTAGCCACCCCACCACCTGTGGCGACCTGTTGCCTGTGGATATCTGATGCACGCTGACGGACATGTCTAATCAAATCACTGCAGTGATGTCGTACCTGCTCATATGTCCTATTATGCATGCCTATATCATTTACCCGCCGGACAAGGTCCTGCCACAGTGCAGCCCTCACCTGCTGATTCTGGCTGGTGCGGGAAAAGAGTGTTGCATAGTCCCGCACCAGGCTCTGGTGTATCTCCTCATCCTCAGCCACGGAGTAGGTTGCATGTCTTGGGTGGGCCATGTACCTGGGAATAAAGATAACATGGTATCAGCAATCTATGTTGGCAGACCTTGGCACACATACTACACATGCTACTTGACTGTCATGATACCACATATCACACATATGTGGCAGCTGTCTGTCTATTGGTGGATACACATGTAGATGGCCAGGTATCAGTGCTCGGCCAGCAACTGTTGTACAGTACCTGCCAGGCTACGTACGACATACTACTGGACACCAGCAGTCAGAACACCAATTCAGGTGAGGTGCACCTCCTCACTCTGTGTGTTTGTGTCTAGGTACTGTATGGCGTACATCGGTGACTACTGTGGGCTGACAACACCCTGCTTGCCCTGGATATACATATCCCACCTCCACCACCAGCACAGATGGCTACAGTGCACAACATTACAGATACAGATACAGACGTTACACTTTGTAACACTGATATGGTATCCTTACAGCCCACTGGGCCAGTGTCAGAGACAACACACAATGCTGACCCCTACACAATTGCTTTCTACAGACATCTCCAAGACCGCATGGCTCATGCATTCCCATATATGTCCAGGACACTGTCCACAAAGGGACAGCATCCTGTCCGGCGAACCCCAGCCATATACTGATTGTATTACACTTGATGTAAGCTACTACGAGACAGAGCATCAGTCTCTGAAGGGAGGGTATGTCTGAGCAGCACTGGTAAGGATCTATTTCCCATCACACTGACTACATGGGCAATGTTGAGTGGGACGTCAAGCGTGATACTGCAGATGACCAGGAGGCCTACCTGACCTATTTAGCGACCTGGTCAGGAACCATCCTCTATGCCCATGGGTAGTACACTACACATATTTCACCTACACCACAGCTAGACGACATTGTGGCGGACAGGGTCAGTGCAGGTGTCACCCCGCCCTCCCCCTGTATTAAGGCATGGTTATCCCTGCTGACCCTAACCTCAAGGTCATCACAGTTATCCAGGTGAGAGACACCCACAGGTGAGCAGAATACCACGACATGGACGGGACCTGCTGGTATCCCCAGTTGCATGCTACATACCCTCTGACAGGCGCTAAACACACATATAGAGGTGCTATGTTACACTACCTTGACTACAGGGTATGTACCTGTACACTGGAGCACAGCACCAGTGGTTCCACTCCATGCAGGAGGCACCTCACCATACCAATACAATACAACACAATACATGACATTGTAATACAATACTATACAATATGCTAATGCCCCGTGTCTACAGCAGCGTACTGTTCTGCTAACCTGACAATTGTGACACATGTGGTGTGATGGTACCTGCTGCCGTCACACAGTTACACAGGGTGACACATATGGCATATTACCTATCTGAGTGACATGCAGCAGGGGTATGTGTGACATGTACACATGGGGAGTCTCGCATCGTAACACTGTGTGGTTTGTTGCAGGGTGTGTCCTGTCTGTGAGTCTGAACCCGTACCTACACATGTGCACTAAATTGCAGTGGCACAGGCGACACACAGCAGACAGGTAGGTTGTGGATGGTGGGCGGTGGTACAATGCCTGTTGGACATCTGTCATGGGTGTGACCTCCATATGTGCATCTGGGGTGGTAACCTGTGCGTGGCGGCATATGTGTACTCTATGGTGTTGACAGTCACTGTGCAATGGTACTGTGTTTGGGTGCATTGTCACCGTGTTGTACATGTCACTGTGTCCTTCTACATATCTGTTGCTGTCGTGTGAGGTCCATACCATGGCATACATTACGTGCTGTGGGGGGTACACCGACCTACATGTCCATGCCTGACTGACCATGTGTGCGGACACATACCATGTGCAGCTGTTCCAGGGATAGTGTGCCACTGTGACTATCATTGGGGCCACTATTGTACACATGTCTGACCCTGACCACCCCTGACACATGCAGTGGTGGGCGGACACTCATTTATATGGTGGTTACCTGTGTAGGTGATCTGGACTGTGGTATGATACTCGGATGTGACACTGGTGTTCACTCCGTGCCTTTGTCACCAGGCACCAGTTGCAATACATCTGTACACATGTGCCTCACTCCAGCTCTGTATACATCTCTCTCACTCTCTCTCTATACATATATCTATGTATTAAGATATGTCTATATGTCTATTTCTATATACATGTACATATGTGTGTATACATTTGCACATATATATATATTGATGTACATATTCTGCTGTAGATGTGTGTTAGGCACAGAGGGGTGTGGGCGACAGGGGGGGGCAGGCTGTGTTGCAGGTCAGCATATACAATCATACCTGTAGGTGGTCAGATCAGTCTGTCTATGTATATGTATCTACATATATCTATCTCTGCATGTGTGCATTACATAGATATGTCGCTACAATATTCTATCAGCATCTGTCTATGTAGTCCTACATCTCTCTCTCTCTATGTATGTATACATATATGGATATCATATGTATATATATACATATAAGATATATACACATACATATGTTGACATAACTACATAGCCATATGTTGGACAGGTATGTCAGCATATATGTCTACCTTACTGTATACACACACTAACATACTGCTAAACATACATAGCTGTGTAATCTAATTAGTACATGGCAGTACAACCTACAATCAAACGACATATATATGTGCACATAGATGCTCACACATACAACTGTATGTACAGCCTTCACTGATAGGTGCTGTATATCCCCTGCCCATTACACATCTTCATATACATATGGATACAGCCCAATAACACATATGGAGGGTTCACAGTATGTACACCTTGATAGTATTACTTTACAGTACCTGTGTTTGTCACAGCTGTGTCTGCGAATGTCTGTCTCTCTGTCCTGCTGCTCCGATTCACAGTTGCAGCTTCCAGGTAGCTGTTGCTGGGGATTGCTGTCTGTCTGCTTAGTTGCAGTCTAGTTCTGGGTGTGGTTCTCCCTCTCTCTCTCTCTCTCTCTCTCTCTCTGTCTCTCTGTCTCTCTGTCTCTCTGTCTCTCTTTCTCTCCAGGTGCAATGTAATTATTGCATGCGTGGACATGGAATACAGCATACTTTTGTAGGTATCTGCATATGCCCATGTGATGGCCTCTGCACCAATTGTTAGCCAGCATTTGCTAATTGCATGCAGCCTGTTGTGTACTGATTGCAGTTCTCACTGTGATTTCAGAACTGTGCTATAAAAGGTGTGTGAAATAGGCGTAGCCCTTTCAGATGTTAATGGCAGGGACCATGCTGTTATGCTGTGGACAACATTCTGTGAGTGTAAAGGTTGGTATCTCTAATTTTACTCGGTGGGTTGTGGGTTAACATTCCTCCATTCATTTCTCCAGTTTCCTGTACTGACTGTGTATGTACACTAACAACTACTACTATTGTTGATGTGTGCATGTGTGTGTGTGTGCTTTCCTTTCACCTTTGCTTGCACTCTGTTGCTACGTCTTCAATAGTTGCCCTTCACTGTCAGTACTGGTGTGCCTGCTAGGTGTCTTGACTGTTGTGTGCTGCTGTAGCTTTCCTATTTCCCATGTACATTCACACCCTGGAATGCTTGCTATATCTGCTAGGGTGTTACAGCATGCAGTGTGGTCTGGCCATGGTGTGGGCCTTGACATCTATTAGCATATGTGGGTATGCTGCTGAGCAGGCCCCAGAGGCTTTCAGGTTCACCAGTTATGTGCCTCATGGAATGGTACATATCAGTGGGGTGCACCCATTAATATGTCTGGTATGCTGCAGTTGTGACTGTGGGTTAGCATGAGCATAGGTATTACTACACTTTTTCTGCCATGCGAGTGGTGAATACTTTCTGGACCCCATAGTTACCATTGCATGTGTTACACCTTTCTGCCTACTGTTTGTACATTTCACATGGGGTCTGTGGGGCATCCCTGTAAGACATTCACTGTTGCTATGTCTAGGTTCTTAACTATTCAAATATGGTGGTGTTGTACCCGTCATGTGTACAGATATTTGCAGGCTGTCCACATGTCTGCCTCATAATTTGGTCATTATCTCATGCACACCTTTATCTGGCAGGTCAGTCTGGGCTCAAGTCAGAATATGGTGACAAACATTCAAGTTCCAGACTACATACCCTTCCAAACATCCCACAAGGTGTAGACCCTGTTACTTTCTGAACTGTCTGCATTTGTTGTAACTTCATTTGTAATGTGTCCCTGGTTTTGGGCCTTTACTCCACATATTGTATTACTTGGTCCGGATGTGTTCCTGTAAGAGGTTGTGGGGTATGGGCAGTGCTTATCCTGCTGTGAGTATGTGTGTGTCTTGCAAGGTGCTATGGTGACATTATTACCTACTAGCTTCCAACTAGCATGGCTGTTTCTGTTCACACACTACTATTATGGAAATCCACCAGTTTTGTTTGTGATTCTACATGTCATGCTTTGTGTACTACACATCTATATTCCCTTTACATTCATTCCTACTGTTAAATGATATATTTACTTTAGCACAGTGTTTCTATGTAAGAGTCATGGCTTAGTGGTAAGACATGCAGACTATAGTTGCCAAGGTCCTGGGTTCGGGACTCACAGTGGGATTTTATTTTTCTTTTGAACTGAGTACAGGACCTGTCAATCAAAGTGACTAAGGCACTTTTAAGCAGTTGTAACCGGGTTAGCGCTGGTTTGCGCGGAGCTCACGCATGCGCACTGGCGGTTAGCTCCGCGCACACAAGCGCACACCCGCTTACAACCACTTAAACGTGCTTACTCTTGCGCACACCCGCGCTATTTTCTTTGAAAGAAAAGAAAACGGGGAGACAGGAAAGTGGTGAAAAAGGGGTCACAAAGAGGGTAAGACAGTAGGGAAACAAGCTTGGGATGTGCAGGAGGGATGTAGGTAAGGCCCATAGCTGCCCATTTCTTCAGCAGCAACAGCTGTGCATATGTATGTAATTTGGTGTGACATTTGAAACCTTCCACCCCTGAGAGAGGTGTCAGGACAACAATAATACCTGTTGTACAGCCAATTGGAATTGATGGGTTCCATGTCCAGTAGACATGTGTGCGGAATGGGCAGCTATGTATGGGGCGTAATTTTTTTGTGGGTACAGAGTGCCCTTTTTTTTTTTTTTCAGGTGAGAGTGGTATGTCAGGTGAAGGTAGTCGGTACAGCTGGGGAGGTAGGTTGGGTAGGTTAACAGACAAGACAAACAAGACGCATACAGGGCAGTGTATGACACGTGTGGGGGTTACACAAATGACGGGACGGAGGTTGGGATGTCCAGAGCCCATGAGCCCACAGATGGCAACAGTGGAACTGATATCCCCACCCATAGGCAGTTGCCACTGTTCCTTCACTGCCCAGGACGGGGCTGTGCTGGGGGCTGTGTAGGCGGGGCAGCGGGCAAGCCCGTTAGTTGCGCCACCCGTGCCTCGAGCTGGCGTAGGGGCTCGAGGACAGAGTCCCGAATCTCCCTTCGCACCACTGTCCGGTCGCTACGGAGGGTGAGTGGTGGATCTCCTCCGTCCACGCTTGCAGAGGGGGGGCGAGCCCCGTCCCCTGCAGCGCTTCCACCCGCAGGTGGCACAGGGCCACCGGAGGAGGGTCCGGACTCGGCACTAGTGCCAGGTGCACTCGCCAGCTGAGGTGGGAGAGGTGGGTCCGCCGGAACCCGCCTTCCCTGTCGTTCTATGTTTTGCATTATGTCATAACAGTTTGGGTTAGTGACATATAAATACCATTCACAGTTAGTTTTAACAGCATGCATTAGTATTCCCATTAACCACACACCCAGTTATTCACACCATTGAACAGCGTGCATAGCACATGCATAATTTCAACAGTAATACACAGTCCAACAACATGCAGGGTTGGTTGATGGCAACAGGCCATCAGGTGTGGATGTATGAACAGGGCGGATGCATCAACAGACATGCAAATATATATGACCCAACAGGACAGATGTCCAGGGGTGGTAATTGTGATTGCACATACCATTTCCCGTGGAATGGGTTATAGATGGTTAGAGGGTGGGGTAAATCAGACATATTATTAACACCTTCGAATACAACCACATATGCTGTACATTTATAATAGCTACAGTTATATACACACTACTGTTCTGACTACAGTGTCCTATATGTTAACTACTTAACCTTGCAGATGGGACTGTTACTGCAACATAAGTCTACATTTTATTGCTGTTCATACACAAGTCATATCGAAATTTGTGCAGATACATCTCCTGTTAACTGTTCTTTCTATAACTGTAGACAGGTGTGGATGTTTGGGATATCAGACAGTCATCCTATCTGCATATTTCAGACTGGGAGCAGCATATCCAGATTTTGGTGTACACATTCCACATGCAGCAACACTTTGAACAGATGTTTCTGTTTGGTTTTGGGTCTCACATGCATTTAATTATGTCCTGACTGCAGTATACTTTATTCAGGGGTTATTACTACTGTAGTGCTGTATTCCTGACACTTTCTCACACTCTCTCACTTGCTTTCATGTTACTATTCAGACTGGTACTTCTAGGCTTTATTGACATGTTTTAACAGAAATTATTGCAGTTATTTCCAGCACTCTCACTTCTGTCATGTTTCAGTATTTCCACATGTATACATCTCACACAGGTGGATTCATCCTCTTCTGCAGCTATACTTTACCTGCTGCTGCTGTTTGTGTACTATTTTCTTACAGGCAGGGCAGTTTTATTTACAAATATGTGTTGGACAGTCTCATGATTAGTTTCATCTTACAGGCTGGGAACTGTTGTAATCAGGCAATACTTGCATAAACTTTCACACTCTGTGAGTTGCAGATTTAATTCCTTCCTGGCTACACTGCACTCTTATGCTAACTGTCATACATTTATACATCTTTACAGTTACTAGTTGTGGATTACTGACCTGCCTGGTGGCGCAACCCCACCAGCCTATCAGCATAGGCTCTGCGGTTTGCAGAACGGACACCTGCAGCTGTAATATAAATGAAGTAATATTGGAATACACATCTCCATGATTTCAGGTAGTTTAACTTTCTACAAACATAATTAATTTATACTTACTCAGTGGTGGGGCGTTGGGTGATTGCCGGGCCTCCTGGATCCAACGGTTCAGTTGGTCCTGCTTACGTCTCTTCAGGTCCGCATGGTGGTGACGGACCTGCTCACCTGTCCTAGGAATTCCTGTGGCACTGGTGAGTTCATGAGCCAACTGGTCCCACGCCTCAGCCTTGTACGCTCCCCAAAGGACCTGGCCCTGCATGAGTTGGGCCTCATGGTTATGGACTAGGAGCCAGGCCATGTACCTGGACTCCTCAACACCCCACCTCTGCGCTCGGAAGCGACTACCCTCACCTACACCTGACATTCTAACTGCAGGTCTGTTCTACAATCGTTTATGCTGTGTATTCCCGCCTATGGGGCTTATATAGTCCGTTTTTCCCGCACATATCTGTGATTGGCCAGTTTGGAATTGTATCAACTTCAGTAAACCTGCATTGTCATGCTGTGGTTTGTATTCATTCCTATATATGAGCTGATATTGCATTTCTATGAACTGCTGTCATGGCTTAGTGGTTCTGTACCTTGACTATGGTGTATAGTATCCTGGGTTCGAACCTGGCCACTGCTTTTTATTTTTCAGGACTGTCTAGACATGTTGAGGGGTGTGTCTGTGTAAAGGCATTTTGGATACGGCTTGCTCACCGTTGCCCGTCGGTTAGCTTCGTTTGCGGTGCGCAGCTCCGCGCAAACGGGGTACGCCGGTTTAACACTGATTTGGCTATTGGCACGCATATGCCGCTTAGCGCAATTAGGGGCACATATATTTAGCGTGGTAAACCACTGCTCGGCTACAGGCACTCATTTTGCACCAGTTAAACCTATGCTTATCTACGGGCACATAATCTCACTCTGTTGAACTGTAGCTCAGCTATGGGCATATAAGGCAGTTTATATTCATTTCTTGGCTCACATTTATTCAATATAAATAGGCTATTACATTGCATTTTACATATATTCTGGTTTTATGTGTACATATATGTGTCAGAGACTTGTTTCATGCTTATTTTGAGAAAAAAAAAATTGTGTTGTGGGGGCTCGAACCATGGATGCCTACTCTGCAGCCGGCATCTCTACCGCTTCGCTATTGCTTTCTGGCTTATTTTGCATATGTAGTTCTTATCTGCTTTCACGCTGACTGCTAACTGTAGCTGCGCTACGGGCACGCCCGCGCACACGAGCGCACTCACAGTTAAACATCTTTACAATTTAAAAAAAATATTAAATGTACATTGATATTTCTTTTATGTTTAATAGTCTGTAGGGGCATGTGTTGTGTTGTGTTTATTCACATTTCCGTGGACTCTGTTGTGGGTGTGTACTTTGGACACTTTTAGACTTCTGGGGGCGTGTCCGCTTGCAGGGCTCAGCCTACGGACACGCCCCCTACTGTCTTACACGGCCGTGTTCGACTTGGGTGTGATTCAGCATGCTCTCATGAATATGCAGAGCATGCTGACATCACTCAGTTTAACTGCAGCCTCCGTGTAAGAGTTATAACTCTTACACGGCGGCTTCGTGAATCCTGGGGATGGTGTGGTTTAAAGATTTAATTAACAAAATACTTTTTGTTGTTATGACATCTGAATAATGCTTGTGTATGACATCATTATTTAAAGGATGCTTAGTATGCTTTTAAGGAATACTGCCCCATTAAAGAATTGAACAATCTTTGAATTATTGACTCTGAAGTGCCAGAGTTTTGTTACGTTTTATCTATATTACTCTATCTATTGGTCCTTATTGTACTGTGAAAAGCTGACATGAGCAAATAGTGCAATATCGAACCCAAAAGTCACAAAGAACAGAAAATAAAATTGTAGACAGAAAAAAACATCTGACAGAATAAAAAAGCAAGGCACTATTTTTTACAGGTGGGTATGCCCTCTGCACCCCCTTATATATCTACATATAGATATAGATGGAAGACAGCAATCATTAACAAGTTGAGGAGATTGCAGATGAATATTGGGGCTTTCCAGAAAACAAGGCTGCCATCCATTGGATGTCTCAGGGAGAAAGACTTTACTTTTATCTGGCATGGGAAGCTTCCAAAAGAGACCAGGGATCATGGTGTTGGTTTTGCAGTCAGAAGCAACCTTGATGGCTCAGTCATAAGACCAAATAAGGGAAATAAGAGACTGCTGAAAATTTATCTACAAACACCAGTGGGCATGGTCACCATCTTTAGTGTCTACGCTTCTACTTTAACTTCTATCCAGGAAGTGAAGGACAAATTCTATGATGAGCTTAGTGCTGCCATCAGTGAGGTGCCTTCCAACGAACTATTATTCATTCTTGGCAATTTTAATGCCAGAGGTGGCAATGACCATCACAACTGGCCATATTATCTGGGACATTTTGGAATAGGAAAGATGAACAAAAATTGACAGCTTCTCCTTGATCTTTGTTCCCAATATGACCACTGCATAACCAAAACCTTCTTCAATGTCAAGCCCCACCATAAAATGTCATGGCAGCACCCAAGATCGAAACATTGGTACTAACATGACCTTGTCCTCACCAAATGCAGCAGTTTAGGTAGTGTCAGGGAAACATGCAGTTACCATAGCTCAGACTGTGTTGCCAACAACTTCCTAAAGTGTAGTAAGGTGAACATCCAGACACTGATATAAGCAAGACTCGTGACCCTAAAAAGTACGCAAGTTTGTTCGAGCACTTGAAGAGGCTTTGCTCTGCCTGGATGACACGGACACCAACAAGAGATGGTAACTTAGAGGATTTTATCTATAATGCTTCAATATCTATCTTTGAGAAGAAGAGTGTGCTGATTGGTTTGAAGCCCACACTGAAGTGCTGACACCTCTGGTTGAAAAGAAGAGACAGGCACTGGCTGAATGCAGGTCCTCAAACAATGAGAACTTGCAGGCACTCCAGTATGCTCAGTCAAGTGCAGCAGGTAGCTCAGCAGTGAGCAGTTGATTATTGGCTCCAACTTTGCTTCAAGATTCAGCAGGCTGCAGACATTTGTAACGTGAGGAATGTACGATGGGATCAGGCAAGCCATCAGCCCATCATAAAGGAAGATTTCCCACTTAAGTTGGCCACAGGTGAGGTCTTGAAGAACAGAACCAAGCAGATGGAATGCTGGGTGGAACACTACTCTCAACTATATGCCAGAGAAACCATAGTTAAGGAGAGCCCTGAATGCCATTGAGCCTCTGCCAACTTATAAAAAAACATGGTGGAGGGATAGGTTCCAGACCTAGAGACTCCCCAGACTCTGGAATAGACTGCCCATACATGTCAAGCAGAGCACCTCCTTGGCCCTCTTCAAAAGGAACCTTGACGATTGGATGGGAGAATAGGAAAATCACCCCGGGGATCACGTCAATCACCCTGCTAGACAGGGTTCCAGGGAAGTAAATATTGTGGGAAGAAATATCCAGGGAATTGTTATGGCTAGGCTTGTATAGGCCATAGGGCCGATAGCCTAGAATCAACCTATGAACCTATGAACCTATGAACTATGACTGAACTTGATGCTCAGCCCACCTTGGTGAAACTTAATGATGCACTAAAAGCACTGTCTTCAGGTAAAGCACCAGGAAAGAAGGTATTCCCTCAGAAATCCTTAAATTTGCCAGTGGTACCTTAATGTCAGAGCTGCATGCAATACTTTGCCAGTGCTGGAGAGAAGGTGGTGTACCACAAGATATAAGGGATGCTAACATAGTTACTATCTATTACCACAAGATATAAGGGATGCTAACATAGTTACTATCTATTACTATAAGATATGAGGGATGCTAACATAGTTACTATCTATTACTACAAGATATAAGGGATGCTAACATAGTTACTATCTATTACCACAAGATATAAGGGATGCTAACATAGTTACTTTCTATTACTACAAGATATGAGGGATGCTAACATAGTTACTATCTATTACTACAAGATATAAGGGATGCTAACATAGTTACTATCTATTACCACAAGATATAAGGGATGCTAACATAGTTACTATCTATTACTACAAGATATGAGGGATGCTAACATAGTTACTATCTATTACTACAAGATATAAGGGATGTTAACATAGTTACTATCTATTGCCACAAGATATGAGGGATGCTAACATAGTTACTATTTATTACTACAAGATATAAGAGATGCTAACATAGTTACTGTCTATTACCACAAGATATAAGGGATGCTAACATATTTACTATCTATTGCCACAAGATATAAGGGATGCTAACATAGCTACTGTCTATTACCACAAGATATAAGGGATGCTAACATAGTTACTATCTATAAGAATAAGGGTGACAAAAGTGATTGTAACAACTATTGTAGTATCTACCTTTTCTGTACCATGGAGAAGCTGTTTGCATGTGTTGTCCTAAAGAGGCTCCACATTCTTGCAGAGAGAGTTTACCCCGAGTCTCAGTGTGGGTTCAGAGTTGGACGGTCTAGTGTAAATGTGGTTTTCTCTGTTAGGCAACTACAAGGAAAGTGCAGGGAGCAGAACAAACCTCTGTATATTGCTTTCATTGATATGACCCAGGCATTTGACTTCATCAGTAGGAATGGTCTGTTTGCAGTTCTGGCAAAGATCGGCTGTCCTCCAGTACTATGTAACATTATCTGGGCCTTGCATGAATGGGACCATCATGTAAGATGAATCCACATCTAAACCATTTGAGATTCTCAGTGGAGTAAAGCAGTGGTGTGTACTGGCTCAAATATTGTTTGGTATATTCTTTTCAGCTATGTTGAAATTTGCTTTTGGAACTGTTACAGAGGGTAGTTTTTGCTGAAACAGAATTAACGGTAAGCTCTTCAAACTATCAAGACTTAGATGAAAGATCAAGGTGCTTAGGAAGTATCTAAGGGAGTTCCTGTTTGCTGATGATGCAGATATTGGGGCTCACACTCAGCAAGAACACTTCAGTCACTCATAACTCATTTTGTGGATACATCTATGAAATCTGGCCTCACAATCAGTTCAACAAAGACTCACATGATGGGCCAAAATGTGGGCAGTGAGTCATCAATCATGGTGTGTGACTATGAGCTGGAGGTTGTTCATGAGTTTATGAACCTGGACTCTACAATCTCTGAAAACTTGTTGCTTGATAGTGAGATTAACAAGCACATTAGAAAAGCCGCCACAACATTTTCAAGGCTGACAAGGAGAGTATGGGCTAACAATAAGCTCACTGTACACACCAAGAAACAGGTTTACTTGGCCTGTGTTTTGAGCACATTACTGTATGCCAGTGAAACATGGACTATGCACTCAAAACAGGAGCAGTGACTCAATGTATTCCATATACACTGCCTTAGGTGCCTACTTGGTATCTCATGGCAGGATAAGATCCCCAACAGCACAGTGCTCGAGAGAACGGGCACCACATCCAAGTTCTCCCACCTGAAACAGAGACATATGCATTGGTTGGGTCATGTCTCATGCATGATGGATGAGCACATACCAAAAGACTTCCTTTTTGGAGAGCTGGAGTCAGGGAAGTGGCCAAAAGGCTGACCCAAGTTGCACTACAAGAACATATGCAAGTGTGACCTCAGTGCTCTCTCCATCAGCGTGAACAACTGGTATTCTCTCACCTCAGACAAGATTGCCTGGAAACAGAAAGGGAAAGAAGCTCTCACTATGTGTGAAACCACCTTGCCAAGGACAGCAGAGGATAAGAGAGCCCACAGGATGATCCATGCCCATCATACTAGACCAACATCAGCCTGCTGCTGCCCAAAGTGTGGAAAGGATTGTCACTCTCATATTGAATTGCACAGTCACAGAAGACAGTGCTTGAATCAGTCCAATAGAGGTACAAACTCATGATACTTTGGGATTCTAGAATGGCAGCTTGTAAAACCTGATCGAATGTGTTCGTAGTTTTTCTGTGCAAGACTGCAGTGCAGTGGGGATTGGTGAATTTGCATTTTTCCACTGAAGGTCAATGTCAGAGTTGGTATATAAAATAAGCAGGGGATGTGGAGAGTGTAGGAGCCCCCTGCAAAAAAATTTGTCCTTTTTTTTTTTTTTTTTGAATAGGCTACTGATCAACAAGTTGTGTTTGATCACTTGCTTTCTGATGTAATGAATTTTTGGATGGATGGTCATACATCTATAGATATATATATATATATATATATATATATATATATATATATATATATATATATGTGTGTGTGTGTGTGTGTGTGTGTGTGTGTGTGTGTATGTATTGCCTCCAAAAGTATTTGCATTTTATCTTGAGCTATACAGGTATGACATTTTTGAAGAGAACCAGTTTTGTAGCATCTTCACAACACTGGCTTTTAATCCACTAATCAAACCTTCATGTTGTTCTCAGTCTCATTTCCGCTTTTCCTTAATATGTTATTTGGTTTAAAGCATTCAAATCATTACTCAGGTGCTCAGATGTGCATGCAGGATACAAAGATGCAGAATTAATTTACATATTTCTGGACATCCTCTTTTAAGGTGTCAGCGACCTTCTGTCAGTGGCCATGGTGGCTGGCGTGTATTGGATTAAATGAACTGCAAACTGCTGTATTAGTTAAGCCTTACTTTTTCACACTTAAAATTTTTTATAGTCCCTGCAACTTTGCATGGGTAAATGTAGATGTTGTCCCTGAAATAAAGATTGTAGAGCTAAAGTGCACACATTGAGGATGGACATTGCCTTAGGGCTTGCAAAAGGTCTTACATCATTGCATGGGTAAGTGAGGATGTTGTTTTCATAAAGCCATGGTAAGCTTCAGTGGATGTGCTTTGAAGTTTTGTGCAGCCATGCAAGTTGCTTCATGCAGATGTCATCGTGCCCTTGTGTTTAGAGGTGTTGAGCCTTCTTCAATAGTAGTTGACCCAATAGGGCATGGAAATGGTCATTCTGAACCAGCCAAATACCACACTTAAGCACTAAACAGAACTTGCAATATCAGTTGTTAAATAAATTAACAAGAATTAAAATAATAAAATGATGTACTATATCTTGTAGCTTATATTTTAAAAGTTTTGTTTTGTATTTAGGTAACTTATTTTCTAACTCTTGTAAACTCTGATCATATCGCTGTTTAGTAGTTTGTATTTTTGAGTTAAATTTTCCATAGTTGATGGCTCTGCCTGCATGTTAACTGCAGCTGACGAGACCATGTGATCATAGAAACTTTTATAACAATGAAAGGAAAACTAATGAACTTGATTGGATAAGCAGTTTATATTTCCCCTTCTTTGGCTTTGCTTTGTGAATGCCCCGATGTATGAAAATCAATGATATGGTTAGTGTTGAAATAATTCATATTTAACTGTTGCAGTTCCAGTAGGTTATATCCATAAAATAAACCTAGAACGCTTCCAAATGACAAATATTAAATTCCAAATAACTAAGCCGATGTGAAGATAGTATTATTAAACCTAAGTTCATAGGAAGTTAATACGCTATTGGGCCTGAGGCCCTTACAAGCCTAGCCAAGAATTTATCCCATGTTCCAGCAAGTCAGCTCTCTATGCCACTGTCCAGCAGGGAAATAGGTGGGAATCCCAGGGGTATATTTTCTGTTCCCCATCCAGTTATCCAGGTTGAGCTTAAAAAGGTTTAATGAGGTACTCTGCTTTATGTGTAGAGGGAGTCTATTCCACAAAAGGGAGAGTCTCTGGGACACAAATCTGTCCTGCCAACAAGTCCTATTGATGTCACAGACCAGGTTGAGGTCTTGTGCGTGGGTTACTTGAGTGGAGCTTGACCTGTGGATATGCAGCAGTCCCATCAGAGTGGGTGTGAGATGTTTTTATGTGCCAGACAGAGGTCTGAGGAGTCTGTAGAAGACTGAGTAGAGGGACAGGGCTTTTAGCCTATCTATGTATGGAAGATGTTTGAGGCGCTGGATTCTCCAGGTGAGGAATCTCTGTGGTCTCTCCAGCTGCAGCATGTGCTTTGTGAGGTACATGCCAAAAGGGGCTTTGTTTTAAATAACTGGTCTTATAAGGGAAGAATACAGGCATGTTATGACCATCTTGTCCATGGATGAGATACCCTTACTAATGAGGTGGGCCATGTAGAAAGCTTTCCATACAATGGAGGCAATATGGTGGTCAAAAGTCAGTTTGCTATCAACCTGGGTTCCCTAGTCCCTCATGACTGATTGCATACTTAGTGCCTTATCAATGTGATAATCTGTGGAGACATCATTCTCCCCAAAAGGGAGTATGTATTGAAAAGAAATTACAATGAAGTTGGGACTGTTTATTACTGTTGCTTACAGTTTGAAGTGTAAGAGTTTTTTGTTTTCATTTTTCTCAAATAACAAGGAAATGAAGGTACTCTACTATTTTCACACTGGAGAGAGCTGTCTCCTTACATCTAATAGATTCATAGATTAGTACTAGGCTAACAACTCTTGTGGGTCATTTTAAGCCTAGCCAATTACCCCGTGTGAGAATCCAACCCTGCACCTTGTATCTGTAAGGTAAAAACCTTAACCATTATGCCAACCTCCCACTGACTCTTGTGACCTCATCCATCATTCTGTCAACCTATAACTGCTTTGTAGGAAAACCTTATTGCTCCAGGATTGAAAATGACAATTTAAGATTTGAATATAATGTTATTTATCAAATACATAATATATGATACAGCCCATATCAGTCCACTGAGTGTGATACTGGCATTGTCTACTGAAAACATAAAAAAACACTGATTTTAAGTACTTAACTTTCTAAGTTTAATGATTTAGCTGCTTTAATAGTTGGCAAATATGTTCTAATAGCACGATAGCTGTGACAGAAAGCAAACATTGCAAATTAAAATGATTCAAAGCTGATCTGCACAAAATCAATTGGAAGACTCTTTTGCAATGTCATACCTACACTTTTTTGATGCAGCTTTTATTTATATTGATTTTGTGGCCTAGATCATGCCTGAAAATGTCCCTCAGATGAGTGTGCATTTATCTAGTTATCAAATGTGAAATAAATAAACAAAAATGAATAAATATATGCTTCAGATGGTCCCATCAAATTATTTAAGTACTAATTCCCTTGCTGGAAACAAGATAACTTCATGTAATAGAATTCTTGCCCATTTAACTTGAACAATTTTTGGATACAGTAATACCAACACAAAACTAATAAAAAATGATGCAAAATGGATCCACAAAGACAAAATGGTGGCTTTACTGACAAATAGTTTAGCACTGTTTTTCAGTTTTGTGGCAGTTATGTAGACCATTTTGGTTTATAGTAATAGTGATACTGATCTAAATAGATACACATAGCACTAATAGATGTCAACACACATGGTGTAGATTTTTTGCAGTGATACATCCCTTGTTGGATCCTCTGTGGCATAGGTATCAATCCCTAGTAACAAATAACATCTGTATATTTTTCCATTCATTTGTGTGAAGCCAGCTGTATAACTGGGATCCCAAAGGGGTTGAATTTTGACGAAAACTGGTCACACTATAGGCTTTTAAATATTTTCCAACTAATAATATTGTAATAATGGTAAGAAATTTGGACCACTTCCAAGCAGGCCTTGCATTCATTTTTTTTTTAGCAATGACACGCCCTAGCAAATCATTTTTATTTACTAACATCAGCCTCTTGTTGGTCTGTTGTTGGCATTATAAACAGTGATATTAATGCTAAAGTTATAATTATATTTGCTGAATATTTTATCTAGGAAAAGGGTATGGCACTGCAGTACTGTATCAGAGCATTTTTAACATCACAGTGAATAGGTATGTGAAACAGAAGGCCATCATGGAGCATGCACAAAGACTTGAAAACCTGTTACTCAACAACTGTGATGGCATTTGGCCTTTTTTAACTGGTATAATTTAACAATAATCCATGACTGTGTGTGTGCATGTCAGGATTTATCCATGTTTGGTATGGTTTGATAACTGGGGCAAAGCCTGAGTGATAAAAGCAAGTTAACCATGGGTAAATCCTGACACACCTACACAAAGTCATGGACTTTTGAAATTATACAATGAGATTGTTTAAGAAAGAAGTTGCTTACCTTTCTTAAACAATCTCATTACATAATGGCATTTCAGTGTCATTCTGCCTCCTGTTCTCGTTACTGATGTTCTGTGCATGTGTATGACACCTACATCTGTACATCTGCACAGCACGTCATTGCAGTGCAAGAAAGGCAAGTGAGAAAATGACGGACTGTCTTGCTGTCTGCATCTATTTTTTTAACAAATATTTTATATATTCAAATATATGAGTTATGTGTCTAGCCGCAGTATAAATAATTGTGTACAAAGCAAGTAGGGGAATGAAAGATAGAATATTACCCAGTAATTAACTCATAAGGAAAATAACATTTTAAGTAAAACAATGAGTTCTGATATCAATGTGCATTTCTGAAGTGTACAGAGTATGAAACTTTAATGTCTGGCAATATTGACCTATAAAACCCATTAGTGATTTAGCATACAGACAGATATTTCACATGGGACAGGGCAAAATATGAAGAAAATCAGGGATGTTCCGCAACTCTATATTAAAACATTGAATGATTGGATAATCATACCCGACCAACCCACCCTCCGCTAATTATATATACCAACTCTGAGATCGCACTGTGATGGAGAAAGGGCAAATTTCCTAATCCCTACAATAATGCGACCTCAGTCAGAACGGTTCGACAAACAGCACGATTGATAAAATGCCATTCGAAATGCTGTTTGATGATCTGATCATTGGATGAAACAACAGTGACCCTCTGCAAAAGTCTGGGCAGCTGAGAGGTATAGTTACTGGAAGTCGATCGATCTTTTTGTAGATAATAAGTTTCATCTGTTCAAAGTTTTGCAGAAGATGTCTGATGGTCAGCATATTTTACCCTATCTTACATAAAATATATTTTTAATTAAGTAAAATAGCATATTCCAATAGAAAGCCAGCCACTCAAGAAGACATTAGTGGTTGGAATTCTTTCTATTGGTATATAGTCAATTTACAGTGGGTACGCTGACTGGGTGTCCAATCAGCATGCATGCTTTTGAATGCTAATAACCACGTATTTGCGTAATGCTTCTGACTTCAATCTCCATTGAGCTGATATAAGCATAGTTAACTGCTAAGGTCAGGACTTGGATTTTTATATTGTAGGGAGTTACTGAAGTCAAGCTGATGATTCATCTTCTTATTTGTAGTCAAGCATCACAGTGTAATCAATATGGCACAGTTAAAATAAGCTGTTGGAATTCTTACAACACACAGGACAGTTCTGTTAACATGCACTTTCAGTTCTGTGGTAAGCACTTCTCCTTAGGTACTGATAACAAGTGAATAATAGACGAACTTGGCTGTTGGTATCTCTCTGACACCTCTGCAACCTGCTTCAGGCATTAGTTGTTATTTTATTTTTACTTAAAGCTCCTAGTCATTGGATTATTTCATTAACAGCTTTATCTATAAATGTTTTAAAAGGCTAAGCCTAAGATCATACAGTTTCTAAAATATTTGCAGCTATCAACTACTTTTAAAATCTGAGAGGGATTATGGATTGAGACTTTATTATTTCTCCAATGTTGCTCTTAGCTTGCTGGCAAAGTACTTACTGATTATCTTTTTTTCAGTTTCTAGTAGTCTCCTATGCCTACTATTTCTAACATCAAAACCAGTTTTCAAGATGTTATTTAAAAGCTTGTAATAGTGTTGAGCTGATGTGGTAATATATAGAATGAGCATAATCTTCCAGTATGTGGTGCCTTGTCACTGGTAAATACTAGGAACATGAAAGGGCAAGTATTGACCATTATGTAACACAAAACTTAACCAGTAAGATGATTTTGATTCACTAGGTTACTAACACTGCATGATGGGTTATTAAATATTATACAATGACTCCCTATTAATATTCAAAAACGTGCACGCGTTGTAAATCTGAGTTATAGTAATGGAAAAAGGTCTGCTCGCCCGGACTTTTTCCATTACTATAACTCTTTTTTAAAGCAACGGAGAAGGCAAGATCTCCGTTGCTTCACACTGTCTCGCTATGTTAAATGAGTTTAACATAGAGAGACAGCTTTAAAAAAGCAACGGAGATTATCTGTTGCTTTTTTTAAAGCTGTCTCGCTATGTTAAACCCATTTAACATAGTGAAACAGTTTGTAAAAAGCAATGGAGATCTTGCTTTCTCCGTTGCTTTTACCCACAGCTCTGATGTACTGTGTTTGCATACGCATAAGCAGTACATCAGAACTGCCGCAGAATACCAGACAGCTGCGGAAGGGCACCAAGGAGGCATTATACAATGCCATTATTTAAGAAAAGTAATTATTTTTTTTCTTAAATAATGTCATTGTATAATAGCAATAACCCACTTCTGGGTATGAGTAATGCTGGATTTACCCACGGTTGGCTTTGTTTGGTCACTCGGGCTTCGCCCTCATGACCAAACCACACCAACCGTGGGTAAATCCAGCATTACCCACACCCAGGCGTGGGTTATTGCTATACTGAACAAGGCTCCAGCATTTGTACCACCCGAAGAGTATCTTAAAAAGCTGTGTTTTCCACCCTGTAAAAAGCCTTAGGAAAGTCTTGTTATATAGCAGCAACTTATTGTCCATTGTCCCAAGAGAATACAAAATCGGTAATATAGCTGTGTCAAAGTTCTGTTCTGATGTAATAACACAGTGAGTGTTAAGGAGGCTATTGGTAGCCAGGAGTTGTAGACTGCTTTTGTATGTACATTACTCTAATACTCAGCAAACATACTTGATATATTTATGCAACAATACTAGTCTGCCTGGTATACCTTCATATGTTTGAAAGCACATTCTTCGAATGTGCACATCCACGAACCATTTAGGTGAATTCTGTCATGCTGACTTCCCTAAACATCATAATAATATCGAATTTCGACATTTCCGATCGCTCCACCATTGAAACAAGTGGTACCATGGGTCAAAAAGGGGGCGAGATTTTGTAATTCGATAATTTGGGTTTCGTGATTTTGGAATTTTGCGGTTTGCAGTTCGCGGCAGCACTTTTAAAGATGTGGCCATCGAACATATAAAGGCATACAGTCTGCCTTCAATGTATTGTTTCTTTATGACAGTAATATACTATTGCACTGCTTTCTTGTATGTGGCACAACACTTTCTTTTAAACTTCTGTTAATCAGTAAATGATAATGTGAAGGATATTCTTATCTATGCTAGAGTTAATTTGCCAACAATGGATGAGCAGTTATTTTTTTAACTCTTGAGAATTCTTTCCACTGGGGTCACAGAGACAGATGAGAGTAAATGTTTCAGAACTTTTTATGCCACTCTTTTCTAGACTCAGAGGCACATTTTCAGCTGCTGTTCCATGAATGCTGACAAATAGCCTTTAAAAGTATTGCATGAGTAAAACTAGATAATTATTAATGCTAGATCGTGGTCCTAACATATTATTTACAATCTTTGAAACACCAATGGTGCCTTTCAGTTGTTTTTTTAAAGCAGTGCAGTAACCTTAATTGCTTGAATGACCTGTGTTTTTCACTAATCATTCATTTGTACAGAATAGGTTTATGACTTCTTTTAGACTATTAAACTAATAGGGTAAACCATTAAGCCTCAGATCCAATATTTTTTGTTACATTAGAGCCTTCACTAAATCCTAGTGCAAATGAGATGGGAACTCTAGCAAAAATGTTTATTTATTTATTTTATATTTGATTACTGGGAAAGTCCATCTGGACACAAGTCCTTTTTCAGTGTAGGCCAGGGGGAAATGCTCCATATATAACAAGCGATTAATAATGTACAGTGGGGCATTTATATATACATTAACTAAAATAATGTTAAGTCTTTAAAATGACTGGGCCGGATTCACGAAGGCTTGCACGGAGTCTAAGAGTAGTGTAAGACTCCATGCAGCCTTCGCGATCCAGGAAAAGCCCAAAGTCCGTGTAAGAGTCAAGCTAAAACGGCTCTTACACGAAGTGGGCGTGGATAAGCTAATCAACTCACTTGCAGCCGAATAGCATGCAAATGAGGCTGATTAGCGATCCAGGAAGCCCAAAACAGCTCGTGTAAGAGCCGTTTTAGCTGCAGAAATGTACTCAGTTGACAACTGAGTACGTTTCTGCAAACACGGCAATGGATCCATGTCAGCTCCAAATAAAGGGTGCATATGTGATAGGCAGCATGCCAATGGCCAAATATGTGGCCATTGGCAAGGTGACCCCATGCAAATATATTAAAAATATAAATGTTTTTTTTCGGCGATTGCCGATGTTTAAACCCAGCGCAGCCCCGCGCAAACGGGCTGCGCTGCATAGAACATAAAAACGAAGGTTTTAAACCTACAAATGTAGGTTTTATGCAATACATGGAATGTCAATGGAGGGACCAGCAGAGCAAAACCAGCATGGCCACCGTGTAGTGGTTGCGAAGGGGGGAAGCTGAGTCTAAGAGATGTAACTAAGCATTAGTAGGCAATCTGATGCAAATGAGTGTAAGGATACTGAATTCCACTGTCACATAGCAAATGAGCACATTCTGAGTAGTGTAAGAGTTACATACGGGGGAGGAACAGAGTAGGAGATAGGTGACATCACAGGGGGGAATGGTAGAAAGAGATGCAGTTCATTGGAGGTTAGAGTTACATGACAGATGTCAGACAGATATCAAGAAAGAGGTGTGCCACTAAGTAAACATGAGAAAGTCAAGAAATGGAAGGTGTACACTGTTGCCTACACCAAAGTTTCTTGCTGGACGTGTATGCGCACGTGTGCGCGCCACGAAGCGCGAGTAAGGCAGTGTGCGCGCGTGTAAGACAGTGTGCGCGCGTGTAAGGCAGACTGAGCATGTGGGAGCGTGTTGGGAGATGTTTAACACCGTGTGCGCGGGCGTGCACGCGTTTAAAACCGAATAAGCAGATTCTGAACTGTGTAAGTATGTGTGCGCGCGTGTAAGCCACTGTGAGCGTGTTTCTGCTGGTTTGCACACGGCTCCACCCTGAGGAAACAGAAAGGAAAAAGGAAGCAACAGATGTAGTAGGAAGTTAGCAGGGAATACTGCTGGAGCTAGCAGGTGAAAACAATTAGATGCAGGCAATTACACAGGCAGAATACTAGCCCAGCCCAGCACTTAAAACTCTGCAAACAGCAGTGCAGAATGTTTCTCTCAAGAGACACTGCAAGACAGGAGTTAAGTTATCAGAAGTGAAAACTGAAAAAGCTGAACTCAGAGCAGAAATGTTAGGGGCTGCCATAGCTGTCATAATGAGACATAGGCGACTTGCTGAGGGTGGTGACAATGCAGATGGTGCCAGACAACCCACAGTGAGGAGACGGAGAAGAGTGTACAGACCCAGGGTCACCTACCATGGGTTACATGAGCTGGAGATGGTAGAGCGCTATAGAGTGGACAGAGACCTCCTGCAGCAAATAGTGGAGCTGTGCAGGCCACGCCTCACACACAGAACCAACAGAGGGGAACCCATCCCAGTGGAAACCAAGGTATGTGTTGGCCTAAGAATACTAGCAACAGGTACCTTCCAGAGACCAACTGGCGATATGATGGGGATATCACAGGCATCAGCTTCCAGGGTACTGCACCAGTTCCTGGATGCCATGTCAGCACATGTCGGTGATCATGTATACTTCCCCAATGCCCATGAGGTATTGGCCAGCAACATGCGTCTCTTCCAGCAAATAGCGGAATACCCTGAGGTAGTGGGTGCAATAGACTGCACGCATACGCATCAAAGCACCAGCCGGTGAGCGGGGTAGGGCATACATCAACCGCAAGGGCTTCCCCTCCATCAACTGCCAGGTCGTGTGTGATGCCCAGGGCATAATAATGAATGTGTGTGCTGGCTGTCCTGGGAGCTACCACGATTCCCACATCTGGCATTTGACGCAGCTGTACCAGACATTTGCCAATGGGGACATCGCACGGACACCTAGTGGGGATGCAGGGTATGCACTGGAGCCGTGGCTGATGACACCCATCAGAAACGCACACACACCTGAACAGGAACGCCATAATGAGGCACACGCACAAACACGTAATGTAATAGAGCGTGTGTTTGGGCTGCTCAAGTCACGGTTCCAGTGTCTGGACACATCTGGTGGAGCCTTGCAGTACACACCAACTACATGTACCCAAATTGTCATGGTATGTGCTATGCTACATAATATGATCTTGCGAAAACAGCTGCAGCAGGACCAGCATAGGGCTGGGCCAAACAGCCCCCCACCATTGCCAAGGCCACCACAGGCACAGCGTGACTCAGAGGAGGAACAACCTGAGCCTGCCCCAGTAGGCAGAAGGAGGCGTGCCCAGTATGCCCTGGCCTTGGCAAAGAGGCAACGCATAGCACATACATTGGCTCAGTAGGAACCTTGGGAATGATACCCTCTCTGACTCACTCATATAGTAAAAGGGATGCCTAACGTGACACAACCTGCTCTCAAACATGTACAGGGAAGTGTAATATGCATCCGACAGAGGCAGCCCTGCAGCACCACCTGAGGCATGAATGCTATGTGTTAAGTAATGTAACACCAAGTACCATATGCACACCTGAGGACCCTGACTAACATCCTACCCTCAACAAGCAGCATGCCACAACATGACAACGAGATGATCAAGTGCAACAATTGACTGAAGTATCGCAGTTAGTCAAAGGGGACCCAATGTGTGCCAGTCTGGGATGACATGCTGAGCATGACATGATGCACCACCTGCTAGGACTGGCATGCACCTATCAGTGCAGGCCGTATGGATACTGGCAAAGGCTGTTGTCACGCACAGTGTGCCCTGAATAGGTAAGGCTCAAAACACAAACCTATCTCCATAGGTACCAGAAGGGATAAGAATAAGATAAGGGATAATTTGAAACAGCAAGATGCATGCAGTCTAAGCCCACCCAGTATGGAGAATGTTGATAACTGCGCTGTAACAGAAAACTGAGGCAAGGCTCGCAACAGCACCCTAACACTACCAGGTTACACCTCATACTGTGCTGTACAGCCTCAAAACTTGGAACAAGCTACAAAAGGAGGGTAACTAGCAAGAATTGTCAAGGATAACTACACCCCCATGTTGGTACCACCACAAAAAGCAGCATGGACTAGCCATGCTCAAGTAACAGTGGCTAAAACTGCCCCCCAGTTTATAGCCTGCTACAGACTACTGGCCCAACACCAGGAACTGCATCCGGCCTATGCTGGAATACATGAATATATCAAGTCCTCCAAACCACATTATATTGGGCGACTGCAAATACCCAGACATATAGACTGGGAGCATTATACCAGCTGCAACAGTGCAGGACAAAAGTTCATCGAATCCACAAACCAAAAGGCCCAGGAACAACATACCACCCCCACAAGAGGGGTAAGCATACTGGATGTGATAATCAGCAACATGGGTACGGGATGTCAAGATGAGAAGTGTATTGCTCACTGGTAAAACCAGACCATATAGTAATCACACTGGATATACAAATCCTGACCACAGTCCCTGGCCGGAAAACCACAGTGGAAAACATGTGCTAAGCAATATTTGCACACCTCCAAACTGATGTGGAATCCATTAAAGGTCCCGTGCAGGTGCAAAATATGGGCCACACCTCAGAACCTGTAATACAGCCATTCCATGAACACTGCCAGGAATGCTTGGATTATGCAGTCCTAAATTAAAACAAGACACAGTGCCTAAATCTGGCATTGTGGACACCAGTCATAACCAAAACATGCAAGAGAATGAGGAAGCTACTACATGATAGAGCAAACATGAACAATGAAGTAATTACTGATCAGTAGTATGGCAATAAAATCTGTCCACACATGCAATCCACTAAGGCCAGCCACAACAAGTGGAATCTGTGAATCCTGAGGCAATGTTACACCTGCCCCAAGTACACAGACAACTCCCAACTCCACCCAAGAAATACAAATATATGTGAGAGATGCAACCATCCATCCAAACTGGAGGCTGAGCTCCCTCAACTCAGTACTCCCAAAACAAGTCAGTAGGAGAAGGTAACCACACACACCACAAACACATACCCACATAGACCTATCACAACTGCAAACCAAACACATAAACACAGAAATACATTCCCGGAGGCAGAAACCACAAACACAGCACACCAACAGAGGCCTCTAAAGCAGACACCCAATGAAACAGCCTCCAAACATAGCACATGCAACACATAGCACACAAAGCTGGTGTGCCAAATAGTCACAGGCCAGAAGGAGAAACAACATGCCTGATACAGTTGTAATAGGTGACTCCATAGTCAGACACACTGCTGTCCCGCACACCAGTCTGAACAAGGGAAAGGGTACAGTAAGCTGCCTGTAGGCTGCCACAATATGCCACATAACAGAAATATGTAGGTCACTCCAAAGCAAGTAGAAATATGATGCAGTCATAGTCCATGCTGGTGTGAATGACCTGAAATGTACTGCCCTAGACTACATGTAAAGAGACACAGATGAGCTATCTGATTATGTAGTCCAGGCCGGTATGACACTCACCATTCGCAGCATCCTACCCTTACCAAGAATAATGCCACAGTACAAACACGGAATGATCAGTCATAGCAAGTAGCACACTTACTGGTGTCATTCCAAGGGGATCCAATGTCTGTCTGCTTGGGATGTCATGCTTGACAAGCCACACAGCTGTCCTTGGGATGGCCTGCACCTGTTACCCCTGGGCGTCTGAATATTGGATAAGGCCTTTGCCACCTCCATAGAGCCTTTTGTAGGCAAGGCTGAAAAGACTGACCCACCACCCTAGGAAAACATAAGTGGGAAGAAACATAAGGGAAATGCTGACCAATGCCAGATGTGTACACCCCAATATGCATGCTCCCGAGGCCATCCCCAGAATAGAGAACATCGATGTCTGTGCAGTGACAGAAACCTGCTGCAAGCCTCCTGACAGCACACCAGCACTACCAGGTTATACCACGTACCATGTGTCATGGCCGCAAAACCTGGAACAAAACGTAAAAGGAGGGTGAGTATCCATAGGCAGCACAGACACCCATACATCCAGGTAACTGACAATGCACAAGGCAGTGGAGTTCACCCATGTGCAACTAACTGTAGGCAAGACTGCTGTGCAGTCTGTAGCATGCTACAGACCGCACTCTCACACACAATAACCCCACCCAACTGTCCTGAAGACACTGGACAGTATGAATGTCCCACCAAATACCAAACAAGGTACCACGAATTACCACATAGGTGGTAAACCATTATGTATGGAAGGAGTAACCAGGGACCTAGGGACACAAGTGGACAGTAACCTGTTATGTGACACCCACATTGCCAATGTGGCTAGGAAGACTGTCTACATTTGACACCGTATCAGGAAAGGAGTCACATCTATGGCAACAGAGGTCACTGTGCCCCTATACTTTTCTCTAATCACACCCATAATCTAGTACAATGCCTCATATGGGATCTACCTTACCTGACACCTGCAGCAGTTAGAAAGACCTCAAAGGTACCTCACCAAGAGGATAAAGTGTCTCAAATATATGTCATATGCTGCCTGGCTGTAGACACCCCAGCTGAATCCAGTCACATACTGCCCACACAGAGGCATTGCATGCCTGTTGTAGGAGGCCATGCCCAACACAGGAGTAATGGACATGCTCCACCCCAGAAAACACATATCCATTGGAGCTGCGAGAGTGAGAGATGTCAACCTCAACAAATAATGAAATAGGATGCGCCGGTGGGACAGATATATAATCCAGAGGCTCCCCACACCCTGGACCAGAATCCCACTCCATGTTAGGCAGAGCCCCTCACTGACACTGTTCAACAGGAATCTTGCCAAGTGGATGGATGATTGTAGAGTTACACTGGGGGTCTTCACTGTGTCATGTCCAGACAGAGGCACAGCAAAGCAAATCATAAATGGCCATAATATCCACATAGCAAGGGGTCTCAAAAGCTACACACACTCTGGCTAGGCTAACAAATGCCCAGGGTGGATAGCCTAGTATGAACCTATGAACCTATGTAGATACAAATTGTACAGGACACTAAGGATAATCCCAAGGCTTACACAACTGATGGTAGGAGCCATGTTGGGAATTCACAGATATGCCCTGAATCACACAAATACCACAAACACACACACATATTGCCAACATACATCCTGACAGGTGCAGTGCAAACCCCCCACCCCCACGAATGCAGAATATCTATCCCAGCAGACTGCTGGCCCCCTGACATTGCAGATGCTGAGGTAACAGCCAACATCTCCAAAGCAAAACACACAGCAGCAATGGTATGAGATGGTGTCCTGGGCTTAGTGCAACATGGACTCTAAGATGAATGGAATGCCAAACCACACTACTGCTCAATGTCAGCCTTACCACAGAATATGTACCCAAAGAGCAGTGTACAACAACAGTGGTCCTTCTCAACAAAGGTGTTGCCTGAATGGATACTGAACAGTACTACCCCAGAATCCTGAGAAGCTCAGTTTGCACAGCTATGGAAAGGATCAGCATGTACCACAGACATAAGGATGTTGGGGACCTACTGACACCGGACCCAACCCAGTGTGGCCTTCTCAAGTGCAGATCCTGCCCCTAACCATGTTTGACTCAATTGAAACAGTCATTAAGGTCATTGATGAGGGCAATGTGCTCCACACAGTGTATCTGGACCTTGCAAAGGCTTCTATACAATACCCTACATGTTCAGTATAGATAGGCTCACCAGCTTAAATATAAACCCACATGTCAGTAGAGGGGTTGCAAACCAGACCAAGGACAGAACAGACATGGTCAGACATGCTTCAGCCATGTCAGACTACAAACCAGATATAACTGGCATCCCACAAGGCTTTGTCCTGGTATCTCCCTCGTCTGGTATATATGTCCCATAGGTACAGGCAAACATGGAAGGACTGTGTCCTAACAGTTTTGCAGAGGACTACAAACTGCTCACCACATATGATCCACCAGCTGACACATGCATCCCACAAAAGGGCCACATAGAAACAGACAACTGGTGCCATAGCCATGTCAGCAAGCTAAGTGCAAAAACGTGTATAGTCAACCCCCGTGGATATACAGTAAGTGCCCACCAATTACCACATAGGTGTTAACCCATTATGTAGTTAACATGTAATGAGAGACCTGGGGACACAGGGTGATAGATATCCTGCATTGGACAAACATGTGCTGTAGTGTCTACAGAAACATACCATATACCCACCTAATCATGAAGGCTGTCAGATCTACATAAGGGGAGGTCATTGTGGCTCTGCAGTCATCCTGCATCAATGGTACAATCAACTACAATAGCCCCTGTGGGATGTACCTCAGCAGACACCTCCATCAACCGTAAAGTCCCCAACAGTACCTCATCAGGAGTATCAAACAGCCTGCACAGATGCCATGTGTTGCCTGTGTTGCTGGCATCAATAAACATGCTGCACCTTGTACAATCTGAATGGCAGTGAGCTATGCACATGAGAGACCTGAACCCCAGCACTGACTTACATAGGACAAGCTGTACTGTGTGATCCATAACACAGAAGCCACTCCCACCCATGAGTGAACCCTCAGCACAGGCTACCCATAGAGTCACTTATCAATCTTCCTCAATAGGAATCCTGATGGGTGGACGGAGATGGTAGGTTTATCCTGGGTATCACTGTCATGTCACAGGTAGACAGAGGCACAGTATACTAACCATGACATATGTCATGGCAAACTCCTCTTACAATGTGTGTTGAAGGACAAACACACTCTCCAACTTGCATTAGACATGGACTAGGGCACATCGCTAGTGTTTGCAATTGTACACCTATGTTGTGGAATACACTAACAATGTTGGACAAGCCTGGTGTAAGTAGTTCATATCTGAACAGAATGCAACATGGTCAGATGTACACAACTGGCCCCAACCAGGCTGTTGTGCCCACTATCGAAATGTAAAGCAGTGATAGCAGTAAAGCCCAGGATACTGTCCACCACAGTCAAAGTACTACCAGTACACTATACAGTACTACAGTGTTAGGTCAGTGTGAAAGGTTGTTGACAACTGTATGCAAAGTATCCCATGCAAACACTGCAGGCACAGTATAATCCTGTTGTGTTCACACACAAAGCAGTTGTACAGTAACTACACAACATGACACACAACCCACAACCATAAACGGGTGATAGTTGTTGAAGTTCACACACATCCACAAATGTGGTGGGCTGCAGAGTCCAACATATGGAATGCTCACACTGGGCATGCTCACACACTGACAACATGCCATGGGAAGGCTGAACTGGGCATGCTCACACACTTAGGCCAAATCTAGGTTTAGCAGTTGGACACACATATCTGGTATTGTTATGTGTTATGCCAGGAACCAACCACATTACAGCAGTCTGCCCAGTGCACACAGTTAAATGACTACAGAGACATACGTGATATAGTGGATCCCTCCCATATGCAAACATTTTCCACAGATGCACAAGTTGTTCATACAAACAGGGAATGCTATGGCAATAAAGATATGCAAACAGTCTATCAGCAACAAATAATGTGCATTTGACAATTAAACATAATGGTGTAGAGGTCAACACTAGGCTGTTTGCCCTAGGGAATGACAGCTTAGCCATAGTGTGCTTGGTGTCTGCCTCCCCACAGGATGCACATTCCCCTTTCTAAACACAGATGATGTCAGCACCCTATAAGTACAGCAGGAGAAAAGAAACTTCTCAGTAATCCGAATAGCGCGCTCCGCTAATGCGTCCGTCTCAAGTGTCATAACATAGTTAGTTAGGGGTTTTAAATCCTGCAAATGCTCCGTGTGTATGTGTGAGTGGGGTTGGTGTCTGTGTGAGGGAAATGTCCCTTTTGGCAAATAGGAAAAGACATTACAGGATGCACATTCCCTTTCTAAACACCGATGATGTCAGCACCCTATAAGTACAGCAGGAGAAAAGAAACCTCCCAGTAATGCGAATAGCGTGCTCTGCTAATGCGTCCGTCTCAAGTGTCATAACATAGTTAGGTAGGGGTTTGAATCCTGCGAATGGCAAGTATGTGTGTTTGTCTGAGGGGGGTTTGTGTGTGTGAGGGAAATGTCCCTTTTGGCAAATAGGATGAGACACTACAGGATGCACATTCCCTTTCTAAACACCGATGATGTCAGCACCCTAGAAGTACAGCAGGAGAAAAGAAACCTCCCAGTAATGCGAATAGCGCGCTCTGCTAATGCGTCCGTCTCAAGTGACATAACATAGTTAGGTAGGGGTTTGAATCCTGCGAATGGCAAGTGTGTGTGTTTGTCTGAGGGGGGTTTGTGTGAGGAATATGTCCCTTTTGGCAAATAGGATAAGACACTACAGGATGCACATTCCCTTTCTAAACACCGATGATGTCAGCACCCTATAAGTACAGCAGGAGAAAAGAAACCTCCCAGTAATGCGAATAGCGCACTCTGCTAATGTGTCTGTCTCAAGTGTCATAACATAGTTAGGTAGGGGTTTGAATCCTGCGAATGGCAAGTGCGTGTGTTTGTGTGAGGGAAATGTCCCTTTTGGCAAATAGGATAAGACACTACAGGATGCACATTCCCTTTCTAAACACCGATGATGTCAGCACCCTATAAGTACAGCAGGAGAAAAGAAACCTCCCAGTAATGCGAATAACGCGCTCTGCTAATGCATCTATCTCAAGTGTCATAACATAGTTAGATAGGGGTTTGAATCCTGCGAATGGCAAGTGTGTGTGTTTGTTTGAGGGGGGTTTGTGTGTGGGAGGGAAATGTCCCTTTTGGCAAATAGGATGAGACACTACAGGATGCACATTCCCTTTCTAAACACCGATGATGTCAGCACCCTATAAGTACAGCAGGAGAAAAAAAACCTCCCAGTAATGCGAATAGCGCACTCC
Organism: Protopterus annectens; assembly: GCF_019279795.1. Classification (NCBI taxonomy): domain Eukaryota; kingdom Metazoa; phylum Chordata; order Ceratodontiformes; family Protopteridae; genus Protopterus; species Protopterus annectens. Next base: position 715,434,643 of record NC_056733.1, on the reverse strand, counting down.
GCTAATGCATCCGTCTCAAGTGTCATATCATAATTAGGTAGGGGTTTGAATCCTGCGAATGTCAAGTGTGTGTGTGTGTTTGTCTGAGGGGGATATGTGTGTGTGAGGGAAATGTCCCTTTTGGCAAATAGGTGAACAGACTACAGGATGCCCATTCCCTTTTCTAAACACTGATGATGTCAGCACTCTATAAGTATAGCAGGGGAAGAGAAAACCCCCAGTAATGCAAATAGCGTGCTCTGCTAATGCGTCTGTCTCAAGTGTCATAACAATCAGATAGGGGTTTGAATCCTGCAATTGGCAAGTGTGTGTGTTTGGTTGAGGGGGGTTAGTGTGTGTGAGGACAATGTCCCTTTTGGCAACTAGGTGAACAGACTACAGGATGCACATTCCCCTTCTAAACACTGTTCAGCAGACGGCCATGGCTCTGGCACAAGTTGTCTGTTGCTATGATGCCCCTTTGGAAGATGCTTGTGTCAGCTGGAGAGTCGATTATGGTGGCCAGTTTGCAGTCATCTGCATATTTGGACAGCCACAGTCCATCCGTGTTGGCCTGTACCTCCAATAAATATATACCAAACAAGAGGGTCCCAAGACTGAGCCTTGTGGGACACAACCCGTAACTGTTATGGGGTCTGGCATGGCTCCAGCAATGCTAACCATGTGGGTTCTGTTCTTGAGCCACTGTGCAATCCATCTAGTGACATAGGGGCTTATATTTAAGCTGGTGAGATTCCCTAGAATGCCCAAGTGGGGTATTGTTGCGAAGGCGTTTGCAAGGTCCAGGTAGGCTGTGTGAACCACCTTCCCCTCGGCAATGGCCTTGGTGACTGTATCAAAGAAATCAACCGAGTTACACCCGGTAGTGCTGGTGTGCTCTCAGTAGCCCTGAACCAGGCATCTGTTACTGCACAGATATTGATGTTTTCCATGCCAAGGAGTGTTTCGGGTGCATGCATCTGGAGGTTTAGACATCTGGCGTTTGGTAGCATTGCTCTTAGTGTCTTATCCCTTGTGATACCTATGAAGGTGGGTTTGTCATTTGAGCCCTGCCTAACATAGGCACTATGGGGGTAGCAAGAGCCTTTGCCAATATCTGAAAGGCCAGGGGTGACAGGTGCAGGCTGTCCCTAGCAAAGCAGGTAGTTCAACAGAAGATGAATGTGTGAAGGTGTAGTGCCTGTGATTAGTTAGCAGTAGCATATATGACTGCTCACGTGGACACACGCCAGGCAGGTCATATGCACTGTGTCACAGGGAATGTACATGTGAACAGGACAAACAGTGACAACCTGTCAAGTGGGACATGGACATACATATAGTAGGCTATGCAGATGGCACTAGGAGTCCACAGAAGCTCTATAACTATGCATTGCAGGTGTGATCAGTATTCCAGGGTAATTGCAAGCAAACATGCATGCAAACAAAGATACAGTAAACAGGGCTCCATGTAGTCCATTGTACAACAAACAAGCTGTACCAGTTCCAGTAGGTAACACTGCAAATATGCAGGCACTATGCACATGTACATGGAAATACACGGGTCAGATGGCTAGGGTCCAGTCTCAGTGCAGACAAGTGTACAGAACATGCATGTACTGTCAGGATGTACAATAACTGGATAGAAACCCATGTGCTCATACCTGCAGTAATACACATGTCAAATAACAGACACTGAGCCTTCACTCAGTGGTTCCATACTTAGTAGGATGTATGCTCCCTGGCCTGCCACCACAGTATCCCTGACATATATGGGGACTCTCCCTCCTGTGACAGTTAGTTATGTGTGTTGGGGCTGTCTAGCATGGTATGAGATGTGAGCATGCAGTGCTAGGGTGCTCCTGTGTGTCCTGTACCAGTCGTGTAGTACTGCACACATATCAACATCCTCAAACATCTGCATTGCAGAGTCTAGTGTGGGCAACATGCCACTTGCAATTTACATGTCCATCATTGTGTATTACTACATTCATTACCCTATCCCCTGTGCTACCTATGTATGTAGCCTTCTGTTGACATCATTACCACCAGTATGCCAACATGTGCAGATGATACACTATGGTACTTACGACAACAGGACATGACAATCACACACTTACTGCATCAGGCATGCTGTGATATACCCACAATTAATTCAGCACACAGTACTGTTAACAACATGATACTATTACTACACATCTATGTGGTCACCCTGTGCATCAGCAACATGTTAACCTGTACCTGCACAGTTGTTACAGATTGCAGGAGGTGGCACAGTTTCATCATATGCACAGGGTGTGAACTTGGTATGCCTGAGTCAGCCACCCATACCACCAATTGACATGTATGTGTATGTGTGTTGGTGAGGGACAGCAGTAGAAGGTGGGGCAATGTTGATGCAGTGTGTGCGTGTATGTGGTAGCCCTAGGTGTTGTCAATTTGCATGTGTGTATGGATGCACACAGTTCCACCTCATGGCTGCCATATACTGGTGTTTGTGGACAGCCACAGACTGTACCTGCCAGGTCATACAGATCAGTGTCTCTGGCCACGGACACGGTACCTGTGCCTTGCAGGGGTGCTACGGACCATATCCGGCACCATCCCAGACTGGGTACTGTCATCAGAAGCAGGTGTTCATTGACTGGACACAGATCCCTGTCGGGCCTGGCCAGAGCCACGTGCACGTGGTCTCCTGGGGCGGTCTGATGACAGCACAGACCCAGCATTGCCGGGGCTGCTGCTGGCACTACGGGGGTGGCCGCGGCCCTGTTGTCGTCCGCGCCGACTGCCAGCTGCTGCTGTTGCTGGCATACGGCCACGTCGACGCCTCAACCGCCCACCATCACCCTGGCTCATGGACATGTAGTTGTGGAACCGGTCTAATATGTCCCCACAATGTCTGTCTATGACATCGGTGAAATCACGGATGGCAGCCGCAATGTCACGCATACTGTCAGTCATGGCTGTGTGACATGCTGCCAGCTCCCTCAGACCCTGTCTGGTGTACCGTTCCATACGTGACTGTGCCTGCATGACAGTCCGAAACATAGCTGAGGTTGTAAGACCTCTGTGGGCACGTCTGATAGGGGCAGTACGCCCATGGATGCTCCCACGAGAACCCCTGGACATCTGTCTGTGTGGTACCATCTCTGGGCCATGCCCATGGCTGCTGTGTGGGGAGGCATGTGCCACAGATACCACATTACCCTGGTCAATGCCCACTGTATGCTGTCCATCAGCTAGGGACAGTGGTGACAAGGGGTGTATTGGCAGGATAACTGTGCGCATTGATGGGGTCGACAGCTGTGTACTGTCAATCGGCTGACCAATGGCGGACCCTGGCATACCTTCCTGTGCCATTACACCGATGTCATCATTATCAGTACCCACGGCACCTGACTCAGGTTCCCTGCTACATGACACCAGAGCAGCAACAGAACCTGTGGGAAGGAAACAGGAAACACAGTTTACAATGTCTACACATTACCAGCAATGCACACATGCACAGGTGCACACATGCTCACCTGCACACATGCACAGGTGCACACATGCACACATGCACACATGCACACGTGCACACGTGCACACATGCACACATGCACACATGCACACATGCACAGGTGCACACCTGCACGCATGCACACATGCACACATGCACACCTGCACACCTGCACAGGTGCACACATGCACACATGCACACCTGCACACATGCACACATGCACACATGCACACATGCACACCTGCGCAGGTGCACACATGCACACATGCACACCTGCACAGGTGCACACGTGCACACCTGCACAGGTGCACACATGCACACATGCACAGGTGCACACATGCACACATGCACACATGCACACAGCTTCACACAATTGTACAGTACTCAGTATGCGTGATATCAACACACAGACACAGACACACCTACATGCATACAAAGAGCACTACTAAGTGAGCCAAATAGTACTATTACTATCAACACTATTACAGGAATTGTTAATACACACTCACCAGCATGGATAGGCTGCATTGCTGTTATACCAGAGGGTCCTGCAGACATGAAGAAACTAATGTCAGTGGGCACAACTGTGCCATTGTTACTGAGTATGATACAGGTCAGGAGTACAACAGTCGACTTTCACAGGTCAGCAGCTAATATTGAGGATATCGCACTTGCACATTAAATACTATGGTGACAGCTACAAACCAAGGACACACCTCACACATGCATGAACTACCAGTGTACACAACAGTCAACTATACATATGACATATTACCTGCACGTTCACTGTCTTGCTGCTGTGTGGCTCCAGCCTCCATCATGATGCATGTCTGCTGCTGTTGTTGTTGCTGGTGGACTGGATCCACTACACTCAGGAGTAGTCCCTCCAGTCTGGTGAGTGGGGGATGTGTAGCCACCCCACCACCTGTGGCGACCTGTTGCCTGTGGATATCTGACGCACGCTGACGGACATGTCTGATTAAATCACTGCAGTGATGTCGCATCTGCTCATATGTCCTATTATGCGTGCCTATATCATTTACCCGACGGACAAGGTCTTGCCACAGTGCAGCCCTCTCCTGCTGATTCTGGCTGGTGCGGGAAAAGAGTATTGCATAGTCCTGCACCAGGCTCTGGTGTATCTCCTCATCCTCAGCTGTGGAGTAGGTGAGGTTCCGCGGGTGGGCCATGTACCTGAGAAAGAAAATAACCTGGTATCAGCAATATATGTCAGCAGAATTTGGCACACATACTACTCGACTGTTATGATACAACATATCTCACATATGTAGCATCTGTCTGTCTATTGGTGGATACACATGTAGATGGCCAGGTATCAGTGCTCGGCCAGCAACTGTGCAACAGTACCTGGCAGACTCCATACGACATACTACCAAACACCAGCAGTCAGAACACCGATTCAGGTCAGAAGCACCTCCTCACTCTGGGGGTTTGTATCTAGGTACTGTATGGCCTACATCGGCAACTACTGTGGGCTGACCACACACTGATTGCCCTGGATATACATATCCCACCTCCACCACCAGCACAGATGACTATAGTGCATAACATTACAGATACAAACTTTACACTTTGTAACAGTGATATGGTATCCTTACAGCCCACTGGGCCAGTGGCAGATACAACCCACAATGCTGACCCCTACACAATTGCTTTCTACAGACATCTTCAAGAATGCATGGATCATGCAATCCCATATATGACCAAGACACTCTCCACAAAGGGACAGCATCCTGTCTGGTGGACCCCAGCCATAGACAGATTGTATTACAGAAGATGGAAGCTACTGCAAGACAGAGCATCATTCACTAAAGGGAGGGCATGTCTGAGCAGCACTGGTAAGGATCTATTTCCCATCATACTGACTACATGGGCAACATTGAGAGGGAAATCAAGAGTGACATTACAGATGACCAGGAGGCCTTCTTCAGTTATGTTGGCAACCTGGTCAGGAGCCATCCTCTATGCCCATAGGTAGTACACAACACATATTTCACTGACACCACAGATATCGACAACATTGTGGCGGACAGGTTCAGTGCAGGTGTCACCCCCTCTCCCTGTAATAAGGCATAGTTATCCCAGCTGACTGTAACCTCCCCGTCATCACAGATGTCCAGGTGAGAGACACCCGCAGGACAGCAGAATACACAACATGGATGGGACCTGATGGTATCCCCAGTTGCATGCTACATAACCTCTGACAGGAGCTAAACACACATATAGAAGTGCTATGTAACACTAGCCTGACTACAGGATATGTACCTGTACACTGGCACAGCAGCAGTGGTTCCACTCCACGAGGAGGCACCTCACCATACCAATACAATACAACACAATACATTACATTACAATACAATACTATACAATATGCTATTGCCCTGTGTCTACAGCAGCGTACTGTTCTGCTACCCTGACCATTGTGACACATGTGGTGTGATGGTACCTGCTGCCGTCACACAGTTACACAGGGTGACTCATATGGCATATTACCTATCTGACTAACATTCAGCAGGGTATGTGTGACATGTACTCATGGGGAGTCTCGCTTCTTAACACTGTGTGGTTTATTGCAGGGTGTGTCTTATCTGTGAGTAGGAACTCTTACCTCCACATGTGCACACTATTGCAGTGGCACGGACGACACACAGCAGACATTTAGGTTGTGGATGGTGGGAGGTGTTACTATGGTTGTTGGATATCTGTCATGGGTGTGACCTCCATATGTAAATCTGGGAGTGGTAACCTCTATGTCGGTAGCATATGTGTACTCTGTGGTGTTGTCAGTCACTGTGCATTGGTAATGTGTTTGAGTGCGTTGTCACAGTGTTGTACATGTCACTGTGTCCTTCTCCATATCTGTTGCTGTCATGTGAGGTCCATACCATGGCATCCATTATGTGGTGTGGGGGGTACACCGACCTACATGTCCATACCTGACACACCATGTCTGCGGACACATACCATGTGCAGGTATTCCAGGGATAGTGTGCCACTGTGACTATCACTGGGGCCACTATTGTACACATTTCTGACCCTGCTCAACCCTGACACGTGCAGTGGTGGGCGGCCAATCACATATCTGGTGGTTACTGGTGTAGGTGATCTGGAATGTGGTATGATACTCCGGATTTGACACTGGTGTTCACTCCATGCCTTTGTCACCAGGCACCTGTTGCAATACATCTGTACACATGTGCCTCACTCAGACTTTATATACATCTCTCTCTCTCTATATATATATATGTATATAGATATATCTATATGTATATATATATATATATATATATATATATATATATATATATATATATATATATATATGTCCGTATACATATACACATATATATATATATTGATGTACATATATTGCTATAGATGTGGAGGGGGGGCACAGAGGGGGTGTGAGTGACAGAGGGGGTGGGACAGGCTGTGTTGCAGGTCATCATATACAATCATACCTGTAGGTAGTCAAATCAGTCTGTCTATGTATATGTATCTACATATATCTATATCTGCATGTGTGCATTACATAGATATGTTGGTACAATATTCTATCGACATCTGTCTATGTATTCCTACATCTCTCTCTCTATGTATGTATACATATATGCATATCATATATATATATATATATATATATATATATATATATATATATATATACATATATATATATATATATATACACATACATATGTTGACATACATACATATCCATATGTTAGACAGGTATATCAACATATTTGTCTACCATACTGTATACACACACTAACATACTGCTAAGCATACATAGCTGTGTAACCTAATTTGTACATGGCACTACAACCTACAATCAAACAACATTGATATGTGCACATAGATGCTCTCACATACAAATGTATGTACAGCCTTCACTGATAGTTGCTGTATGTCTCCTGCCCTTTACACATCTTCATATACATATGGATACAGACCAATGACACATATGGAGGGTTCACAGTATGTAGACCTTTATAGTATTATTTTACATTACCTGTGTTTGTCACAGCTGCTTGTGCTGCTGTCTGGTTCTCTGTCCTGCTGCTCCACTTCCCACTTGTCAGCTTTCAGGTAGCTGTTGCTGAACAATTTGTTTCTGTCTGCTTAATTGCAGTTTTCTCTGTCTCCCTCTCTCTCTCTCTGTCTCTGTCTGTCTCTCACATCCTTCTCAGGGTGCAATGAAAGTATTGCATGCGTGGACATGGAGTACAGCATACTTTTGTAGGTATCTGCATATGCCCATGTGATGGCCTCTGCACCATTTGTTAGCCAGCATTTGCTAATTGCATGCAGCCAGTTGTGTACTGATTGCAGTTCTCACTGTGATTTCAGAACAGTGCTATAAAAAGGTGTGTGAGATAGGCGTAGCCCTTTCAGATGTTAAGGGCAGGGACCATGCTGTTATGCAGTGGACAATGTTCTGTGAGTGTAAAGGTTGGTATCTCTCTCATATTTCCAGGTGTGTTGTAGATTAACATTCCTCCATTCATTTCTCCAGTTTCCTGTACTAACTGTGTATGTACACTGACAACTACAACTACTACTATTGTTATTGTGTGTATGTGTGTGTGCTTTCCTTTCACTTTTGCTTGCACTCTGTTGCTAAGGCTTCAATAGTTGCCCTTTACAGTCACTACTTGTATGCCTGCTAGGTGTCTTGACTGTAGTGTGCTGCTGTAGCTTTCCTATTTTCCATGTACATTCACACCTTGGAATGCTTGCTATATCTGCTAGGGTGTTACAGCATGCAGTGTGTTCTGGCCATGGTGTGGGCCTTGACATCTATTAGGGTATTTGAGTATGCTGCTGAGCAGGCCCCAGAGACTTTCAGGTTCATCAGTTATGTGCCTCATGGAATGGTACATATCAGTGGGGTACACCCATTAAAATGTCTGGTATGCTGCAGTTGTGACTGTGGGTTAGCATGAGCATATGTATTACTACACTTTTTCTGCCATGCGAGTGGTGAATACTTTCTGGACTCCATAGTTACCATTGCATGTGTTACACCTTTCTGCCTACTGTTTGTACATTTCACATGGGGTCTGTGGGGCATCCCTGTAAGACATTCACTGTTGCTATGTCTAGGTTCTTAACTATTCAAATATGGAGGTGTTGGACCCGTCATGTGTACAGATATTTGCAGGCTGTCCACATTCCTGCCTCATAATTTCGTCAATATCTCATGCACACCTTTATTTAGCAAGTCACTCTGGGCTCAAGTCAGAATATGGTGACAAACATTCAAGTTCCAGACTGCATACCCTTCCAAACATCCCACAAACTGTAGACCCTGTTACTTTCTGAACTGTCTGCGTTTGTTGTAACTTTATTTGTAATGTGTCCCTGGTTTTGGGCCTTTGCTCCACATATTTTATTACTTGGTCTGGATGTGTTCCTGTAAGAGGTTGTGGGGTATGGGCAGTGCTTATCCTGCTGTGAGTATGTGTGTGTCTTGCAAGGTGCTATGGTGACATTATTACCTACTAGCTTCCAACTAGCATGGCTGTTTCTGTTCACACACTACTATTATGGAAATCCACCAGTTTTGTTTGTGATTCTAAATGTCATGCTTTGTGTACTACACATCTATATTCCCTTTACATTCATTCCTACTGTTACATGATATATTTACTTTAGCACAATGTTTTTATATAAGAGTCATGGCTTAGTGGTAAGTCATGCAGACTATAGTTGCCTGGGTTCGGGACTCACAGTGGGATTTTATTTTTCTTTTGAACTGAGTACAGGATCTGTCAATCAAAGTGCCTAAGGCACTTTTAAGCAGTTGTAACCGGGTTAGTGCTGGTTTGCGCGGAGCTCACGCATGCGCACTGGCGGTTAGCTCCGCGCACACAAGCACACACCCGCTTATAACCGCTTAAACGTGCTTACTCTTGCGCACACCAGCTATTTTCCTTGAAAGAAAAGAAAATGGGGAGACAGGAAAGTGGTGAAAAAGGGGTCACAAAGAGGGTAAGACAGTAGGGAAACAAGCTTGGGATGTGCAGGAGGGATGTAGGTAAGGCCCATAGCTGCCCATTTCTTCAGCAGCAACAGCTGTGCATATGTATGTAATTTGGTGTGACATTTGAAACCTTCCACCCCTGAGAGAGGTGTCAGGACAACAATAATACTTGTTGTACAGCCAATTGAATTGATAGGTTCCATGTCCAGTAGACATGTGTGCGGAATGGGCAGCTATGTATGGGGCATAATTTTTGTGGGTACAGAGTGCCCTTTTTTTTTATTTTTCAGGTGAGAGTGGTATGTCAGGTGAAGGTAGTCAGTACAGCTGGGGAGGTAGGTTGGGTAGGTTAACAGACAAGACAAACAAGATGCATACAGGGGCGGTGTATGACACGTGTGGGGTTACACAATTGACGGGGACGGAGGTTTGGATATCCAGAGCCCATGAGCCCACAGATGGCAACAGTGGAACTGATATCCCCACCCATAGGCAGTTGCCACTGTTCCTTCACTGCCCAGGATGGGGCTGTGCTGGGGGCTGTGTAGGCGGGGCAACGGGCATGCCTGTTAGTTGCGCCACCCGTGCCTCGAGCTGGTGTAGGGGCTCGAGGACAGAGTCCCGAATCTCCCTACGCACCACAGTCCGGATGTTACGGAGGGTGAGTGGTGGATCTCCTCCGGCCACACTTGCAGAGGGGGGGCGAGCCCCATCCCCTGCAGCGCTTCCACCCGCAGGTGGCACAGGGCCACCAGAGGAGGGTCCAGACTCGGCACTAGTGCCAGGTGCACTCGCCAGCTGAGGTGGGAGAGGTGGGTCCGCTGGAACCTGCCTTCCCTGTCATTCTATGTTTTGCATTATGTCATGACAGTTTGGGTTAGTGACATATAATGCCATTCACAATTAGTTGTAACAGCATGCATTAGTATTCCCATTAACCAAACACCCAGATATTCACACCATTGAACAGCGTGCATAACACATGCATAATTTGAACAGAAATACACAGTCCAACAACATGCAGGGTTAATTGATGGCAACAGGCCATCAGGTGTGGATGTATGAACAGGGCAGATGCATCAACAGACATGCAAATATATATGACCCAACAGGACAAACGTCCAGGGGTGTTAATTGTGATCGCACAAACCATTTTCACGTGGAATGGGTTATATGTAGTTATAGGTTGGGGTGAAGAAAGTAATATTAACACCTTCGGATAACAATACATATGCTGTACATTTCTAATAGCTACAGTTATATACACACTACTGTTCTAACTACAGTTTCCTATATGTTAACTATTTCAACTTGGTGATAGGACTGTTAATGCAACATCAATATACATTCTATGGTTCTTCATACACATTCATATCTAGCTTGGTTCAGCTACATCTAGGGTACATTGGCTTCATATGGCTGTAGACAAGTGTGGATGTATGGTATATCAGACAAACATCCTATCTGCATATTGCAGACTGAGAGCAACATATCTTGATTTTGGGATACACATTCCAGATGCAGCAACACTTTGTACAGATTTAGCTGTTTGGTGTTGAATCTCACATGCATTTCATTCTGTCCTGACTGCAGTATACTTTATTCAGGGGTTATTACTACTGTATTGCTGGATTCATGGCACTTTCTCACGCTCTCTCACTTGCTTTCATTTTACTATTCAGGATGGTACATCTAGGCTTTATTGACATGTTTTAACAGTAGTTATTACAATCCTTTCCAGCGGTCTCACTTCTGTCATGTTTCAGTATTTCCACAGGGATATATTTCACACATGTGATTTATCATCTTCTGCAGCTATACTTTTCAGCCTGCTGCAGGTTGTGTACTATTTTCTTACAGGCAGGGCATTTTTATTTCAGGATATATGTCAGCACAGTTTCATGTTTAGCTTACACTTACAGGCTGCAAACTATTGTGATCAAGCAATACTTTCATACACTTTCACACTGTTACTTGCAGATTTTATTCCTTACTGACTACACTGCACTCTTATGCTGACTGTCATACTTTGATATTTCTTTACAGTTACTGGTAGTGGATTACTGACCTGCCTGGTGGCGCAACCGCACCAGCCTATCGCCATAGGCTCTGCGGTTCACAGAACGGACACCTGCAGCTGTAATATAAATGAAGTAATATTGGAATACACATCTCCATAATATCAGCTAGTTTAACTTTTTACATACATAATTAAATGTTACTTACTCAGTGGTGGGGCGTTGGGTGTTTGCCGAGCCTCCTGGATCCAAAGGTTCAGTTGGTCCTGCTTGCGTCTCTTCAGGTCCGCATGGTGGTGACGGACCTGCTCACCTGTCCTTGGAATTCCTGTGGCACTGGTGAGTTCATGAGCCAACTGGTCCCACACCTCAGCCCTGTACGCTCCCCAGAGGACCTGGCCCTGCATGAGTTGGGCCTCATGATTGTGGACTAGGAGCCAGGCCATGTACCTGGACTCCTCAAGACCCCACCTCTGCGCTCGGAAGCGACTACCCTCTCCTACTCCTGACATTCTGCCTGCAGGTCTGTTCTACAATCATTTATGCTGTGTATTCCCGCCTATGGGGCTTATATAGTCCGTTTTTCCCACACATATCTGTGATTGGCCATTTTGGAATTGTATCAACTTCAGTAAACCTGCATTGTCATGCTCTAGTTTGTATTCATTCCTATATATGAGCTATTATTGCATTTCTAGGTGCTGCTGTCATGGCTTAGTGGTTCTGTACCTTGACTATGGTGTATAGTATCCTGGGTTCGAACCTGGCCACTGCTTTTTATTTTCATGACTGTCTAGACATGTTGAGGGGTGTGTCTGTGTAAAGGCAGTTTTGATACGGCTTGCTCAACGTTGCCCGTCGGTTAGCTTGTTTGCGCGGTGCGCAGCTCCGCGCAAACGGGGTACGCTGGTTTAAGCCTCATTTGGCTATCGGCACGCATATTCCACTCAGCTCAGTTAGGGGCACATATATTTAGCATGGTAAACCACTGCTCAGCTACGGGCACTCATTTTGCACCAGTTAAACCAATGCTTATCTACGGGCACATACACTCACTCTGTTGAACTGTAGCTCAGCTATGGGCACATCTGGCAGTTTCTATTCATTTCTTAACTCACATTTCTTCAATATAAATGGGCTATTTCATTGCATTTTACATATGTTGTGGTTTTACGTGTACATATTTGTCAGGGACTTGTTTCCTGCTTATTTTGCAAAAAAAAAAATTTGGTGCTGTGGGGGCTCGAACCATGAATGCCTGCTCTGCAGCCAACATCTCTACCGCTACGCTATTGCTTCCTGGCTTATTTTGCATATTTAGTTCTTATATGCTTTCCCATTGACTGCTAACTGTAGCTGCGCTACGGGCACGCCCGCGCAAACGAGCGCACTCACGGTTAAACATCTTTACAATTTAAAAAAAATATGACATGTTCATTTAGATTGTTTTATGTTTAATAGTCTGTAGGGGCATGTGTTGTGTTGTGTTTATTCACATTTCCGTGGAGTCTGTTGTGGGTGTCTACTTTGGGCACTTTTACACTTCTGGGGGCGTGTCCGCTTGCAGGGCTCAGCCTATGGACACGCCCCCTACTGTCTTACACGGACCGTGTTCGACTTAGGTGTGATTCAGCATGCTCTCATGAATATGCAGAGCATGCTGACATCACTCCGTTTAACTGCAGCCTCCGTGTAAGAGTTATAACTCTTACACGGAGGCTTCGTGAATCCTGGGGAGCATCTTTGAAATAAGATAAACTATACAGGCAGGGTATGAAGCACATTAGGCTGTCTAATTAAGTAACAATTATTAAGCAAAGTATATTAGTAGTTGAATAACATACTGCAATTATCTGTACATAGAAGTAGGAGTGAATGTTGGGAGGAAGAGAGAGATATGAATGAGGAGATCTGCCCGATGAAGAGGGGTGTATTGGCTTAGAGTAAGGAAGGGAGATTACGGTAAGTGAGCCAGAGGAAGAAGGTGGTAGAATAGCCTGGGAGTACTGGAGGTTAGCTGTGAGAGAGAGAGATGGAGGGGGTGAGCCTGGAAGAGGAAGAGGAAGAATGCAGGTGGACTAGTTCAGAGAGTCACAGTTACAAATCCAGTTGGATTGTAGGTGTGTTTTTAGTGATTTTTTAAACTGAGTTAGCGGTGTGGGGGCTGATATAATAGTGGGTAGAGTGTTCCACTTTTTATCTATACAATGAGAAAAGAGAGACACCAGCAGAGTTGTTAAAGTGCAGGGCTTTGGTACTGGAGTAAGGATGTATGAAGTTTCGCAGTGCTGGGGTTTTCTCTGGGTGATGTAGAATTTTATGTTAGTACAAGCTGATTGTAGGGAAGATTGGGAAGTTCAAGCCAGTTGAGTTTTTCAGGGCTGAGCAATGGTGAGTGGCATGTGAGCTACTGGAGGCAAACTTTGCAATTTTGTTATAACAGGCATCAAGTTTAGGTATGTCTGCTTTTCTAAGATTGGTAAGGGTAGGGGAGGCAAATAAGAGGGTGGACATGAGATGTGTTTGTGCTATTTTTGCCCTGGTGTTATTTGTGAGAAATTGTTTATTTCTAAATAGTCCCCCTAGTTTTTTATGTACTTTCTTAATGGTGAGGGATACAGGAGTGTCAAATTTCATGTTGTGGTCTATCTCAACTCCTAGAGGTTTGGTGTGAGGGACAAGAGAGATTATTGTTTTATTGTTAGAAATTATAGAGAATGAGGAAGTGGAAGTGGTGCAATTAGTAGGGTGGAATATGAGAAGTTTTTTTTTATTGGTATTTAGTATTAATTTAGAGTTGATAAGCCATTCTTCTACAGAGAGGAAAGAGGCCTGTGTTTTTAGTTGCAGTTCTTGAAGGGATAGGGAGGAACAGATTAGAGTTGAGTCATCAGAGTGTTGGATGACTGGGGCATGTAGAGTGGAGGTATGAAGGTTGTTAGTAAAGACAGAAAAAAGTTAAGGACCAAAGATGGAGCATTCGGGAACGTCAAGTGTAGCTAGTAATAGTGGTGAGAGTTTTTGCTTCCACAGCACTGCTTGCTGTCTGTTAAGTAACTTTGAAACCAGGAAATAGTGGATTTGCTAAGGTTCAGTTCACAGAGGGAATCAATGAGTTTTTTTGTGGTTAACAGTGTCAAATGCCTTTGACATGTCTAGAAAGATAGCATTGACATAGTTGTCATTATTTCTATGGTTGGTCACTGTGTGACTGAATATCATAAGGGCTGTTGCGGTGCTATGATAGGGCCTGAAGCCATATTGCATGTTTGTGAGAAGGTTGTGGGAGTTAAGGTAATCCATAATTTGTGTGTGTACACACCTTTCAAATATTTTGGATAGAGGTGAGAGTATTACTATAGGCCAGTAGTTGGTTAAATCTTTACAGTTACTCCCTTTTTCTTGTGGAATAATGTGAGAGACTTTCCAGATATTAGGGACTATGTTTTCTGAAAATGAACGGTTGATACGTATGGATACTGGGTATACAATGGCATCAGCTGCTATTTTCAAGAAGTCTGCTGAGAGTTTGTCAGAGGCTAAGATGGTAGGTTTTAGTTTTTTAAGGAGTTTTGTAATTTTGTCAGTAGAGACAGAATGGAAGGTAAAGCAATTGTTTTTAATATTTAGATTGGGTGACTGGTTGTGGGATGGACAGCCCTGTGAGTTAACAAGTGCAAGAATGGACTCAGTGAAGAATTTGTTGAATTGGGTGGAAATATTCCCCAGGATTCATTAAGGAGAAAATTCCATACAGGTACAGTGCAGCTGTTCCTGCATGTAATATGGCCACTGAGTGATCCAGCAAACAGCTGATCTGAATTGCACAAGCATGTCTACACTGTTCCTGTATGGATATGATTGCAGAATGCTAATGACCTCATTTGCTGGTGAAAACCATGCAAATGATGTGAATTAGTCATTCACCAAGCAGCCAGGTATCTGTGCAAGAACAGTGTTATTAGCAGAAATGTATTCAGTTACAACCAAATACATTTCTGCAAATAACAAAATGGAGGCATGACAGCTCTCAAAAAAGCATGTATTGTATTGTTTAGGCATGCTAATGACCAAATATATGGCCATTGGCATGGAAAACTGTTTACTTTTTATAAAAATCAAATTTATTTTTTGTTGGCTGATCTCGACCATTTAAGCATAGGGCAGCGGCCCACAAATGGGATTGTGCCGAAAATTTTAAAAAATTGAAAAACTCAATTTTAAGGGAAACCTGCATTTTGCCATTATAGTCTATGGCATGCAGAATGAAAACAATACCATGGAACAGTGGTTGTCAAGGGGAAAGGCTCTGTGTAAGTGCAGTAACTATGGATTAAGGCAGTGGGGTATGCAAATGAGGAGAAATTTACTGAATCACAAAATTCATCTAAGTCTCAAACTGCACCTAACCGTGTAAGTGCTCTAGTATGATGGTGTAACTAGGAGGAGCAACAGACATGAAAATGGGGTGTGTAAGGCATGTTGCAAGTACATTGGAGTCCTAAGGCACAGAGATAAAGTTAGCTAAGCACAGCTAAGCAAGGGTGTGTGTCTGAGGCTGTATTGACTTATTCCATGAAATGAGGAGCATGTTTGTGGCCAGGGGAGGTCTATTTCTTAATGTTTACCTTAGCTAAATGGGTTTGTGTGGCACGCACTGGGTCTAAAACAAAAAAAAAAACAAAATGGAAATAGCAGGACTGTTTACATTTGGGCACTGGCTTTGTGCAGCGTGCCTCGGGGCTTAAAAGGGGAGGAAATGGGAAGAGAAAAAAAGAAAAAAAAAGAGAAAAGAGCAGAATTAAAGCAATCAAGTACAAACAACATAGCTGGCAGGAGGAATGCATCATAGCCAGCCAATCATAAAAGCAGCATCTGCAGCACAACAGTATAAAGTACAGAAACACCTTCCAGTCAGTTTGTTTCAACAAACTCTGCACCATTGGTGTATACATGTGAGGGAATTTGAACTGGAAAAATGTTAGGGGCTGCCATTGCTTTGATCCATCAGTATGTGCTAGAGGCTGAGGGTGGAGAGGGGGATAATGCTGACAACCGTCAAAGGCAGAGGAGGAGGTTAAGAGTGTTCAGACACAGGGTAACTTACCAAGGCTACATGATCTGGAGACAGTAGAATGCTACAGGGTGGACAGACACCTACTTCAGCAAATCACCAAGCTGTGCCAGCCTCAGCTCAGACCTAGAATCAACAGAGGGGAACCTTTCCCAGTAGATACCAAGGTATGTGTAGCCTTAAGAATTCTAGCTGCAGGTACTTTCCAAAGACTTACTGGGGACATGATGGGGGCCCTCACAGGCATCTGCATCAAGGCTACTCCACCAGTTCCTGGATGACATGCTACCACATGCCGGTGAGCATATTTACTTCCCCAATACCCATGAGGAGAGGACCAGCAATATGCATCTCTTCCACCATGTAGCAGAATACCCGGAGGTACTGGGTGCCATAGACTGCATGCACATCCACATCAAAAAGCAACTTAAAGAATATCTTCAAACTCACTGGTTATGCCCTTGCACAAATCCTGACTAGAATCTCCCTCCCTCATTTTTATGTCTACCATTCTTTTAAATGCCTTTTGTATACCTCTTATTAACCCCTGAGAATTTTTATTGTTCAGCCTACTAATATTACTACTAACTTTTCCCTTTCCTTGAATCTGCTGCCAAGCTAAAATGTGCTTGGTAAGCTCTCTGCTGTATAAACTTGTCTCTAACTTAGAGAAATAATGACCTAGAGCTTGTTAATACTTCTAAATTATATTATTACAACTGGTATTTTCTGTTCAGCCTGCTAAAGTCACTTCTAACATTGCCCTTCCTTGAATCTGCTGCAGAGCCTAAACTTACTTGCAAGCTCTCCACTGTATAAACATGTCTTTACCTTAAAATACTTGGAACTATAGCTTGTAAATGATTGTAAAGTATATTTAGTTCTACTCTATATAAAATCTTGTTTTTCTTGTCTACATTAGTACTGTACTGTTTTTTTACTTGTACTCATAGTGGAGCTTTTCTCCCGGGGTCTCTACTGAAAATGGACATGTATCCAGCTAGTATAGCCTGGTCAACAAATGTAAAAATAAAATAAAAATAAATAAATAAAAATCAAAGCACCACCCGGTGAACAGGGTAAGGTCTACATAAACCGCAAGGGCTTCCCCTCCATCGACTGCCAGGTCATGTACAATGCTCAGGGCATTATCACGACTCCCACATCTGGCATTCATCACAGCTGTACCAGGCATTTGCCAGTGGGGGCATCCTGTATGGCCATTAGGTGGGGGATGCTGACTATGCACTGGAGCCGTGGATGATGACACCTATCAGAAATGTATACACACACACACAAGAATGCCATAATGAGGCACATGTACAAGCCAGGATCATTATAGAGCATGTATTTGGGATGCTCACGTCACAGTTCAGCTGCCTTGACATATCTGGTGGAGCCTTGCAGTACTCTCCAGCCACATGTGCACACATGTCCATAGTATGTCCCATGCTACACAATATGATCCTGCAGAAACAGCTGCAGCAGGAACAGCATGGGGAAGGGCCACACAGCCCACCACCATTGCCAAGGTCCCCACAGGCACAGAGGGACTCACAGGAGGAGGCTCTGAGCCTGTTCCCATAGGCAGATGGAGGCATGCCCAGTATATTCAGGCCTTGGCAAAGAGGCAATGCATAGCACACACATTGACACTTTAGCGACCCCAGAGGCTGACACCACTCTCTGACTTGCACAGACAGTAAAATGGATGACACACACATCACATTACCTGTATCTTACCATGTATAGGCAGTGTACTGTGTGCATCCAACATAGATGGCCCTCAAGCACTGTCCTCATAACTGCCGCAAGCACAAGGTAAGTCAGTCTTCTTAACAATAAATTAATGGATAAGTATGTTTTGCTAGTATATCTATGGCAATGCTGCATGCATGCAAGGGAATGAAGTGGCCTACTGGGATAGCAGCACACAACTGACAGCTATGTGAGACACCAGGAAATTTCTGGCCAGAACTGGCCCCCACACACTATGCAGTAGTAACTAAGGTGGCAAATCCCACCACAGTATATGTGTGGGGGACAACTAACTGCAGGGTCATATGTCACAGGCATGGATGTCAGTGTGGGGGTCCCATACCCACCCCTCACACCCAGACAGCAAGTCAGCTGTAGAAAACCAAAGAGAAATGTCTGGTAAAGGCACACGAATGGTGGCAATGTTGAATTAGCCCCCTACAGACTCATGCAGTGATAGCACAGCAGGACCTGAAGTTGCAGTAAGGCTATGAAGGGTAAGAAGTCTGAATCTCAAATGTATGTCAGTACAATCTGACCTGTGCTCTTTACTGATATGCCTCTAGTCCCCAAGACAGGGCAGAATAGTATGGTCAGTGGAACCAAAATGTAAAGCAAATAGCACAGTCTGTGCAAATGTGTACAGTTGACAGGTGTGCACCCCCCCCATATACCCACATAAGTGCAGTAACATGTATGTTTGCAGGGAAATAGCAGTATAGCACACATTGGCAGGGCTCTACCAACACACATGAAAACATGTTGCCTATCCACAATATGTAGGGGTCAATGAGCTATGAGTATGTGTGGTTAATACTGTCAGGATCTGGCCAGCTTGTTCTCCTGGCAGTTGTCTTGTAGTGCCCTAGCTACAGTGCTGTCTTTGACAGAGCCATATGCAGATAACTGCAGTGCCAACTGTTATGCATGTCAGTGACACCCACAGTGCTATGTGGAATATACTACACATATAAGCAACATCTTGAAGGATGTGTAGCTGAGGTGCCAAAGCTTTTGTGAATATAACTGCTTTTTGGTACTGTTGCCAGTGGTTATTCTCAATAATCCTTTTGTCTTATGTTTGCTTTTACATATAATGGACATGTCTGCACAGCAGAATGCACTCTGTACCCACACCCATAACTCCCAACCTCTGACAGCAAGATGTCTGGACAAGGGCAGAAATAAAAGTGGAACAAAGGCACAATGATAGGCCTGTGTTACAAATATCGCCCTTACATGCTGAGAAAGTTGGTAGGGTGAGGGGTTTGCCATAGCAGGAATTGTCTGAAGGTTATGTAGTCTGAAATAGTGATGTCTGTATTATTTTGTAACATCACTCTTCAATTATATGTAACTAACTTTCCACGAAATCACAAATTTACATAGAAAGGATGAAACTCCTAGCCAAACACCTGGACAATCTGCCAATAAATGTACAGGTGAGAGATATGCCCACACAAGGATATGACATCTCAGGTTAGAAAGATACCACACAAGCACGAGATCCCCAGCCAGTATATCACCAGGTTGCTGGACTGTTTACACAGCTGTGTCATTACTAAACTGGCTGTAGCCACACCTCACAAAGGGCCTTGCTGGGCAAGAAAGTTCATAGCTGCCCACATAATATTGGTCTAGACATCATACAACAAGTATTCCTCTGGTAAAGCACTGTGATGATCTGAGGATGTCTGGCACTAGGTAATGACACAATACATTGTAGTGTCAGACTACAGATATGTCAGAAAATGTCTGCCAAACAAAACAAGAAAGGTCCTGTGTACTCCTGAGAGGTATGGCTGTAGCAGACAAAATCCTGGACTGGACTACACCTATGTCTGGAAAGGAGCCCCACTCTAACTATAGAAGGTCACACTGGGCATGCTCCTACACCTAAAGGATCACAGGATATGTTGGAACCCAAATCGGAATATATGACTGTATTGTGTATATATGTATGTGCATACGGACAGCTGTGTACCCCTCAACTGTACCCACACACACACATCCGACAAAATTACCCTCAGCTAGCTGTAGATGGCCCATATGTGATATATCTGCATCTGTTGCATGAGATACACACACACATATATGGGCAACAGATAACATATGTCAAGCATACACACACATAGATGTGGGGAAGTGAAAGACAGACAGTGATAGAGGGAGAGAAACAGGGGGACACAGAGTGAGTCACACACACACAGATACCCTGAATGGCATACAGTGATGTCCTGCTATGGACAGTGGCATACCAGTTGTAAACAGCTGCACGTGTCAGCATAAAAGGTGAGCCCCATTCTGTAACAGTATTGAGGTTGGGTTTATAATATCACATTCACCTGCCTGTGTGTATGTCTGCAGGTCTAAGTATTAAGAGCCTCTTCCCACTCAGCACACTTCACATTGCCCTACTTCACAAGATCTGCTGCTGTCATTCATGTCCGATAACTGCATAACACTATTATACAAATAATTAGATAGGTAGGGGTTCTAATCTCAATACTGACAACTCTGTGTGTGTGTGTGTGTGTGTGTGTGTGTGTGTGTGTGTGTGTGTGTGTGTGTGTGTGTGTGTGTGGGTGTGTGTGTGTTTGTGTGTGTGTGTGTGTGTGTGTGTGTGTGTGTGTGTGTGTGTGACAGTTGTGTATGTGAGAATGAGAGAGTGTGTGTTTGTTTGTAGGTGAAACAGTTTTAGGCCATTCCCACCCACAACAGTTCCCAGTACCCAACTTTATCAGTCCTGCTGAAGTCATTCCCTTTATTGGCACCTTTGGCCAATTGTCAGCCCACTAAACTCCATAGCACATGTGATAGGTGCTTAACACTATAGCACAAATCACTAGCTAGACAGGGGTTCTAATCTCAGATCTGCCAAATGTGTGTGTGGGTGTGTAGGAAGAAGTGTTTTGATAAGTTTCTCACCCACTTCCCTACTTTATCAGTCATGCACATTTGGCCAGTTGTCAGGACAGTAAGATCTGTAGTGCATGTGATAACTATGTAGCACTGTAGTGCAAATAGATAGGTAGGCATTCTACTCTCAGATCTGGAAAATGTGTGTGTGGGTGTATAAGTGTGTGTGTGTAATTGTGTATGTTTGTAGGAAGAAGTATTTTGATAAGCTTCCCACCCACTGCCCTAATTTATCATTCATGCTGATGTCATTCCCCTTATCAGCACCTTTGGCCAGTTGGCAGCCCAGTAACCTCTGTAATGTGTGCAATAACTGTGTAACCCTATAGTACAAATAACTAGATAGGCAGGGGTTCTACTCTCAGATCTGGCAAGTGTGTGTGTGGGTGTGTAAGAGTGCGTGTTTATAGAAATAAGTATTTTAATAAGTTTCCCACCCACTGCCTGAATTTTTCAGTCATGCTGATGTCATTCCCCTTATAGGTTCACAGGTGTGTACTAGGCTAATGGCCCTGGAGCCTTTACAAGCCTAGCCCATAGAGGTGCCTTGCCATTGTGCCACCTGATGTTAGTTCCCAGTGCCTCTATCAAGTAGAGCCACTGCAGTGATCCCTGGGATGAACTCTCTATTACCCATTCACTCATCAAAATTTCTCTGGAACAGGGTCAGCTAGGTGCTCTGCTTGACATGTATGGAAAGTCTATTCCAGGGCATGTGCAATCTCTGGGAGAAGAACGTGTCCCTCAAGAATGTTGTGTTGATTGTGGTAATGAGGTTGAGGTCTCTGCATTATGTGGTGCAGAGGAATTTGGATGTCTTTAGATGTAGTATTTCTAAAAGAGCTGGGTCAGACATGGCTTTGTGAGTCAGGCAGAGATTGTCTCTAAGTAGGTGATATGAAACAGAGAATAGCTGGAGTCTTTGGAGTCTGTCTGTGTAAGACATGTTTTTAATGCTTAGGATCCTCTTTGTGAGGTACTTCTGTGGCCTCTCCAGCTGTTGCAGGTGTCTAATGAGGTACATGCCAAATAGGCCATTATACTTGATGATTGGTGTAATGAGGGAAGAGTAGACAGAGACAATGACCTCTTTCTTCCTGGATGCAAACCCTTGGTAATGAGATGTGCCACACAGATGGACTTCCTGACCACAGTGGCAGTATGGTGGTTGAAGGAGAGGTTGCTGTCAACCTGTGTCCCCAGATCTCTTATAATGCCTTCAGTGTTCTGTGGGCTCCCATTGATGTGGTACTTAGTGGGAACTGAGTTTTTACCAAAGGGGATGATGATGCATTTTGGGGTGTTAAGCTTCCGTCCATGGTTTCCACACCAGTCATTGGTCTCAGTGAGACCTTTCTTAGGATGTCTGCATTGGTTGTGGAGTTAAAGATGTCTCCCAGCTTGCAGTCATCTGGGAACTTGGTCAGCCAGAGTTCCTTTGTCTTGGCCTGGACTTCTGAGAAGTAGATGCTGAACATGAGAGTACATAGGAGTGATCCCTGTGGGACTCCACTCATGGCTGGTTGGCAGTCTGACTTGAAGCTCACTACTTTCACACTGTATGTTCTATCTGTGAGCCAGTTTGCAACCCACCTAATGATATAGGGGTTGTTGCCTAATTTGGTGGGTTCATCAATAATTCCTGACTGAGGAATGGTATCAAAAGCCTTGGCCAGATTGATGTAGGCTGTATGCAGTCCCTTACCATCATACAAAGTCCTGGTGACTGACTCAAAGAAGTCAATCAGGTTGAGCAGGCATGATCTCCCTTTCACAAATTCAAACTGTGTGAGGTCCAGAGGTAGGAGATTACCTATATCTTTGTTGATCAGGTCCCTGATGATGTGCTCCATAGCTCTATATATCAGACTCATCAGGCTAATGGGCTGATAATTCCTATGGTCTGTATTCGCTACCCCTTTATAGAGAGGGATGACTGTAGCAGTGCACCATTTGGGAGGGACAAAGCCTAAGGTGAGGCTGTGACTGAACAGGGCACACAGATGTGGTGCCAGGTATTTTTGTAGTTCATGTAGAAACAGCCAGGGATATATTTGGTCCCATGGAAGATGTATTCTTGCCCATGGACAATGCAGGTTTAACTTGGGCTCCAGTAATCCTGTGTGCCTGGCATTCTTCTGGCATTCTGATTGTTCCCTCAAGGGGAGAGAGGGGTAAAGCTGTCACTGAATGTGTGGCAAGAATTTGGCAATATCTGTTGGCTCAGTATAGGAGGTAGCATTGTGCAGTAACTCAGAGCACTTCTAGGTATTGCTGTGAAGGTTCTTGATATAACTATCAAAGGCTTTGTGATTGTTGTCAGTGTCTGCTGCAATTCTGCCATCATAGCTGGCTTTAGATGATTTCATGAGGGATCTCAAGTTGTTGTTGAAGCTAATAAGGGAGTTTTACCACTCTTGGGACACCACCTTTTTCTGCAACAGTTACTTCCTTCTGTTGTACAGGTTACTAATGGCAGGGGACCACCAGATTGGCCTCCAGTGTTTGGAGGAGAGTGTCATGGTTCTATTGGGTATGGCTAGTTCCATGCATTTATGTACATGTTTGCACAGTGCATTTGTGCATGATTCAGCAGTCATGCAGCTATTTTCCATTGGCATGGGTGAAGTTATCTACCTCTGTTTTTAGGAGTCCAAAGTCAGCTTTGGAGAAGTTTTTCAAGGCGGTTATCTTTGTGGGGGGTGTGAGTGAAATGTAGATTTCCATGGTGATTACTTTATGGTTGGATCTGACCAGGTAGGGATTGACTCCTGTTGTCAAGCAATGGTCTCATATGTTAGTAATCAACACTGGTCAAGGATGTTGCTTCCTCTACTGGAGCTCAGAATGAGCTAGTCCAGGGCATTGTAACTGATGAATTCCAGGAAGCGTTTGGACAGTGTATTGGTGCTTGAGTACTCTTCCCAGTTGATAGAGGCGTAGTTGAAGTCTCCTAGTATGAAAGTGTTGGGTTGGACTTTGATAGATTCCAGGCTGTTGAGGAATGTGGATTGAGAGTCTAGGGACATGGATGGGGACATATAGCAGGCTATGGCCTGGATTGCACTATTACACAATGTCAGTTGTACTTGAAGTATCTCAGATGCATTATGCTGGGATACTAGTCTGGAGGTGTGCATATCCTTTATGAATATGGAGACACCACCGCCTTTGGAGCTGTGGTCCATGTTTTGGGGCTGACAGGTGTGGAATGAGTTATAGCCTGGTAGTGCAGGGGCGTAAAACATGTTTCCATTACAGCACAAATGTCAATGTTCTCCATTTTGAGTAGTGCTTCGAGTGACTGCATCCTGAGATTTAGATGTCTAGTGTTGAGCAGCATGACCCTCAGATTGCATTTATTTACAGCTGTTAAGGCTGTAATTTGATTAGGAACACTGCCTGAAAAGGCACTGTAGGGATGGCAAAGACTTAGCCAGTACCTGCAAACCCAGTGGTGACAGATGCAGGCCTTCTCTGGCAAGGCATTGTGGTCTGTCAGTCATGTCATCCCAAGCAGACAGATACTGGATCCCCTGAGAATGACACCAGACACTTAAGCCAATTGTTGAAGTCAATCATTTGTTGTTTGTACTGTGTTATCATTCTGGGTGACAGTATACTGCTCAGGGCTACTGTCATCCTGCCTGGCCCACATAATCTGACAACTCCACCATGTCTCTTTTCATGTAGTCCATGCCATATCATGTAGTCATTCACACCCACATGGACAATGACAAAGAAATACTTGTAGCTGTTGTGGAGTGACCTGACTCAGTGTGTTATGTGTTGGATTCTGGCACCTAATAGACAGCTGACTCTTACCTTCTCCATATTCAACCTAGTGAGTGGGATATCTGTGTGCCTCACTATTGAGTCACCTATGATTACTGTATTGGGCAAGGTGGTTAACCTTAAGGGCTTAGGTTGAGGAGCACACTGTGTAGGTGAGGTATGTATCCTGTGGTTTGTGCTGTGTTGTGATGGTTGAGTAAGTGTCTGTCTTGGTGGTTTCTGCTGTTTGGGTAAATGTCTATTGAGTGACTCTGTGAAGGTGGGTGTGTTTTTGTTTGTATGTCAGAGCTGTGATAGTGGGTATTCTGGAGGGGGTATGTGTTCCATGTGGTGTGGTGCAGGTGTTGACCCTTCTCCTCTTGATCAGCTAGTCCATTCTTTGCTGCAGAGTGCATATCTTCCAATTTGGTGATATAGGGGTATCTCTCACAGGTTTGATTGTTGGGAGTTTAGAAAAGAGGGTTGTCTGTGTACATCAGGCTGTTGCAATAGTGCCTCAGAATGCCCAACTGCACCAGGTTAATGGGCAAAAGCACAGAGAACTGCACTTTAATCATGCCATGAAGGGTAGTCATAACTACTAAGTACTGGAACTAATTCCGTGAGGAATGACTACTGATGATGGCTCTCAGGTATTCTAGAATAATTGATACAAAAACCTGTTGAAGTGCAAAGTTATTAGACTATTTGAAGTGAAACAGAGAAAGAACTAGCAAGATCTAAGGGAAAAAACTGACGGCAGACTTTCTGGCACCTATAATAGGTTACCTCAGTTGTGCAGTTATCAGCACCTTTGGCCAATTGCCAGTCCAGTAAGCTCTGTAGTGCATGCAGTAACTGTGTAACACTATAGTACAAATAACTTGATAGGCAGGAGTTCTACTCCCAGATCAGGCATATGTGTGTGTGGGTGTGTAAGTGTATATGTTTGTAGGAAGAAGAATTTTGATACGTTTCCCACCCACTGCCCTACTTTATCAGTCCTGCTGATGTCATTCCCCTTATCAGCACCTTTGGCCAGTTGTCAGCCGAGTAAGCTCTGTAGCATGTATGATACCTCAGTAACACTATAGTACAAATAAATAGATAGGGAGGGGTTATAATCTCAATACTGGCAACTGCTTGTGTGAGAATCATATACTGTGTGGGTTATACCATTTTGAGTTGTGTACCACCATGTACACTTCACATCACCCTACTTTACTAGACCTGTTGAAGTAATTTACCTTAGAAGTACATTGGGACTAAGTGAAATCATCTAAGCTCTGTGGTGTACCTGAAAACTGCATAACACTATAGTAGAAATAACTATATAGATAGAGGTTCTAATCTCAATACTGGCAACTGTTTGAGTGAGAATCATATACTGTGTGGGTTATAACATTTTGAGTTGTGTACCACCCTGTACACTTCTCATCATCATACCTTACTACTCCTGTTGATGCTGTTCACCTTAGAAGTACCTTGGGAGTAGGTGAACTCATGTAAGCTCCGTGGCACAGCTGATAACTGCATAACACTATAATAGAAATAACTAGATAGATAGGGGTTCTAATCTCAATACTATAAACTGTATATGTTTGTTTGTGTAAGAATCATATACTGTGTGGGTTATACCATTTTGAGTTGTGTACCACCCTGTACACTTCCCATCACCCTATGTTACTAGGCCTGTTGTTGTCATTCACCTTAGAAGTACCTTGGGACAAGGTGAAATCATATAATCTTCTTGGTGAGTCTGATAACTGTGTAACCCTATAGTAGAAATAACTAGATAGGTAGGGCTCCTAATCTCAATACTGGCAACTGTTTGTGTTTGTGTGAGAATCATATACTGTGTAGGTTATACCATTTTGAGTTGTGTACCTCCCTGTACACTTCCCATCACCCTACTTTACAAGGCCTGTTGATGTCATTCACCCTAGAAGTACCTTGGGACAGGATGAAATCATATAAGCTCCATGGCACATCTGATAACCCCGTAACACTGTAATAATAACTAGATAGGCAGGGGTTCTAATATCAATACTGGCAACTGTGTGTGTGTGTGTGTGTGTGTGTGTGTGTGTGTGTGTGTGTGTGTGTGTGTGTGTGTGTGTGTGTGTGTGTGTGTGTGTGTTTGTGAAGATCATATCCTGTTTGGGTAATACAATTTTGATGTGTGTACCATCCACTCCTGTTTATCACCTCCCAATGGATTTACATTATAAGTAGTAATGGCATCTGCCTCACTTGCAGCATGTTAAACCATTGTGCAGGCCATACCAGTCCTCTGTACAGATGTCTATGGAATATCCAGATGTTTGCAACCTATATGTGGTCTGTGTCCCTTAACAATGTCCATGTATGTGATATTGTTGCCAAATTAGTTACAGTGAGTGTAGTGATATACATGCCAGCACAAGTTATCATACCTAACTGAA
The DNA here is from genome assembly GCF_019279795.1 of Protopterus annectens. Classification (NCBI taxonomy): domain Eukaryota; kingdom Metazoa; phylum Chordata; order Ceratodontiformes; family Protopteridae; genus Protopterus; species Protopterus annectens. The sequence goes on along the minus strand of NC_056733.1, from coordinate 715,407,165 downwards.
ACATCATGCTGATAAAAACATCTGCTACACTGTCACTTATCCAGGCTTGTAGGAGCATTACATGACTCCAGATGCTATTTCTGGGGGGCTATCACACCATCCATGAAGGCATTTACAACATTACATGTTGTAAGAGGTAGTGTATGTCCCATACATATAATCTATGTGGGGCATTTCATGTGTAGTACTACAGTACATCAAAGTGGATATGTAGGTTTACTAATCTGTCCATTGCCAACTGTGTTTGTGTTACTGTATGCACATGCCCCGTGTCAGTCCTTACTGTGTGTATGCAAAGGATATACCATTTTGTCTCCCTGTTCCACCCTGTGAACTTAGGAATACATAACACAAACCTGTCATACCCACCCTCATGCATGCCCTCACCAACTGCATCAAGATTGATGATTTCACAGAGCTTTCTCCCCAATGTTTTATGCCTCTATTGCATGATATGTTTGAAAAAGCAACATCAATTCCTACTGCTCAGACAGTGTAGTAGTACATTTCTCTGACTGCAGTGTACAGGGTCATGAGTGCAAGAGTAGGGACTGATGTGTTTTTCCTTAATATTAAATGACCAGAATGCATGATATACTTGTTAAAGCATTACAGATTCTCATTGCTCAGATGGTGTAGTGCTATGTTGCTGTGATTGTAGAGCACAGCATTCCGAGTTTGAGACTTGGTAGGGCTGGCTATTTTGTTGCTTGTCAGAACAAGGTCTGTTGTTTACAGAGTGATTAGGGCACCTTTAAGCAGCTTTAAGTGGGCTTGCATGGGTTTGCATGACGGTAAGCGTTGCCAACACAAGGTTAATTCGTTTTAGCTTCACTTACCGCCACTTTTTCCAGTTTATCCCCACAATAATTTCTTTACCAGAAAAGAAAAAGGGGTGATAGGAAAGTGGTGAAAAAAGGAGCATGCAGAGGGAAGTGCAGTATGAAAGGTAGCTAGGAATGTGCAGGACGGGTGTAGGAAAGGTCCATAGCTGTCCATTTCTTCTACAGCAACAGCTGTGAATTTCTACAGAATTTGGAGGTGAATTTGGGCAATCAAAACTCTGAGAGAGGGGTGAGGACAACAGTAATGTGTTGTCAAGCCAATTGGACCAGATTACATGTGTCCAGTGGACACGTGCGTGAAATGGACAGCTATGTATGGCGCATGATTGTTTTTTTGGGAACAGATGCCCTTTTCCTTTTTTTTTTAAGGTGAGAATAGAATGTTGGGGAAGGATAGTAGATATATTTGGGGAGGTAAGTTGGGTAGGAAGACAGACAAGACAGACAAGACAGCAGACAGGGGTGGTATATGACACATGTGGGGGGTAAACACCTTGGATGGGGAGGGTGGTTGGGAATCAGATGCCCATGAGCCCTCAAATAGATACAGTGAGAGCGAGGCCCCCAGCCATGGGCAGTCACCACTGCACCTTCACGGCCCCAAATGTGGCTCTGCTGGGGGCTGGACAGCAGGGGCAGGCTGACCCACAAGATGCACCAGGTGGCCCACAATCTGGTACACCAAACTCCTTCGGGATGGTGCTATGCACCAAACTCCAGACCTGGTTATGGGTGATGGTTTCCTGTCAGTGCCCAGTCCCTGGGGGGGACAGGCCCTGTCCTCTGAAGCAGTTACATCTGAAAGTGGTGCAGGATCAGTGGACAAGGAGGTCCCGGGTTGGGTCCCAGATGTGCTGAGACCTGGTGCCATGGCCAGATGAGGCTGGACAGGCAGATCCTCCGGGATCTGCCTTCCCAGACATGCTATGGTGTTGAGGTTTTACAAAATATGTTGGTTAGTCATGAACAAAACATTTCAAAATTAGTTTTAACAGCATGCATGGGTGTTCCAATTAACCCAAAACAACAGATTTGAAACAGTTGCATAGCAAACAGAACACATGCATAAATGGAACAACAGTCGGCATCATAACGGCAACAGGCCACCTTTGATAGTATATGAACAGGGAACATTAATAATCAAATGATTCAATATTTGTAGAACAATAGGACGCATGTCCTAACAGTAGTTTCAGAGAAAAACATACCCATTGATTATGTGTATGAATTATTGGTGCAGATAGGGTGGGGGGGAGAGAAAGAGAGAGATATCAATTAACAACTGTATAGGCTTTGATTGTTCACAACTGTACTGATCATTACTCCACTCAGTACTCTACAGGTATGACCTTACTTTACATGTATGGCCTGGGTTTGGGTAGTGGAATGTTTGTACACAGTGTATTGCTAAAGCCTTCTGAAAGCTAATGCATACATTTCCTTACCTGGCAGACCTGTGGAGGGAATATCTGTTAACACTACCTGAATGTTTCTACACATATTCACATATTCTTGAGTGAGATTATGCATGCAGCTTACTACCACTCCCGGGATTTGAACTGTGCCTGTTTGTGAAAAAAGGTACAACAAGGTTGAGTTTAACACAATGAGCTATTGAGGAACTACTGCTTGTTGTTTGACTGTTTTCTGTCTAATACTCTCTTGGTTGGACAATCTGACCTTGTAATTCTGACATTCATGCATGGCAGATAGTTCTTGTACTGTGTATTAATAATTTAACATATTACAATCTGGAAAGCAATGGTTAACACAAAGCACTGCTATGGGGGATACAGTATAACAGTTTACACATTACTATTCAGGGATCAGATCTTGGTGCATGGAACATTTTATATAGTTGATCTCCTGTTTTACAGCTCCACATTCTTTGTCAGATGACCCTCAATTAATTCATGCTGTCAGAGCCATAGTTCCTGTGCAGAACCTGTACACATTTAGCTTCATACCACCACATACCAAAGTAAACACAACAGTATGGGGTTTTTAGTTTTATTGACGAGTACTGGCACTTTTATTGATAGGTATCCTGTACATCAGTATTACTTTGCTAACATCTCATTTATTCATTACACACAGTACACATTTTAACCTACTGGCAGTTGACATTCTACTCCTTTCTACTTATTTGCCCTGAATACTGCAAGCTATATTTGTACTCACCAGCCTCCCAGCACAGCCTTAGCAACCTGCTGGCATGGGTGTCTATGTTCGCAGCCCTCTCATCTGCAGCTCTTCAGGAGATAAAGAAAGATTTATGCATACCTATCAATCACATACACAGGCTGGACTTTGGTAAACACCGGTTTATACTGATACTTACACGCTTCTGGGACATTCTATGCGCATGTGTCTTGGGTCCACTGGTCCAAGAGTTCCCTCTTCCTATGCTTGAGGTCAGCTAAATGGTGCCAGACCTGCTCACCAGTTCAAGAGATGCCAGTAGCACTGGTGAGTTAAAGTGCGAGATAGTCCCAGGCCTCAGCTTTGTATTGGGAGCCCTGGTACTAGCCCTGTAGCAGTCTCCCCTCATGGTCTTTCACTAGGAGTCCAACCATGACCCTAGACTTCTGAATTCCCCAGCATTGCTCCTGAAAGCATGAACCCTCTCCTACACCAGTCATAGTGCCTATGCTTGAGGTCAGCTAAATGGTGCCAGACCTGCTCACCAGTTCAAGAGATGCCAGTAGCACTGGTGAGTTAAAGTGCGAGATAGTCCCAGGCCTCAGCTTTGTATTGGGAGCCCTGGTACTAGCCCTGTAGCAGTCTCCCCTCATGGTCTTTCACTAGGAGTCCAACCATGACCCTAGACTTCTGAATGCCCCAGCGCTGCGCCTGAAAGCATGAACCCTCTCCTAGTGTCTTCAAGGATGAGCTACAACAGGTTATGGCTGTATTCTCACCTGCAAGGTTTAAATAGAGCCATATTCCCTCCCTTTGCCCTCATCGGGCTATTTTGAATATGCTGAGCTAAGCTAAGTGACGTGCAGACCCACTTAGCTAACATTGGCAGTGCTTAAAGGGATAGATGTTGAGCATTACTTACCCATGCGCATATCCGCTTAGCTGGGGTACTTATTGCTTAACATTTACATTTAAGCAATGCTTACATCAGCTTTGCATAGCTGAGCACTACTTAGCATTGTTCACATTTCATTTTATAAAGTATCAGGATTATGGGATTGATTCATCATTACTTCTTCTTCTTCTTTCGGCTGCTCCTGTCAGGGGTCAACACAGCAAATCAACTATTTCCATTTCTTTCTGTCCTCTGCATCTTGCTCTGTCACACCAACCACCTGCATGTCCTCTCTCACCACATCCATAAACCTTATCTTAGGCCTTCCTCTTTTCCTGTTACCTGGCAGCTTCATCCTTAGCATCTTTTTCCCAATATACTCTGCATCCCTCCTCAGCACATGTCTAAACCAATGTAATCTTGCCTCTCTGGCTTTGTCTCCAAACCTTCCAACCTGGGCTGACTCTCTAATATACTTATTCCTAATCCTGTCCATCCTTGTCACACCCAGTGCAAATCTTAAGATCTTCAACTCTGCTACGTCAAGCTCTGACTCCTGCCTTTTTGTCAATGCCACTGTCTCCAACCCATATAACATAGCTGGTCTCACTACCCTCTTGTAGACCTTCCCTTTCACTCTTACTGGTACTCGTCTGTCACAAATCACTCCTGACACTCTTCTCCACCCACTCCATCCTGCCTGTACTCTCTTCTACACCTCTCTTCTACACTCACCATTACTCTGAACTGTTGATCCCAAGTATTTAAACTCATCCACCTTTGCCACCTCTACTCCCTACATCCTCACCATTCCCCTATCCTCCCTCTCATTCACACACATATATTCTGTCTTAGTCCTGCTGACCTTCATTCATCTTCTCTTTAGAGCATATCTCCACCTCTCTAGGGTCTCCTCCACCTGTTCTCTACTCTCATTACAGATCACAATGTTCTGCAAACATCATAGTCCACGGGGGCTCCTGTCTGATCTCGTCTGTCAACCTGTCCATCACCATTACAAATAAGCAAGGGCTCAGAGCTGAACCTTGATGTAATCCCACCTCCACCTTAAATGCACCTGTCACTCCCACTGCAGACCTCACCATTGTCACACTACCCTCGTACATATCCTTGACCACTCTTACATACTTTTCTGACACTCCTGACTTCCTCATACAATTCCACAACTCCTCTCTAGGCACCCTGTCATATGCTTTCTCTAAATCCACAAAGACACAAAGCAACTCCTTCTGACATTCACTGTACTTCTCCATCAACACTCTCAAAGCAAACATCGCATCTGTAGTGCTCTTTCCTGACATGAAACCATACTGTTGATCACTAATCATCACCTCCTTTCTTAACCTAGCTTCCACTACTCTTTCCCATAGCTTTATGCTGTGACTGATCAATTTAATCCCTCTGTAGTTACTACAGCTCTGCACATCACTCGGTACCAAAACACTTTTTCTCCATTCCTCAGGCATCCTCTCACTTTCCAAGATTTCATTAAACAATCTAGTTAAAAATTCCACTGCCATTTCACCTAAACACCTCCATGCTTCCACAGGTCATCTGGACCAACAGCTTTGCCGTTCTTCATCCTCTTCATAACTATCCTTGCTTCCTCCTTGCTAATCCCCTGCACTTCATGATTCACTATCTGCACATCATCAAACCTTCTCTCCCTCTCATTCTCTTCATTCATCAGCCCCTCAAAGTACTCTTTCCAACTGCTCAACACACTCTCCTTGTTTGTGAGTACATTTCCCTCATTATCCTTTATCACCCTTACCTGCTGCACATCCTTACTAGCTCGGTCCCTCTGTCTAGCCAATTGGTACAGGTCCTTTTCTCCCTCCTTAGTGTCCGACCTTTTATACAGCTCATCCTATGCCTTATCCTTAGCCTTCGCCACCTCTCTCTTTGCCATGCACCTCATCTCCTTATACTCTTATCTACTTTCTTCATCTCTCTGACAATCCCACTTCTTCTTCACCAATCTCTTTCTCTGTATACTCTCCTGTACTTTTTCATTCCACCACCAGGTCTCCTTGTCCTCCTTCCTCTTTCCAGATGTCACACCAAGCACCTTTCTAGCCATCTCTCTTACTAGCTCTGCTGTAGTTACCCAGCTATTTGGTAACTCTTCACTGCCACCCAGTGCCTGTCTTAATTCTTCCCTGAACATCACCTCACAATTACCATTTTTCAATTTCCACCATTTGATCCTTGGTGCTGCCCTCACACTCATCCCCCTCTTCTTGATCACCAATGTCATCCTACAAACCACTATCCTATGCTGCCTAACTACACTTTCCCCTGCCACCACCTTACAGTCTCCAATCTCCTTCAAACTGGCCCTTCTACATAAGATATAATCCACCTGTGTGCATCTTCCTCCACTCTTGTACCCTATACTCCTCCCTCTTGTTAAAATATGTATTCAACATAGCCATGTCCATCCTTTTCACAAAATCCACTACCATCTGACCTTCTGCATTCCTTTGCTTAACACTATATCTACCCATCACTTCCTCATCCCCTCTGTTCCCTTCACCAACATGTCCACTGAAATCTGTTCCAATCACCATTCTCTCACCCTTGGGTACAGTCATCACCACTTCATCCAACTCACTCCAATTTTTTTCTTTCTCATCCATCGCACACCCAACTTGTGGAGCATATGCACTAACAGCATTCATCATTACACCATCAATTTCCATCTTCGTAAACATCACTCTATCCGACACTCTTTTCACCTCCAAAACACTCTTAGCATACTGCTCCTTAAAGATAATGCCTACGCCATTTCTCATCCCATCCACACCATGATAAAACAATTTGAACCTGCCTCTGATACACCTAGCCTTGTTCCTCTTCCATCTGGTCTCTTGCACACACAATATGCCAACCTTCCTTCGGTCCATCATATCAGCTAGCTCTCTCCCTATACCAGTCATACTGCCAACATTTAAAGTTTCGGCCTTTACCTGTCCTCAGCCATGCCTTCCTCCTCTTCTCCTCCTTCGGCCAACAGTAGCCCAATTTCCGCCAGTACCCTGTTGGCCAACAGTACTGGTGGCAGTCATTGTTAACCTGGGCCTCGACCGATCCTGTATGTTTATGTGTACTTTTGTCTGCATGTATGATTTGGCAAAATTTTACTCTGGATGCCCTTCCTGACGCAACCCTCCCCATTTATCCGGGCTTGGGTCCGGCACAAAGAAATGCACTGGCTTGTGCATCCCCAGTGGCTGGGTTCGATTCATCATTACTGACATATTATAATTTGATGTTTACCTTCCATGACATCTCCCTATGTGCTTTCATTAAATTATATTCTTGTGTGACTATACTGTATGGGGCACTTGTGTTTATATGGGGATTTCACATCTTTTCTAGACTGACATCTCACTTTTGGACCTGCTACTCTACCCTGTTTGAAAAAAAAAAAAAAAACAGTTGATACATAATTTAAGTTTACAAAAATAATTTTAACACTACTTTCCCATAGAAAAATAAGTTGCCTGTCTTGGTACTCAAACCATGAACACCTGCATGAAAAGCCAGAACTCTAATGACTACACTACCCAAGCTTGGAACATCTGCCTGTATATTTGCATTTATCTCCTAGGGGATGTTTAAGCTATGCTAAGCGGATGGCCATAATGTGCACACCCGCTTAGCTATGCTCAAACATTCCTTAGGCTAGAAAAAAAAAAAATATATATAGATATATATATATATATATATATATATATATATATATATATATATATATATATAAATATATATATATATATATTTATAAATATATATATATATATATATATATTATTATGTTATATAAGTGAGTCTTGTGGTGTTCTGACAACTCATTGAGGACTGCAATCGTGAAATTATGACATTCATTTGGTTTTCAGGCTTCTATCCTTCAGGGACTCCTGCTAATACATCTTGTTTTCTATCAACTTTCTAAGTGTATGGAGGCAATTTTTCAGGCATACCCCTAATTTATTATTTATTCCCCATCATTTGTGCCTTTGTCAACATGCACTGCTGTAAGGGAATATTGGCATACATTTGCTTTCAGACTTCTACCCTTCCATAATTCATGCTAATACATGACCTGTTCTCTATCAACTTTCTATGTTTGTGAGGACTATATGTGTGCTTTGTCCCTTTTGAGGGAATTATTCCCCGTTATATGTGCATTTCCTCCTTTAGCAGTTTACAGAGGTGCCGTATGGCACTTTAGCAATGCAGGGGGTGTGTCACAGAACCTGTCACACGCCCCCTGCATTGCTTTCTTCATGCCGATGTTTCTTTCACTGTCCGTGGACACTGAACTGATCATTATCTCATTTCAGTGTTCATGGACACTGAAATACTGGCATAATATTAGAGCAAATCTCTAATATTATGCCATTTTGGCTTAGACTGTACGGCACTTTCTGAGTGCAGGGGGTGTGTTCAGTGTCCGTGCACTACTTGGACATGCCCTCTGCACTCGTTCAAGGTTCTTGTCCATATTGGAAATACAGTAGCATGCCTTCATGAATATTCAAGGGGTGCTGCTGTGCTAAAAGGACACAAACCATTCCATGCAAGAATAGTCTTCTTATTGCATGGAATTTCTTGAAACCAGGGTATTAAGTGAAGTATCAGGTATGGATGGGGGGTTGGGGAGTTCCTGACTTTCCAGGGTGGAGAATGTTGTTAATTGCTGGGGTTGTTTTGATATCTAGTTTGTATATTTTGGTAGTAGTTAGTTTTGTGTAATTTGATGCACTTCTTTGCCTTGTTACACAGTTCAAGCTATGCCCGTTTGTCTGTAAGAGATCCTGTTTTGTGCCAGAGGACCCAGGCTTTATCTCTGGATTTCAGCAGAGATCTAGTGCCTTTGTTCATCCAGGGAGCATAGTTGGCTTTGATTCTGATGGTTCTGGGAGAGATCTGGGAGTTTAAGATATCTAGGAAGGTGAAGCTGAGGTACTGAACTGCTTCATCAAATTTAAGGAACTTGAGAGGAGTTCAATTACAGGCTTTGAGAATATTAATAAAGGTAGATGGATTGAAGTTTTTTGTTTCTGATTGTCCAGTAATTGGTAGGCTTTTCTTGATTTGTGTGTTGTCTAATAGCAAATGTGGGTAAATGGTCACTCAGGCTGTCAGGGAGGCAGCCTGATTGACAGATGACAGTTGGTTTGTTAGTCAGAATCCAGTCAAGTATTGTCTATCTCTTGGTTGTTTTGTCAATTCTAGTGGGAGAAAGAATGAGCTGGGAGAGTCCATGCAGGCTGGTGAAGTTGGTGGGGGGTGTCAGAGTTATGAGTTAGCCAGTCAATGTTGAAGTCCCCCAAGATGATAGCTTCATGTTGGAGGATCTCAGAGGCCCATTCAAGAAGGATCTCCAGTCAGGGTATGTTGTTGCCTGGTGGTATGTAGCAACCTATTAAAGAGATACCTTTTCTCAGGTTAATTCTTAATTTTGTGATTAAAATGTCTGCATTGGGTAGGTTTGGTGAGTTTGTATCAAAGGTTTCAACATTTAGGTGATTTTTAAATAGTAAGGCTACACCACCTCCTTTTTTAGATGTGCGATGATTACATAGTATGTTATAGCCTGGTGCTAGGATTTCTTTATTGGAAATGTCAGGTTTAAAACAAGTTTCAGTTAATAATACTAATCAGAAGAATATAGGGAAAGAGTGGCATGAAGATCGTGTACTTTATTGGTAATGCTTCTGACATTCGTATTTAGTATGAGCAGGTCATTTGTTTTTCTTGGGAGTTGGAAATTGGTGTGGAATAGATTATTGTTACTTAGGTAGATGTTGTTATCAGATGGTCTGGGATTAGGATGTATGTCACCACAGAGTGAGAGTCTAGTTGCAATGTTTACTTTAATTCTGATGAAGTTAGTTATACATTTATCATATTAATTGGATATTTTATTGGTGTCGTGGTTGGGTAGGGTAGGCTGAAGGGTGAAAGAAAGGGTGTGTGTGTGTGGTGGGTAGCTGTTATGATGGAGGGGGTGAGAGGAGTTGATATTAGGAGTAAGTGTCAGAAGTGGCTTGGTGAGGCAGTGTGTTGGGAGGAATATTATGGTAGGAGGTAATATGTGTCAATACTATGAGGACGGTTAGAAGAACAGTCAATATAGAAGTATTTATGTTATGTTTAACATTGTACATTTCTATACAAAATGTTAAAACTGCTTTAATATAGCATTTATTATAGTTTATAGGACCAACAATATGCATTTTCAAGGTAATTATTTAATGTCCTCAATATTTTATTGTATATAAGGTTTAAAACTGAATTTGATTTTGCACACACACAAACACACACACACACACACACACACACACACACACACACACACACATACTTCATATATTTCTTTCTATTTTGCAGGGTAAGTTGTATTTAACCAGACGGTTAATAGTTTGAATATAGATGCCATAGGATGATATCCAACATCCTGATTTCCTATGTCTCTGCTGTCCTATGTTTTGATGCAATGTTTTAAATCATTTCTTAGTTTAGTTGGATGTCAAAGAAAAGTTGAAAAAACATTTTATTTAATTATTTACTATTATGCATTTTGGACTTTTCTCCCCCATTATCTGAGTACCCATTATCAATGATAACAGCAAATTATGGGTTTTTATGCATATCTCACCTAAGAGTCTTATCAGATACTTCCAGCTTTCTGAACTTTTTGTCATCTAACAACTATGTTTGCTTCCTCCTCATCCACTGTATATCCAGGTCTGGGCTTACCCAGGGATGCGAGGGTGATAAAATAATAAGGCAAAATTGTCATCAGTAACTCTGGTTTCCTTTGCAGTATGACCACCTTTAGGTATAACTGTTTATTTCCAAACTATATTTATTTTATCATGTTACCCCTCTTGTTTTATTTACAGAAGTGGAGGTGCATACAATGGGGGCATACCTCTCAACCTCTTAGTGCAAGAAATCTGGACAAAGCTTAACATAATGGGGGAACAATGGCACAAAAATAGGGACACATATTAAATACTGCTCTTATAAACTTAGAAAGTTGCTAGAATGACAGCATTTGTGTTAACATGAATTTCTTAAAGATATGAAGTTTGAAACTCAAATGCATGTCATTATTTAGGGACTTTAATCCTTAGATCACCCCACAGATTTGTCAAAAAAAAAAAAAAATTATGAGGAGCAGACCAAAAATCTGGACATTCATCAAAAAAATCTGTACAGTTGTGAAGTATGACGGGAGCTCAGGGAAAGGGTTAATTCCCAGCCAGTTTATACACTGCAAGGTAGCCTTGCCCCAATCTGAAAATCCTATTAGCACTAGAGGAAGTAGAGAGGACATCAGGAGCCAAGTACCTTGGGTGCCTTTCAAGTTATTGCTATATAAATGTTCCAGTTACCACCCAAACTATTTCATTTACTCCATGTTCTTTTGACACTTTTTAACATTTCATTTTTTTTTTGCAATGTATATCTATTTGTTTGCACAATGTCACTGGCTTACTGAAAACAAAAATCACTGAAGGCCTACTTTACTTTTTGTATCTATCTATCAATCTAGCTAGCTAGCTACCTATCTATCTACCTATTAGCATCTATCTATATAGCTATATAGTTGACTTATGTTGTGCTTGTCCGTATCAATACTCCTTTTTTACGAACCACTTATCTGCAGTGTTCATGCAATTTTTTTACAGCATTATTCACAGAGACGAACACTGAGGAAGTGATTTGATAATCTCTGTGAACTACCAGTGCAGGTGAAGCAAGTGATTTGCAATGATAGCCAGTCAGCTAAATCAAAAGTCTTCTTAATAAAAATAAGTACATTTTGTAAACGTTGATTTGTTCACTTTCTGCATGTGTCAAGTGTATCTGTCCCATATCATAGTTATCAGTAATCCTGTCATAATTATTTTAATTTGCAGTATTTTTATGTGGCTCCCCTCATTGTTATTGTTTTTTTTTTTTTTTTCATTGCAATTGTATTAATAAGGTCATGCTATAATACTGATAAATAATGGAACAACGCAGAATAAAATAAAACAAGAAAAACATATGAGCTCCATATTTGTTAAGGATACATTGTATTTCATTACTCATCTGAGTTTATACAATTCTTAGTATTCTGTTTTCTCTTTTATTATTATTTTTTTTTAATTTACAGATCGTGGTACTTAATGGGGGTGGCTCATTATTCTGTGCACTGTCTGCTGTTCTCTGTGATCCTGGAGGTGAGATAATTTGTCGATTTTTAATGTGTTACACTCACTGTCAGACTCTTTCCACCTGTGGCTCTCACCATTATTGTTTATCTTGCATTTTAATGAATATCACACCTTTTGTATGACTTTGTTGTTGCTGCTACCTTTCTGAAAACATTTTTGTAAACTGTTGTAAGGATTTACCAGGATTCCTTCATAAAAGGAACAGAGCAGAAAATGGGTATATGTGGTACCAAGTTACTTCAATGAAGAAACTTTTAATTTCTCTTGCTCTTGCGAGTGTGATGAAACTTCTTCGCTGCAGTGGGAGGTAAGCACATGCTGGGGAAATGGCAACTTTAGTCCAAAGAAATGGTGCTACAAGTGCTCAAAGAGAAGACCAAATAAAATAAAAGAGTACAACGTTGCGAGTCCACAATACTGTTTTAATATTAAAAATAATAAACCAAAATTGTTAAGCGCTTTCATCAACTAGTATGACTTCTGAAGAAGTCATACTAGTTGATGAAAGCGCTTAACAATTTTGGTTTATTATTTTTAATATTAAAACAGTAGTCATACTAGTTGATGAAAGCGCTTAACAATTTTGGTTTATTATTTTTAATATTAAAACAGTATTGTGGACTCGCAACGTTGTGCTCTTTTATTTTATTTGAAATGGCAAGTTTAGCAAGTGGCTTGC